>NC_044384.1:86188811-86500157 GCF_006542625.1 Nomascus leucogenys | reverse complement strand
GGAAGCAGAAAACTGCTTGTTGTCATCTTGGGAAAAGATGGAGAACAGGCAGAAACAGAGGTGCCAGTGCTGGTCAGGATCCTGGACCTGAAGGAATGTGCAGGATCCCTCCACCCTGACTTTTCAGTTAACACGTGTTCTCAGGGACACGGGGTGTTCAGACCTCTGCCTGGCTTGAATCAGGGCGCACTTACGTTCCCGTAGCAGGCTCAGCCCACCCACTGTCTTCAGATGCCAGCTCCTGTCACACAGTGAGCGCACCGAACCATGCAAGACCTCCGACCAATTAGTCTCGGGTTCGGGAGGCCAAGCAAAAGATCTGACAGTGAGCTACTGACTGTGCCTCCTCCAAAGAGCTCATCAGAGCTCAGCCTGGTGTTCTGCTTCCTTGCGATGGTGGGGTGGTGCCCAGTAGGTGGGAACTCTGTTCTGGCTTCTGACTGGAGTGGCCTTTAGGATAACACTGTGTTAAATGAACTGAGCCGGGTGGTTTCGTAGTATGTTCAAGCATGTGAACATCTGCTTGCTGATAAATCGTACTGGGCCACCAGCTCACACTAATCACCAGGTAACATGTGCCCTGGTGAGGGATCCAGTCTTCTGGCCCTGTGGGGAGACAAGCCCATGATGTCACCAGTTCCCAGGTGGACAACCCAAGGCATGGTGAGGTCTCGGCAGGAAGGAGGAAGACATTAGACTGCTCCTTTTTCCTTCTCCCCATTGAATCTTCTGCTCCTTTCCTTAGGCCGGATGCCCTATCTCTCTCCTGGCTGGCTTTCCCAGCCCTGGCCCTGGCCCTCCTTTCTTTGTGAAACTCAAATACCACTGCCCTTTCATCTTTCCACCAGAACTTGTGAGCAGTGGCTTTTGACCGCCGCTCTTCCAGCTCACCCCTGACCTGGCATTTGTTTTTTTATCCTTCCCTCAGTCTACTCAAGGCCCACCCCTAAGCCAGAGATTGGCTCCCAGGCAGCCTCTCTCTCCTGGGAGCGGTAAAGGAGGGGACAGTTCTGGAAAGTCATTGACAGGGGATTAACCTAGAACATCAATTATAAACAGGCAGCAGGCCTCAGGCCTGGACTTGGGTGTTCCAGGAACAGTGTGGCCTCTCTGGAACTCTGCAGACCAACTGCCGTGGTAAGAGGACCGACTTCCGACTTTCAGAGGCCTCTAGGCACTTTGTCCTGGGTAGGGGTGCCCACACATCCTGGCCATTGTTGCTCTTCCCTCTGGAACTTGGCAGCCTTCTAGCACTTAGAAGAGCAGAGGGTAGAAGGATGGGAGCAGTCCTTAGAGAACAGGAATCCAGGGGAGGATTGGACCAGATCATTTCTCAAGGGCTGTGGGGACCGTTCTGGTCAGGCATGGGCAAGCTGAGGGGCAGGAGGTAGGCAAACCCTACTTGACCTGAGAACAGATTTGTTGTATGTTGTTGTTGTTTTGTTTGTTTTTGAGTCTCGCCCTGTCACCCAGGCTGGAGTGCAGTGGTATGATCTTGGCTCACTGCAACCCCTGCTTCCTGGGTTCAAGCGATTCTTCTGCCTCAGCCTCCTGAGTAGCTGGGATTACACATGCGTGCCACCACGCCTGGCTAATTTTATATTTTTAGTAGAGACGGGGTTTCACCATGCTGGCCAGGATGGTCTTGAACTCCTGACCTCAGGTGATTTGCCCGCCTCGGCCTCCCAACGTGCTGGGATTGCAGGTGTGAGCCACTGCTCCTGGCCGAGAACAGATTTTGCCTGAGACCTTGGACAGAAGACCTTGGCCGTGGATCTGAGAGCTCTGGGCCAGAACGCCCTTGTGTGATGGCGACAGTTGAGGGAAAGGCCACGTGGTTCCTTGTGTAAATGGCGTGGCTGCCAGTGGTCATGGGGAGGCCCTGCTCTTAGTTCAGCACCAGCCGGCCCTTCGTGTGCTGTGCTCCAGCTCCCCAGCCAGCTCAGTCCTTCACAAAATGCCCTGGAGTTACAGAACAGAAAGGCCTGGCTTTCCTTTAGGAATCTGGGAAATAGGAGGGCTGAGGTCATGCTCTCTTCAACATGTGAGGCCTCCTAGACAGCAGTGCAGGAAAAACATGTTACTACCCGTATTTTGGGAGACCAGACCTCTGGCGTTTGAGTAGGACTCATTGCTCAGATCTAAGGGGAGAGAACATCTCCCATTTTGAAGAAAACCTTTTCCTTAGTTTAGGAGGAGGAGAAACTGATCAGGTTCCAAATGGCCTCTGGTTCTTCAACTGCAAGCAGGCCAGGCTCCCTGCCAGGTCATGGGATAACAATCCAAGGAGAGGGGAGAGATGCAGTGTGCACGCGTGTGTACATGCACATGCTCGTAGGGGGAAAGACTGGGGGGATGGAGGTGACGTGGACATCTGTGTGTGCTTCAGCTCTATTTCCCTCTCCTTAGTCCCAAACTGCTCGGGATTAGCAATTATTAAGAACGTGCCTTTCTCCCCACCCCGGGAGTTCTAGGCCAGGGGTGGAGGGATTGAGCTCCGTGGCTTTGTTCTCTGTCAGGTGGTGCCTTTCTCTGTGACACCCAGGGAGACCTGCCATCAGGAGGGGGTCTGAGGCCAGGAGACAGTACTTACCGATCAGGATGGATCTGGAATGGTCTTGTTTGTGTGCTTGGTTTCCTGGCTGGAATGAAATGTCAATTTCATGAGGACAGGGACCTGTTCTCTCCTGCACAACTTTCTCTCTGGTGACCGACAGTGCCTGGCATGTTGTAAAGGCTCATTCAGAAGTGACTGAATGAATGAATGCATGCTTTTTAGGCGGGGCTGCATATTGTTCCCTTAAACCTCCTGATTCCTCTTCCATTGCTTCCGTGTCAGCTTCTCAGCGGGTCGTTGACTGCTTTGCTCCTGCCCTTCCCCACGACTTTGAGAGTTCATGTTACTGCAGGCTTCCCACCTGCCCACCTCTGCCTGAAACTTCTCTTTTGGGCTCCTGTGCTGTGACCTACTAGCAGTATTTGTTTGCCCCTCTTAAGACCATCCCTTCAGTTTCATTCCTGCCTCAGTTTCTCCTCCTCACATTTCTGCTGTTCCACCTCTGCTCCTGTGCTCTTCTCAGGAAAGCGGGTGAGTGGTGACGCCCTGGGCTAAGCTTGCCAGGGCCTGGGCAGCCCAGGCACCCATGGTTCGGGTTGGGAGGGAGCATGCTGGTGGCCGGAGCTGGGCTTGTGGGCAGCAGCCCTCCCCACCTTGCTGAGGCCAAGCTCTTTCTCATGGCTTTGGCTGTCACTTCTATGCTGATCATCCCCAAATCATTGTGTCTATATTTCTCTATTGGGGTTTCTGACCTTCCAAAATCTGATTCCACCCTGGCACTCAGACCTTATTCGATGTTAAGGATTATTAATTTGTAGCATGTATTACATCCCTGATATGGACCAGTTCACATGCATTCTCATACTTAATCCTCCCAATGAACATACAAAGTCAAATAATTATTCTTATTTTACAGAGTCTCAGACAAGTTAGTTCCTCTAGGTAACCAGATTAATTAGCATTAGGGGGTTGTGATCAGGATTTGAAGCAGCTCCACTGGCCCCTGACCCTGAACAGAGTCAGCTTGGAGGCCACGCTTGGAGACGAGGACAGTCGGTCCTGTTTCTCCCTCTCACCCCAGCGCACTCACACAGCAAGCATTGGCCCCCTTGCTAAGGGCCAGGCCAAGCGTCTCCTCTGTGAGCCTTCACTTAGCTCTCCTAAGCTGCTCTGCCTGCCTCCTCTCCCTTTTCTCTCACAGCAGTGTCTTTGCACACACTATATGTTCGTTATATGTTGGCTGTGCCAGTCTTGCCTCGTCAGCAGATAGTGATTTTCTTAAAGGCAGAGGCCGTGTTTTATATGATCCTCCATCCCTCAAGTGTGTGTTACAGGCAGTTAGTTGCTCAGTAAACACTTGATATGTCTGACAAGGTGAAATCTAATCACAGTCCTTTGCATGTGTATTGTGGTTTACAGTTTATGAAACCGAAGAGACAATTTGAAGTTTCCCGTTAAACAGATCCCTTAATTGTCAGCCCTCTGCACTGAGAGGGATAAATCTGTTTTGTAGATGGACTAACAGGTCCAGAGAGGTAGAGTGAATTCCCCAAGGTCACATGATGGGTGGTAGCAAAGCCAGAACTTGAACGCAGGGTTTAACTCTCAATGCCGTTCCCTTCCCACAGAATCGCAGCAGCCTGTGGTCCAGACTTGGCCAGGTGGCCCCTGCCAGGCCTTCCCTCCCACTTAGTCATACGGTTCCTTACTTGTGTTTGTCCTTTCTCTTTCATTAGAATTCGTGTCTTGTTGTGTGTGTGTTTTTTGAGACAGGGTCTCGCTCTGTCACCCACGCTGGAGTACCGTGGCACGATCACAGCTCACTGCAGCCTTGACCTCCCAGGCTCAGGTGATTCTCCCACCTCAGCCTCCTGAGCAGCTGGGACTACAGGCACATGCCACCATGCGAGGCTAATTTTTGTATTTTTTGTAGAGGCGGAGTTTCGCCACATTGCCCAGGCTGGTGTCAAGCTCCTGGGCTCAAGTGATCTGCCTGCTTTGGCCTCCCAAAGTGCTGAGATTACAGACATGAGCCACCGCGCCCAGCCTTAGAATGCTTGTCTCTTGAGGGCAGGGACCCTGGCTGCTTTTCCCTTTATCCTTCCAAAGCTCCAGCTCTGGGGCCATGAACCAGAAATCATTCCCTCAAGGATGTTGACACAGTGAGTCACCTGAGAAGGGGCAGGGTGCAGGAGGGGTGGGGCAGGAGATCAGGAACTGGTGTGGGACATTGGGGTGGGAGATAGGCCAGAAAGCCCCATGCTCTGTGTAAAAGCTTCTGTCAAATGAAGATGTGCTTGTCCTGTCTACCAGGCGAGGTTACTCTTAGTAGCAAGTGAGAGTGTCTGCTAAAGCACCTTCTAAACTGCAGAGCACTAGCAATATTGTTATTAAATATAATTATAGTCTGTAGCTGGGCGTGGTGCTGGGTGTCTGTAATCCCAGCTACCCGGGAGGCTAAGGCAGGAGAATTGCTTGGGCCTAGGAGGCGGAGGTTGCAGTGAGCTGAGATTGTGCCATTGCACTCCAGCCTGGGTGACGAAGTGAGACTCTGTCTCTAAATAAATAAATAAATAAATAAATAAATAAATATGTGTGTGTGTGTGTGTGTGTGTGTGTGTGTGTACATACATATATATATATATATATATTTTTTTTTTTTCCTGAGATAGAGTCTCTCACTCTGTTGCCCAGGCTGGAGTGCAAGGCACCATCTCGGCTCACTGCAACCTCTGCCTCCCGAGTTCAAGTGATTCTCCTGCCTCAGCCTCCCCAGTAGCTGGGATTACAGGCACCTGCCATCACGCCCGGCTAATTTTTTTTTTTTTTTGTATTTTTAGTAGAGACAGGTTTCGCCATGTTGGCTAGGCTGATTTTGAACTCCTGACCTCAGGTAATCCACCTGCCTCAGCCTCCCAAAGTGCAAGGATTACAGGCGTGAGCCACCACACCCAGCCAAAAAATATATATTTTTTAATAGTAATAATTATAGTCTGTAGGGACGAGCTCAACAACATGGTTGGATAGAATCGTACTGGCCTTGTGAGTATTGAGGAGACAATCAGGATGGTGCCTCACCCAGGGCCTGGCACTCCAGCTATTATGAATTATTCTTGTTTTCATAATTATTATAAGACATGCCCTCTTTCTTCAGATTAGGGAAAGGGGTTGGCAGTGCTGAGAATGCATCCCTTCTGGATTGGGACTAAGAAGATGGGAAAGGCAATCTGGCCCCAGGGCTTTCGTAGATCCACTCACCACCACAGGTCCCCAGACCCTGTATACATTCTTCCTCCCCGTGGGGGTTTTCAGCAATCTAATTTCTCACCCTTGAGGAGGAACTGTTATATTCGGACGAACACCCCCCTGCTAATGTGGAGCAGAAAAGTAAGGCCTGGCGAGTCAGCAGCTGCTCAGCAGGTGGATGGGCTGCGGTGGTGTAGCGGGTAGGCCCCTGACAGCCCGGCTTGCCGCAGTCGCTGTGCTTCCCTCCGATCCCCGGGGTGTGCATTTTAGGGCAAAGGCAAACTGGAAGCTCTTGCTATTTGCAGAACTCCAAAACAACAAAACAAAATGTCAACTCAGCTGGGGGTTGGCTGGGCAGCATGACTGTGATTACAGTTAGCCTGGGGGAAGGGCTGTGGTCAGAGTTTGGGGGACACACAGGTGTGACTGTGATGTGATACAGCTGGAGGAGGAAGAGGAGGGTGTGATCACAGGCTGGGGAGTGGCCAGGGCAAGAGTGATGGTGGAGGAGAGTGGCTGAGGTTGGCAGGCAGGGAGGAGAGATTGGTGACTACTAATGACTAGCATGATCAATCTTGACAATCTGTCTACAAGGGACTCCTGGGTGGCAGGGCAGGACCTGAGGCACAGCTCGGCATGACGGGCAGACAGGGGTCTACGTGGCTTTGAGATCTGAGACCATAGGCAAGCTGTTCATCTGGGTGTCTGTTTCCATGCTTACAATAATACTCCCCTTACAAGCCCTCTGATGATTGAGATCATAGAAATCACTCAGTACAGTGGCTGGCACTCAGTAGCAGCTCACACAAACGATCAGCAATTCCGACACTTGCTATGTGGCCATCACAGTAAAATCAGCAATAGTGGATGCCCAGAACTCCATCTCCGGGAAGCCTCTGAGCCAGTCAGTGTTTGTGCTCAAACTCCAAAGCATAGGATGAAAGGTCAGATCACAGGGCTATGAAGATATGTTCTCCTAGGAGTCAAGAATAGGGAGAGAAAACAGCAGCAACCACAGTCAAGGCCATGTCCTGCCTGGGTTGCTGTTTACTTTCCTCTTCCAGGAACTGAAGCTGTTTCCCATTGGATTTCTTTACTATCTCCTTGGCTCATGGACTGGGTACTTTGGTAATCAGTTTGCCCAGAGAACCAAGCTTTCACATTGACCTAGGTTCCACAGTGCCTTCCTCCACGGGATGTCGGGGTGTGTCATCTAGCAGAATAGCAGTCAAGACAACACAGGAATGGTTGAGGGTTGCACACTATTTCTAATAAACTGAATTAATCAGCCAAGAAAAGTCAGACACCCAACAAGGGAAGCTGAGGCACCAAGCGACAGTGGAAAGTCATTACTACCGCTAGGCTTGAAGGGGTCAGGAGAAGAAATAGCATTTCCTGGCTGGGCGTGGTGGTTTACGCCTGTAATCCCAGCACTTTGGGAGGCTAAGGCAGGCGGATCACCTGAAGTCAGGAGTTTAAGACCAGCCTGGCCAACATGGCAAAACCCCATCTCTACTAAAAATACAAAAAAATTAGCCGGGTGTGGTGGCAGGTGCCTGTAATCCCAGCTACTCCAGAGGCTGAAGCAGAAGAATTGGTTGAACCCAGGAGGCAGAGGTTGCAGTGAGCCAAGATCGCACCATTGTACTGCAGCCTGGGCGACAGAGTGAGACTCTGTCTCCAAAAAAAAACAATACCGTTTCCTGCAAACACCAGTGAGGGCTGAATAGTGGACACTGGGATGCCAGCAGGGACTGTCATAGCGACAAGACACAGCCTGGGTCAGGATGGTGGCATCAAAGCTGGTAGAAAGTGAGGAAGACACACCCCACGTTCTCTCTCCACCTCCTACCTACCCTTGTCTCCTGCCTATGCCTCTCATCGCTGGACCCACAGGAAACCAACCAGCAAGGGAGCCCAGGTGCCTCCACCCACAGGGCTCAGCCTCCCTGAGTCCAGAGAAGGGCATACAGGGTGGCCCCCAACCAGGTAGCCTTTCCCCAAAAGGTGAAGCCGTGGAGGAGGCATCCATTCGGCAGGTGTGGAAAGCAGGGGGGATGAGAGCTCTGGCATCCTGGGGTCTGAGCAGCTGCTGCTGCTGCTTTTTGGGAAGGGGCTGCCAAATCAAAACTAGTTACTAGTTCAAAATTTGATCATAAAGGGCAATTAGGAAAGATAATGAAATAGCATCCAGTTTGGAAAGGAAGAAGTAAAAGTATTTTTTTTTTCAGTTGGCATGATCTTGTATAGAAAAATCTAGGGAACTCATTAAAAATCTATTTGAATTAAATGAGTTCAGCAAGGTTGCAGGACACAAGATCAGTATGCCAAAATCAGTTGTATTTCAGTAGCAGTGGGCAAATTGAAAATGAAGAAAACAATTCCATTTAAGATAGCATCAAAATAAAATATTTGGGAATAAATTTAATAAAAATGCAAGACTTATGCTCTGAAAACTATAAAACATTGTTGAAAACAATTAAAGAAGACCCAAATAAATGGAAAGATACCCCATGATCATGGATCAGAGACTTAATATTGTTAAGATGGCAATACTCCCTGAATTGATCTGCAATCCGTCACAATCCAAGATGCCTTCATTAGTGGAAATTGACAAGATGATCCTAAAATTCACAGAGAAATGCAAGGGAACCAGAACAACCAAAAGAATCTTAAGAAAGAAGAACAGGCTGGGTGCGGTGGCTCATGCCTGTAATCCCAGCACTTTGGGAGGCCAAGGCGGGCGGATCATGAGGTCAGGAGATCAAGATCATCCTGGCTAACACGGTACAACCCCATCTCTACTAAAAATACAAAAAAAATTAGCTGGGCGTGGTGGTGGGTGCCTGTAGTCCAGCTACTCGGGAGGCTGAGGCAGGAGAATGATGTGAACCCGGGAGTCGGAGCTTGCAGTGAGCCGAGATCGCGCCACTGTACCCCAGCCTGGGCAACAGAGCAAGACTCTGTCTCAAAAAAAAAAAAAAAAAAAAAAAAAAAAAAAAAAAAGAAGAACAACGTTGGAGGACTCTCACACTTCCTAATTTCAGAATTTAACTGCAGTGTGGTACTGGTGTAAGGATAGATATATAGATATATAGATCAATGGAATAGAACTGAGAGCCCAGAATTAAACTCTCACGTTAACAGTTAATTGATTTTCAATAACAGCGCCAAGACAATTTAATGGGAGAAAGAATAGTCTTTTCAACAAGTGGCGCTAAAATAACTGTATATCCGCATGCCCAAGAATGAACTGGACCCCACCTCATACCGCATACAAAAACTAATTCAAAATGGACCAAAGACCTAAATGTAAGGAGAGCTATAAGAAGAAAAATAAGTGTAATTCTTTGTGACCTTAGGTTAGGCAATGATTTTTTAGATATGACGCCAAAGCACAAGCAGTAAAAGAAAATGAACTGTACATCATCAGAATCAACTTTTGTACATCAAAGGACACTCTCAAGAAAGGGAAAAGACAACCCACAAAGTGGGAGAACATTTTGGAAATCATCTATGTAACAAGGAACTTGTATCTAGACTACATCAAGAACTCTTGGCTGGGTACAGTGGTTCACATGGGAGGCCAAGGTGGGAGGATGGCTTGAGGCTGGGAGTTCAAGACCAGCCTGGGCAATGTCATAAGACCCTGTCTCTGCAAAAAGCAAAAAAGGAAAAAAAAAATTAGCTACTTGGGAGGCTGAAGCAGGAGGATGGCTTCAGGAGGCCAGGAGTTCGAGGCTGCAGTGAACTATGGTCGTGCCACTGCACTCCAGCCTGGGCAACAGAGTGAGACGCTGTCTGTTAAGTAAAATCAATAATATTATGGGACCACCATCATATATGCATTTCATCATTGACTGCAACATCATTGTGTGGCGCATACCTGTAGTCATATGATGGGATATTATTTAGCCATACAAAGAAGTGAAGTACTGGCACACGCCACAACACAGATGAGAGCAATATGCTAAGTGAAAGAAGCCAGACCCAAAACCCACATAATTTATGATTCTGTTGATATGAAATGTCCAGAATTGGCTGGGCACAGTGGCTCACGCCTGTAATCCTAGCACTTTGGGAGGCCGAGGCAGGTGGATCACCTGAGGTCGGGAGTTCAAGACCAGCCTGACCAATATGGAGAAACCCCATCTCTACTAAAAATACAAAATTAGCCGGGCATGGTGGCACATGCCTGTAATCCCAGCTACTCAGGAGGCTGAGGCAGGAGAATCGCTTGAACCCAGAGGCGGAGGTTGTGGTGAGCCAAGATCGTGCCATGGCACTCCAGCCTGGGCAACAAGAGCGAAACTCCATCTTAAAAAAGAAAAGAAAAGAAATGTCCAGAATAGGCAAATCCATAGAGACTGAGAGTAGATTAGTGGTTGCCAAGGGCTGAGGGAGCTAAGGGGGTTGGAGCATGACAGCTAAGGAAT
This sequence comes from Nomascus leucogenys, assembly GCF_006542625.1. Lineage (NCBI taxonomy): Eukaryota > Metazoa > Chordata > Mammalia > Primates > Hylobatidae > Nomascus > Nomascus leucogenys. Next base: position 86,489,918 of record NC_044384.1, on the reverse strand, counting down.
ATGAAATGTTCTAAAAGTGGATTATGGTGGTAGATGCACATATCTGTGAATATATTTAAAAAGCCATTGAATTGCACTTTATTTGTTTCTTGAGATGGAGTCTTGCTCTGTTGCCCAGGCTGGAGTGTAGTGGCGCAATCTCGGCTCACTGCGACCTCCACCTCCTGGGTTCAAGCGATTCTTCTGTCTCAGCCTCCCGAGTATCTGGGATTACAGGTGCCTGCCACCATGCCCAGCTAATTTTTGTATTTTTAGTAGAGATGGGGTTTTGCCATGTTGCCAGGCTGGTCTTAAACTCCTGACCTCAAGTGATCTGCCCACCTCAGCCTTCCAAAGTGATAGGATTGTAGGTGTGAGCCACTACGCCCCGCCATTGAATTGCACTCTACATGTCTCATCTATATGGTATGTGAATTGTATCTCAATAAAGCTGTTAAAAACAAAACCCTGGCCCCGAAGGGCAGCGCAGTTGGCTAAAAGACTGTGGTTTAATGAGGAAACTTTCCCACTGGGCTGTGACCACTGGCCCTGGCTCCCTTTGGCCGGGTGGGGGTGCTGTCTGCCACCGAGGGCCCTCAGCTGCTTTTTCAGGATCTCAGAACATGGGAAGACCCCAGCTCCAGAAGAAAATCTTAATTCCAGTTCAATCTTTTTTTTAAATTTAATTTAATTTTTTTTGCACACAAAACAATAAACATTTTCCAAAAGTACATACAAACAAAAAGATGCATATCAAACATATTAGGAAGGTTGCACATGGGAAAACGGGGAATAGAAATGGGGGGTGGGAATCAAAGAAAATAAATGAGAGAGGGACTTTGCATGGATCAATGATAATAACTCAATCCTCTATTTGACAAAGAAGAAGGAGAAGGAAGAGGAAGAAAAAGAAAGTGGGATAAAGGATCAGAAAGGCAGGAAAACAGAAAAAATTAGAGTATGACTCCAGGGTAGACTTGCCTTGTTGTCGCTTGGTTCGTTGGTTGGTTTGACAGTTGTATTTTTCATATGTTTCGCCATGTTGGCCAGGCTGGTCTCGAGCTCCCAGCCTCAAGTGATCAACCCGCCTCAGCCTCCCAGAGTACTGGGACTACAGGCGTGAGCCACCACATCCAGCCCCCACACTGCCTCCGGCCTCCGTGGTAGACCTCCCAGACGGGGCGGCTGGGCAGAGGCGCTCCCCACATCCCAGACGGGGCGGCCAGGCAGAGGCGCTCCTCACTTCCCAGATGGGGCGGCCGGGCAGAGACGCTCCTCACTTCCTAGACAGGGTGGCGGCCGGGCAGAGGGGCTCCTCACTTCCCGGATGGGGCGGCCGGGCAGAGGCGCTCCTCACATCCCAGACAATGGGTGGCCGGGCAGAGGTGCTCCTCACTTCCCAGACGGGGCGGCCGGGCAGAGGCGCCCCTCACATCCCAGAAGGGGCGGCTGGGCAGAGGTGCTCCTCACATCCCAGAAGGGGCGGCTGGGCAGAGGTGCTCCTCACTTCCCAGACGGGGCGGCCGGGCAGAGGCGCCCCTCACATCCCAGAAGGGGCGGCCGGGCAGAGGCGCTCCTCACTTCCCAGACGGGGCGGCCGGGCAGAGGCGCTCCTCACTTCCCAGACGGGGCGGCCGGGCAGAGGCGCTCCTCACTTCCCAGAAGGGGCGGCCGGGCAGAGGCGCTCCTCACTTCCCAGATGGGGCGGCCGGGCAGAGGCGCTCCTCACATCCCAGAAGGGGCGGCCGGGCAGAGGCGCTCCTCACTTCCCAGACGGGGCGGCCGCCAGTTCAATCTTAATTCCAATTTAATTTGGTTGAGTTAAACATTTCTGGAACTGTACTGTGAGCTAGGCACCAGGCTAGCTGCTCTCATGAAAAAACAGGGGCCCTGGAGCTGGGCAGCCTTGATTATTCTTGAATTTGCTACTTCCTGTGGGTCCTTCCCAGCCTCAATTTTCTTATCAGTAAAATGAGGGTTGATAATACCCCATGGGATTGCGGTGACAATTCGGTGGGCTAGAAGGAAGATGCCTGGAATATCGTAGGCAGAAAATGAGTTTCTTTCCAGTGCTCCTGGAGCAAGTTAATCTCTACCAAGTGGACATAACAAAGATGAGTTAGTTATGTCTGCCTCCATAGAGCTCGAGGCTGGATACATGACCTGCACTCCCTAACCAGGGCCTGGGGAGAAGCAGGCCAGGAAGAGGGTCCCTGTCTTACTCTGGTCCTGGGTTGGGAACCGGGGAAGGCTTCCTCAGGGAGGGGGCAATGAAGTGGGGCTTTGAAGGAGGATAGCTTTTCGCATGTTGTATTTTATTCGCTTTTTGTTTGTTTATTTTTTGGAGACAGGTCTCTCTCTGTCGCCCAGGCTGGAGTGCAGTGGCATAATCTCTGCTTACTGCAACCTCTGCCTCCTGGGTTTAAGCAATTCTCCTGCTTCAGCCTCCCGAGTAACTGGGACTACAGGTGTGTGCCACCACATCCAGATAATTTATTATATTTTTAGTAGAAACGGGGTTTTGTCATGTTGACCAGGCTGGTGGTGAACTCCTGTCCTCAGGTAATCTGCCTGCCTCGACCTCCCAAAGTGCTGGGATTATAGGCGTGAGCCACTGCACCCCGACTTAGTCACTTTTTGAATAGATGATCAAGTACATCGTGCAAATTCAAAAGGGTCAAGGCTGGGTGTGGTGGCTCATGCCTGTAATTCCAGCACTTTGGGATGCCTAGGCAGGTGGATCACCTGAGGTCAGGAGCTCGAGACCAGCCTGGCTAACGTGGTGAAACCCCATCTCTACTAAAAATACAAAAAAATCAGCTGGGCATGGTGGTGTACGCCCGTAATCCCAGCTACTCTGGAGGCTGAGGCATGAGAATCTCTTGAACCCCGGGGGCAGAGGTTGCAGTGAGCCGAGATTGCGCCACTGCACTCCAGCCTGGGCGACAAGAGTGAGACTCCATCTCAAAAAACAAACAAACAAACAAAAAAAGGATCAGCAGTGAAAGAGAAACCTTTCCCAGAGGCAGCCACTGTTACCAGCTCCTGAAGTGTCGTTCTAGAAGTACTCCACGTTTATGAGTGTATGTGCGTATATATAGGCGGATGCCTCTCATCTAGGCAGATTTTCACATTGTGGTCCATGGGGATCAGGGGCCTCCTGCTAAGGTGTGGGTTAGGCTCCAGGTGTTATGTTCTTGCTGCTTTCCTGTCTTGCAGTCAGGTTCGGCATAGGCCCTCTCATCAGTAAGAGTGAGGCTTCCTTTTCCTTTAGTTCTCCTTGAAGGGAGTCAGCGGTGCTGTCCATCCTCCTTGTCCCTCTGCTACCTTGGGGTGCCCTCTCCCAGGGATTCCCTCTGTCTTTCTCCTTTGTTCCCCCCTCCTCTTTCTTGCTTGCTTGCTCCCTTGTTTGGGTGCAGCATACTTACAGCAGCTTCCTGACAAAGACCTTTGCCTTTTCTCTTTATTTTACTTTCATACATGGTTGATAGTTTAGCTGGATAGAGAATTTCAGGTTGGGGCCAGGCGCCATGGCTCATGCCTGTAATCCCAGCACTTTGGGAGGCCGAGGCAGGTGGATCACTTGAGGCCAGGAGTTCAAGACCATCTTGGCCAACATAGTAAAACCCCATCTCTCCTGAAAATACGAAAATTAGCTGGGCATGGTGGCACATGTCCGTAATCCCAGCTACTCAGGAGGCTGAAGCAGAGGATTGCTTGAACCCAAGAGGTGGAGGTTGCAGTGAGCTGAGATTGTGCTACTGCACTCCAGACTGGGTGACAGAGCCAGACTCTGTCTCCAGAAAGAAAGAAAAAAAAAAAAAAGAGAATTTCAGGTTGGAAACAATTTTTCCTTGACAAGTTTGAAGGATTGCTTTGCACTTTTCTAACTTCTGAAACTGCTGAGAAGTCCAAAACCTTTCTGATTTCTGATTCTTTTGTCTTTTTTTTTCTTTTTACCCTCCTTTGGGAAAGCTTACAGGATCTGAAATTTGACACAGTGCGTTGGTGTAGGCCTGTGTTCATTTGTTTCATTAGGCTCTCAGCAAATCCTTCTAGTGTGGAAACTCATGTCCTATCCTGGGAGTTTCTTGAAACATTTCTTTTCTTGCCCTTTGTTTTTTACTGTTCTGTCTTTCTGAAACTCCTATTATTTAGTTTTTGGATCTCTTGGACTGACCCTCTAATTTTTTTCCCTTTTTTGCCTATTTTCCATGTCTTTGTCTCTTTTCTTCAGTTTCTAGAAGATTTCCTTTTATCTTTCAACCCTTCTATTGCTTTATCTTATTGTATTTTTTAATTTCCAAGAGCTTTTTTGCTCCCCAAATAGTTCTTTAAAAATGTGTGTAGCATCCTGTGTTTTCACTGATGTAATCTTTTCTTATTTCTGTGAGGATGTGAATGCCATATTTGTTTCTTTAAGTTTTCTTCTCCCTGCGTAGTTGGTTTCCTTCAAATTGCTTTTCTCTGCTCTTTCCTTTGGTCTCCATCTTCTTTGAATGAATCTGCCCGGGGACTTTTGGTTGCCCACTCATAATTATTAGGAGGGTCTAAAATGCTGCCTGGGAGCTGGGGCAGGTGAGGGTCCAGTTCTGAGTTTACCAGTAGGTGATCTGGGCAGGCCGTTTATTGGGGAACCTCAGTGTCAACATCTGGGAGCTCAGTTGGGGAAGGGGGTAGCATGCAAAGAGTCATGTAACATGCCACCCCCATTTTTGGCACGGTCCCCAGGCCTTCAACTGTGCCTCAAATTTCCCAGTCCAGAGACCCCACACTTTTCCCTCCCTGGAAAGTAAACCTCTGTTCTTCCAGGGCTGGAGAGGGGAGGTCTCTGGCATGAGATGGGGGAGGTAAGGGTCTAACTACTTTTTTTTTTTTTTTTTTTTCCTGAGATGGAGTTTTAACTCTTGTCACCCAGGCTGGAGTGCAATGGCGCGATCTCGGCTTACTTCAACTTCCGCCTCCCGGGTTCAAGTGATTCTCCTGCCTCAGTGTCCTGAGTAGCTGGGATTACAGGTGCATGCCATCACGCCCGACTAATTTTTGTATTTGTAGTAGAGACGGGGTTTCACCATGTTGGCCAGGCTGGTCTCGAACTCCTGACCTCAGGTGATCCACCCGCCTTGGCCTCCGAAAGTGTTGGCATTACAGGCGTGAGCCACTGTGCCCAGCCCTGATTGCTTTTTGAAAGCTTTCAGCCTGCCCTCTTTGTACATGTCAGCCCGTTCAGCACATTGTGGGGGTGGGGGGACCTGGAGCTGCAGTTCTCTGGCCTTTGGAGGATTCCTGGTGGATGGTGGGAACCCAGGTGTTCTCACCCTGCTCCAGACCCAGGCTGTGAGGTCAGCTGACCCAAGCTGCACTCCAGCTTCTGCAGTCATGTTGCTGTTGTGTTGTCTCCTCTCCTATTCTGCCCTTGGGGGTTCATAGCTTTAAAAAAAATTCTATTTGCTAAAGTCTTAGTGGGGTTTCCTAAGGGAGGGGGAAAAATTAGATGCATACCTGAGACAGGAGCAGGACTTGCATGGGCAAAATCTGGGACGGGAAGGGTGGTCTAGTGGTAGAGGGAGTGCTCTGAGGGAGAGGGGCAGGTGCTCTGAGAACAAAGAGGAGGCAGCTGGGCTGCAGCTGGAGGATCCGGGAGGCTGGGGCATGAGGGGATAAGGCTGGACAGGCAGGGTGCACTAATTTTGGGGGAGGTCCCCAAGGAGACTTGAGTTTCCCACCTGCAGACAGTGGGGAGTCAGAGAATGACCCCAGTTTTCAGGAAGAGTGCCATCATGCCTGTATTTGGGGATGCTAGCTATCCCAAGTACCTAGTGTGGGTTGGTAGCTAGAACTGTGGTAATGAGTAGGAGGATTTTTACAATCGTTAAGTAGTAAGAAGAGGACATTTCAGGGTCCTCTTCTTAGAAATGAAAAGAAGGAAGGATATGAGGGATTAAAGAGGTAAAACTGCCCAGACTTCTTGACCAGATGGTAGGTGAGGGAGAGGAAGAGCTAAAGATGACCCTAAGCTTAACCTTTGGTGACCAGGGAGAGGGTGGTGAGGAAGGAAGGAGGAGGTGTCTGGTTGGGTTTGGTGTATGTGTGCAGTTTGGGAGGGGGAGGAAGGGGGTGGGGGTGTGGGGGCTAAGTTCTGCTATAGAATAGGCATTTGCCATGTCCACCAAAAAGCCTGATTTTACACCCCCAAGCTTCAACCTCCAAGGGCCTGTGTTGATGGAGAGAGAGAAAGAAGGTGTTGAGAGCAGGGGTAAGGAAATCAGTCCCTTAGAAGACAAAAGAATAATTTTCCAGTTGTTAAATGAGATTCTTAAAAGAATTTTTATGTTGATATCCTCACAGATTAATTCATGTTGCAGAATGCCATTGGAACTACCTTAAGACATTGATAGAGTGCCTCTCTGCTGTCTTCCTTAGCTCATCCTCACATTTTGATCAAATTAAGTACTTGGACACCAGGCCCGTAAAAAAGAAAAGAGGCTTCTTTATTTGGGTTCTGTAGGCAAAAGGGAGGGTGGAGAAGCGACTCTGTCTACGCTGCTACCCTCACTCTGTCTCTGGGCCCTTCTGGGATTTGCATGCCACCCACTGCTCTGTCAGGAGTGGCTCTTAGGGAAGTGAGGAAAGGGCCTCGATTATAGTGTTTGCCAATTTCTGTGGCATAAATATGCCCACTGTGGCCCGTGTCAGGCTACCAACGTGATGTCACAGCACAGAGCTGGAGTCAGGCAAGCCCGTGGGAGTGTGAGCCGTGCCCTGGGGTCACAGTGGGGGTCCTCACTGACACGGTGCGGCTGGACAGCAGAATCTCATCTTTCAGGTCATCAGACTTGTTCTAAGGGTCTGTCAGGGTTGAATCATGCTTGCCAAGTAGCATCTTAAAAGATGTCTCCACTGCAGCAGCCCCAGCCCTTCAACCTGGGCTTCTGTGGCCTTCTAATTCTTTTCTGTCTCCCCTCCACCCACCCCCACATCATCAGCAGCAGATCCAACATGAATACTAAAAACTCACAGTTAACACTAAAAGCCAACAATTTTTTTTTTTTTTGACATGGAGTCTTGTTCTGTCACCCAGGCTAGAATGCAATGGTGCCATCTTGGCTCACTGCAACCTCCACGTCCCAGGTTCAAGCGATTCTCCTGCCTCAGCCTCCTGAGTAGCTGGGATTATAGGCGCCCACCACCGTGCCTGGCTAATTTTTTTTTGTATTTTTAGTAGAGACGGGGTTTCACCATCTTGGCCAGGCTGGCCTCAAACTCCTGACCTCATGATCCACCCACCTTGGCCTCTCAAAGTGCTGGGACGACAGGCGTGAGCCACTGCTCCTGACCAAAGCCAACATTTATAATAAAGTCTGCTTATGTGTGAGGCACTATTCTAAGAACTTTACATGCATCAACTAATTTGATCTTTGTAATAATCCTATGAGGCAATTATTTTTGTTATCTCCAATTTTATTTTATTTTTGAGACAAGGTCTCGTTCTATTACCCAGGATGGAGTACAGTGGCGTGATCATAGTTCACTGTAGCCTCGACCTCCTGGGCTCAAACGATGCTCCCACCTCAACACCCCGAGTTATAGTAGGTGTTATATAGGCATGCACCACCATGCCTGGATGATTTTTATACTTTTTGTAGAAATGGGGTCTCACTATGTTATCCAGACTGTTCTTGAACTCCTGGCATCAAGCGATCCTCCCGCCTTGGCCTCCCAAAGTGCTGGGATTATAGGCATCAGCCACCATGCCTGGCTGGTTATCTCTGATTTTACACATGAGGAAATTGAAGCCCAAAGGTTAAGCAATTTACCCAGAGTCGGTGGAACCCTGATTTGAACCCAGGAAGTTTGGGCCCTTGGGCGCAACCACCGTTTCCACTGCCCTGTTACAGCAATGTCTGGGATTCTCTTCATGTTTCTTTTCTCCTGAGGCCCAGTCAGGGCCTCAATGCTGCTGGCCCCTTAGGGTCACCAGATGAAATACAGGATGCCCAGTTCAATTGCAATTTCAAATAAGCAACAAATAATTTTGTACTAGAAGTATGCCCCAAATGTTGTATGGGATATACTTAAAATTTTTTGCTATTTATCTGAAATTCAGATTTTAACTGAGTGCTTTGTGTGTTAATTTGCTAAATCTGGCAAGTGTGGGGGCTCACGCTTGCAATCCCAGCACTTTGGGAGGCTGAGGCAGGAGGAAAGCTTGAGCCCAGAGTTCGAGATGAGCCTGGACAACATAGTGAGACCTCATCTCTACAAAAAATCAAAAAATTAGCTGGGCTACTAGAGAGGCTGAGGTGGGAGGATCACTTGAGCCTGGGAGGTTGAGGCTGCAGTGAGCTCTGATCATGCCACTGCAATCTAGCCTGGGCGTCTCCAAAAAAAAAAAAAAATGTAAATTTGTTCATCTCTCAGCACTTGGCCCCATAGCCTTATCTTACTTGGGAAGAGTCAGGGGGATGGGAGGAGGCTGAAGCAACACCCTTGCTGCTCTCATTTCCCTGGCCAGGCCCCCTGAGGGCTCAAAATCTCAGATTCATGGTATATTTCAAATGAAAACATCCTTAATATCTAAACCCCATATGTGCCTACTTTTGATTTTTTCCTCTAAAGAAAGAATGTTAGAAGAGCGTTATGTAGGAACATGCCAAAATACAGATTGAAAACTGCTGTGTGTCTCTTCTCCAAGGTCAGCTAATCACAGCAGAAATTCACGCCATCTCTTATAGACTCAGTCTAACATGTTGCTATTCCAGAAGAATCTCTTGATTCGGAAGACTAAATTCTTGTAAAACTCCCTCAGAGGGACTGCTTTTTCTTATATCCGTATCTTTTGCTGATCAGGCTGGCCAGACATTTTTCTTAAAGTTCAATCTCTGTCATCTCTGATGCAGCTTGCACTCATTATTCCCATCCTTGGAGCAGCTGTGGCAAACGAGTAGCTTGGATGTCAGTAGGAAGTCTTGTCTCTACAGGCTGACCTGCCTGGACTGTTGCTTTGCCCTTTTGGTTGTGCCTTCTGGAATGTCTGTGCTTGTCAGCCTTGATGAGTCACATTGAAAAAGCTCTTAGTCATCCCAGGCCCTGGCTGAGTCAGTGTATTGGGTGACACCTGTGGCCAAGCACTGGCTGTTTTTCAACTGAGACAGTCCCAGAATTCTTAGGCACTCTGGTCTCAGAGGAAGTGTTCTTCATCTAGTTCAAGGCCAGTCTTTCACCCGAGCCTCGCAGCCTTGTTCCCGGACTCGCCCCACCTTTTATTCTCATCCTTGCTTCTTCAACTTGTCATTCCCTCTCAACTCCTTCCCCTTCCTCTTCCTATAACTTGCTAAACATCCTCCCAAGCGTCTGCCACAGGTAGAGAATGGATTCATGCCTAGAATACATAAAGATTTATTATAGCTCAGTAAGAAAAAGACAATCAGCCCAGCAGAAAAGTGGGCAAATGATGTGAACAGGCACTTCACAAAAGGAAAAAACTAAAAATATGTCCACAATCATAAGAAAATAGCCAACTTCAGTAATAATCAGGGGACTGAAAATTAAAATGATACCATTTTATACTTACAAGGTTGACAGAAATCAAAGTCTAACAATATAAGAGTCAGTAAAGATGTGGAGAGATAGACATTCTGTTGTATGTCTGGTGGCTGTGTAAATTATTAGGATAACTACCTTGGAGACTTATTTGGCAATATTGATATTAAAAACTTGCCTATTGGCCGGGTGCAGTGTCTCACGCCTGTAATCCCAGCACTTTGGGAGGCTGAGATGGGCGAATCACTGGAGGTCGGGAGTTCACGACCAGCCTGACCAACGTGGTGAAACCCGTCTCTACTAAAAATACAAAATTAGCCGGCTGTGGTGGTGCATTCCTGTAATCCCAGCTACTCGGGAGGCTGAGGCTGGAGAATCGCTTGAACCCGGGAGGCGGAGGTTGCGATGAGCCGAGATTGCACCATTGCACTCCAGCCTGGACAACAAGAGCGAAACTCCGTCTCAAAAAAAACAAAAAATCTTGCCTATTAGCTGGGCACAGTGGCTCATGCCTGTAATCCCAGCACACTGGGAGGCCGAGGTGGGCAGATCACCTGAGGTCAGGAGGTCAAGACAGCCTGGCCAACATGGTGAAACCCTGTCTCTACTAAAAATACAAAAAAAATTAGCTGGGCATGGTGGCGCACGCCTGTAATCCCAGCTACTCAGGAGGCTGAGCCAGGAGAATCACTTGAACCTGGGAGGCGGAAGCTGCAGTGAGCCGAGATCGCGCCACTGCACTCAAGTTTGGGCGACAGAGCCAGATTCTGAAAACAAAAACAAAAACAAAAAAACCCTGTGCCTATTGCCTGATGCAGCAATTCCAATTCTAGGTATATGTCCTAGAGAAATTTTTGCACATTTTCTATATGGGGTCAAGGTTATTCATTTTTTTAACACTTTTAATTGACTACTTTTAAATATACACAAAAATAGAGCAAATAGTATAATGAACTCTATGTACCTGTCACCCAACTTCAACAGTGATCATTTTGCCAGCCTATACAACACAGTTCTTAATTGCTAAAAATTGGAAACAATGGCGGGGGGAGGTGGTTCGTGCCTGTAATCCCAGCACTCTGGGAGGCTGAGGTGGGCGGATCACCTGAGGTCGGGAGTGGAGTTCAAGATCAGCCTGACCAACATGGAGAAACCCCATCTCTACTAAAAATACAAAATTAGCCGGGCATGGTGGCACATGCCTGTAGTCCCAGCTACTCGGGAGGCTGAGGCAGGAGAATCGCTTGAACCTGGGAGGCAGAGGTTGCACGGAGTCAAGATCACGCCATTGCACTCCAGCCTGGGTGATAGAGCGAGACTCCGTCTCAAAAAAAAAGAAAAAAAAAAGATGAAACTGTTTTATTTATTTATTTATTTACTTACTTACTTACGTACTTACTTAGTTACTTACTGAGACGGAGTCTTGCTCTGTCACTCCAGCCCGGGCAACAAGAGCGAAACTCCATCTCAAAAAAAAAAAAAAAAAAAAAAAATTGGAAACAATCTATTTGTCGCTGTCTTAGTCTGGGCTGCTATAACACAATACCATAGGTTCATTAAACGGCAGAAATGCATTTCTCACAGTTCTAAAGACCGGAAAGTGCAAGATCAAGTGTCAGCAGATTCGGCGTCTGGTGAGGGCCCACTACCCGGTTCATAGATCACTGTGTTCTCACGGACAAAGGGGAAACAGAGTTGTCTGATCTCTTCTGTGAGGCTTCTAATCCCATTCAGGAAGGCTCTGCCACCAGCACCTAATCTTCTCCCTGAGGCCCCACCTTCTGACACTGCCACATTGGTTAGGGTTTCAACATAGGAATTTGGTGTGGACACAAACATTCAGGCAATAGCAGTCCCTCATTCGGCATGGACAGATTGCGATATGTCTAATACAACATTGACCTACAGTCATTCGTGAGGTAGGTCTACTGTATTAACGTGGAGAGATTTCAAATATATATTGGGTAAAACAAGTTAAAATGATTATATCATTTATGAAAAAAATTAGAACATATGGTTATGGGCACACAAATATCCAGGTGAAATCAACAAAGGGGAAGCAGTAACTCTGCATTGTGGACCCCCTGGGAGAAAAGGAGAAAAGGACCTGGAATGGGATTAGGAAGAATCACAAAGGAGCTGCACCTGTTTGCAGAGTGTTGTTTTTTTCCCTTTTGTTAAGTTTAACTTTTATTTTATCAAAATAATACATGTGAGACTGGGCGTGGTAGCTCATGCCTGTAATCCTAGCACTTTGGGAGGCCAAAGCAGGCAGATCACTTGAGGTCAGGAGTTGGAGACCAGCCTGGCCAACATAGTGAAACCCCCATCTCTACTAAACATACAAAAATATTAGCTGGGCATGGTGGCGGGTGCCTGTAATCCCAGCTACTCGGGAGGCTGAGGCGGGAGAATTGCTTGAACCTGGGAGGTGGAGATTGCAGTGAGCCTAGATGACGCCACTACACTCTAGCCTGGGTGACAGAATGAGACTCTCTCAAAATAATAATAATAATAATAATACATGTGGACACTTCTGAAAGTCAGATTGTGCCCTGAGGCTCATTTACCTCTGCCACCCCTGTCCCACTGCCCTCCCCATGAGTGCCTCCCAGACGCTGCCCTGTGACTCCTGTTCCCCACAGCATCCCTCTGTTTAGTGGTCTCCTTTGATGGAAGATTGAGCTCACTTTTACTGCCCTCCTCACCTCAAACCCCGCCCCACACATGTACCCACTTTCCCTCCCTTCACCCTGCGTGGTTATATAGAACCGCTTTTAAGTACATTTTCAGATTTTACATTTTTGTTTTGTTTTTTGAGATGGAGTCTCACTCTGTCGCCCAGGCTGGAGTGTGGTGTCGCGATCTCAGCTCACAGCAACCTCTGCCTCCTGGGTTCAAGCGATTCTCCTGCCTCAGCGTCCTGAGTAGCTGGGATTACAGGCGTGCACCACCACGCCCGGCTAATTTTTGTATTTTTGGTAGAGATGGGGTTTCACCATGTTGGTCAGGCTGGTCTGGAACTCCTGACTTTGTGATTTGCCCGCCTGGGCCTCCCAGAGTGCTGGGATTACAGGTGGGAGCCACTGCACCCAGCCAAGATTTTACATTGTTAAGTTAATATTCACATCTGAAAATACAGAGTGTCTACTTTGGTAGCATTAACTTTTCATTTTCCTGCAGTTGATGTTCATCCCCAGACAAGTTGTACATTGCCATCTCCTCTTCATTCTTTCAGAGACACCAGGTAATCTGCCTTTTTGTTTGTTTATTTAAGGCCACATCCCCAGGAGCTGCTGTCCAGGTGCCTGGCGGGTCTCCAGGCTTGCGGACAGCAAGCTGCCTGGGCCTCCCTCCCCATCACCCTGGGAGTTCCCTTTGCCTCCTCTCTGCTGGCTGCCCAGGTGCCTGGATCCCTTGTCTTCCTTGTTCTTGGTTTATTTACTCCTTTGTTTTGTTCGTGCCCATCCCTGAGCTTCTTGGGCAGACAGGCTCACAGGTGGCACACCTCCCGAGGCCTGGCATGTCTCAAAAAATTGGTATTTCACCCCCACTGGATTAGTAGTCTAACTGGATAGAGGACTCCAGCTTGGGAAGCGTTTCCCTCCAAAATTGGAGGACATTACTCCAGAAGCTTCTGGCTCCATGTCACTGCTGAAGACAGTTGTGTGTGACCCTTGGTCTTCAGAAGTGTGGTAGGCTGGAGATGGCCCCCAAAGCTACCCAGGTCTTAATCCTAGTTGTTACCTTAGAAGGAAGAAGGGCTTTTGCAGATGTGATGAAGGATTCTGACCTGGGGAGGTGGTCCTGGATCATCCAGGTGGGCCCCGAATGCCATCACAAGTGTCCTTAGAGGACAGAGACCTATGCTGAGGAGAAGGCGATGTGGAGATAGAGCCAGAGATGGGAGTGATGTGGCCACAAGCAAAGGAGCCCGGCAGCCACAGAGGCTGGAAAAGGCTCAGGAGGGATTCCTCCCAGGCCCTCAGAGGGGCACAGCCCTGCCCTCACTTGGTTTCGGCCTGTGAAACTGATGTTGGATTTCTGGCCTCCCAGACTGAAAGAGAATGTTTCTGTTGTCTTAAGCCACTAGGTTCGTGGTAATTTGTTACCGTAGCCACAGGTAACTAATACAAGAAGGTTATGAGACCCCCTCTGATCTTTTTTCCGGGTGGGACTTTTGGCATCACTCCAGGTGCTCCGAGACCTCTCCACGTGGATGCATCCTTCAGTCCCGGGAGACTTCCCAGCAGGATTCCCCTGCCCCTGGCTCTCTTGTCTCCCCTTCCGGGAGTCCCAGGCAGCTGGATGCTGGACTCGCTGGACTGAGTCTCTTATTTTCTTATCTTTTCTCCTATTTTCCATATGTTAGTCTTTCTGGGTAGTGTCCCAAACTGTCTTCTAATTCTTCTATTTATTATGTTTAAAAATTTTGCAACTCTATTTTTAATTTCCTAGAGCTCTTTCTTGTTGCCTTTTTAAAATAGCTGCCGCCTCTTACTTAATGGATGCAATAGCTTTTCTTGTTTCTCTGAGGAGATAAATTATAGTTTTTCTGAGTATCTGTTCTCTGTATTACTTTTCTCCTCAACGTTACTGTTTTTTAAAAATCCCAATTTGTTTTGGTGAATTTTTTGGTCATTTCCTCAAATATCTGGTGGTGGTTCGCTGACCGTTCACACTGAAAAATGAGACACCAATACCCACTGGCAAGTCTGATTGGGGTGGAGCTTGGTGGCCCCCGGTCCTTTCGCTGGGAGATGAGACTGGGCTCCCTGGGGAGCCCCCTGCATGCCAGTAGCCGCAGGACTTCTGATTCCTGGAAAGGAAGCTTCCAGTTCGCTGCCTGGAAAAGAGCCCAGTAAGCACTCTGTGGAGCCGAGAGGACCTTCCACTCATTCCCCAAGGGCCATGTGACGCCTCACCTCCTGGGCCAGCCCTGATGGCCGGGGCTGGAGCCTTGCATCTTGGGAAAGGCGCTGTGGCACAGTGGTCAAAGGCAGGACCCTAGGTTCTGAAGCCAGGGGCGTGCACCATGGCACCGACACATCCTAGCAGCATGCCTTCCTACCTTCGTCTCCTTTACACAGGAGACTCACTGTCTAGCTGTCTGTTCTTTCCAGCCAGATACTCTTCAGATTCAAAGCTGAGTCACTGTTTCTACCCACATTGGCTTCACGTTCTTTAATTTGGTGTTGCCATTGTTCACCTTAAAACCCAGGGCCACCCTTCCCTGCTGCCTCTCTGCCTCCTGTCTAATGGGTGCTGTTGATGCTGCCTCCTAAGTCTTTCTTGGCACAGTCCCTCTTCATTCCTACTCCCACCACCCTGGTTCAGGTCCTCATTGTCTCTTGCCCACATTAGAACATCTTCCTAGCTGAACTTCTACTTCTCATCTTTCCTTTTCAAATCCAGCTTCCCCAGAGCCGCCAGAGTGGTCCCTCTCAGTTGTAAATCTGTCTCCCTGCTGCCTGGTATTTCCATAGCATCCTGACATTGAGGACACTGCTCAAGCTGCTGGTGGAGCTCACTAGCTCTGGACTGAGTCTCGGGCTCAGCCCTTGGGCTCCTCTCCCTGCCTGCACTCCCTGCCTCAGCAGGCCATGCCGGGCTGTTTGCTTCCTGTTGTATCTGCCTTTGCTCCAGCTGCCCCAGCACCTGGACCTCCTCCCCTCCTCCGCCTGCCCTCCTCCCTCCCCTCCTCCACCTGCCCTCCTACCTCCCCTCTTCTCCCTCTGGACATCCCTTCCTGCTCCCGCCCTGGAGTCTTTCCCTCAGGCTGTCCTGCTAACTCTGCCTGGCTCTCCACGCACGCGCGGCCTGCCTCATCACCCTTCACTTCTCATCTCTGCTGCCTCTCACTCAGCCTGCCCCAGCCAGCTGATCACAGTCCCAAATAGCGACATGCTCTGAAAGCCACCGCTGTGGCCTGCATCAGGATGAGCGGATGAGAGAAGGGGGTATTTTTACCATCATTGCGCTTCTCCAGCCCCTGGTGTTAGGGTCTTTATAGGTTCTGGTTATTTGTAGGCAACCTGGGTGTATTAGATTCCTACAGCTGCCATCACAGAGTGCCAAAAGCTGGGTGAAAACAACGGAGACTTCTTGCTTCACATCTGGAGGTCAGGAGCCCCAAATCAAGGTGTGAGCAGGGCCGTGCTCTCTCGGATGGCCCTGGGAGGGTCCTGCCTGGCCACTGCCAGCTTCTGGTGTTTGCCGGCAGTCCTTGGCCTTCCCTGGCTTGTAGAGGCCTCACTCCAGTCACGTGGCCATCATCTCCTGTGTCTTCACATCTTCTTCCTTCTGTGTGTGTCTGTGTCCAGATTTCCCCCTTTTTATAAGGACACCAAGCATATTGGATTAGGGCCACCCTAATCACTTTATTTTCACTTGATTACCTTATTTCCAAATAAGGTCACTTTTTTTTTTTTTTTTTTAAACAGAGTCTCACTGTTGCCCAGGCTGGAGTGCAATGGCGCTATCTCCGGTCACTGCAACCTCTGCCTCCCCGGTTCAAGCAAATTCTCCTGTCTCAGCTTCCCGAGTAGCTGGGATTATAGGCACCCACCACCAGGCTAATTTTTTGTATTTTTTGGTAGAGATGGGTTTCACCATGTTGGCCAGGCTAGTCTTGAACTCCTGACCTCAGGTGATCAGCCCACTTCAGCCTCCCAAAGTGCTGGGATTACAGGCATGAGCCACCGCGCCCGGCCCAAATAAGGTCACATTCTGACCTAGGTGCTAGGGGTTAGGACTTCAGTGTATCTTTTTTGGCGGGGGACACAATTCAACCTCTAACACCGGGTGACACCCGCTTGTCCTGAGCTTGACAGATCCCGAAGTCCCCGAGGCCTCTGGGAGGCCCTCTCTAATCCAGCCAGCATTCATGTCCTGTCATCTTGGAACGAGGGGAATTGAGTGGGGAATAGGTCCTGTGTAGCTCTCCAGCAGGGGTGGGGTGGCCTGAAGAGGGTCCGGAAACGTCCTGGGCCACCTGCAAGCGTCTGCTGGGTCCTGGCATCTTCCTCCCGGCAAAGAGTGTCCAGTCCTGTTTAGAATTGAGTCTTTGGTCCCCCAGCCTCTGTTGCCCCTCGCAACCTTGAAACTCGGCTTCCCTGGTTTTCATTCCCAGGCTTCGTCTGAGTCCTTTTGGGCTTTAGTGACAAAATACCATAGGTTGCTTGGCTTTTAAACAACAGACATTTATTTCTCACAGTTATGGAGGCTGGAAGTCCAAGATCAAGGTTTCAACATATGGGTGTGGGGGGCACAGACATGCTCTGCAGCAGTCTGGGAGGTGCTTTTTGCTGACCTTGTCCTTCGGACCTTCTCTCTGTCCTGTCAGCATCACTTTGGGCTCTAATCGATATGTATGGGACACTTGTGTGTCCCACTAGTGTGTGTGTGCTGTTCCCAGGAGGGGCCAAGCCTTACTAATCTTTGTCTGAATGCTCCGTAATATTTCTAGGTAAATCTTTTTTTTTTAACTAATAATTAATTATTTTTTGAGACAGGGTCTTGCTCTGTTGCCCAGGCTGGAGTGCACTGGCACCATCATGGCTCATTGCAGCCTCAACCTTCTGGGTTCAAGCAATCCTCTTGCCTCAGGCTTCCAAGCAGCTGAGACTATCTATGGGCACCACCGTGCCCAGCTAATTTTTTTTTTTTTTGAGATGGAGTTTTGCTCTTGTTGCCCAGGCTAGAGTGCAACGGCACGATCTCAGCTCACCGCAACCTCTGCCTCCCAGGTTCAAGTGATTTTCCTGCCTCAGCCTCCCAAGTAGCTGGGATTACAGCATGTGCCACCACGCCCGGCTAATTTTGTATTTTTAGTAGAGATGGGGTTTCTGCACGTTGGTCAGGCTGGTCTTGAACTCCCAACCTCAGGTGATCCACCCGCCTCAGCCTCCCAAAGTGCTGGGATTACAAGCGTGAGCCACGTGCCAGGCCACACCCAGCTAATTTTAAAAAGTTTTTTTTTTTTAACTTTTTGGCAGAGACAGGATCTCAATGTGTTGCCCAAGCTGATCTCAAACTCCTGGACTCAAGTGATACCCCTGCCTTGGCCTCTCAATCTCGGCTGAGATTACAGTCATGAGCCACCACGCCTCACGGTGAATCTTAACAGCCTCATGCCACTCTGCAACCTCATTGTGACCTGAAGTATTTCTTCACTGATTCATTCCCTCAGACATTTATTTAATTCTGGTCTTAGCCACTGTACAGAGTGCTAGGGAGATGTGGGGACAAAAGAGACCAGGGATCCTGTGCCCAGGGCCCTAACAGTGTCTATTAAGGGAGACAAGACGGGTCAACAAATCTTTGTAACATTAAATACTCTTTGCTGAGGACACAGATGCCATGGAGACCTCATGGAGAGCCCCCTGAGCAGGACAATGGGTGGGGCACGGACAAGGACAGAGCTGAGGGAGTGGCTGTCCGGGGAATACGGGGAAGGCATTCCTGAGCCTACTCCTATAGGATGTGGAGGAATGGGGACAAGTGACCTTCCCATGTGAGCCCTGCCCATGCCCCGTGCTGCAGGGTCAGCAGGAAGCTGGCTCCTCGTGCGCCAGGGGGCAGTGTTGGCCCTGAAATTCTCACTGCTTTCCAGCGAGGCTGGGATGGAGCAGCCACCTCACTGCAGGCCCTCGGGACCCCTCACTCTGCTTTCTCTGAGGCCCCCTTTGTCCCCCAGTCCACGAGTCCCCAGACCATGGCGCCAGTCGCCTCGGTGCCACCCTTTCCCCCTCGGCTGCTCCTTTGAATAGAGGGTTGCCAGGGCGATGAGGAGCCCTCCTGGCGCTGTTCACTGCTGTTCATCACAGCAGTGCCACTCGGAGCAGCCGGCGCGCCTGGGGGCCCAGAGCTTGGCCAGCTGAGCCTCGGCGAGCACCCGTGCTGTGTCTGTTTCTGTCTTTGGTATTGTCTCTCTCCTGTCTTCTGTGCCTGTCACCTGCATTGTTTCCAGCATCCTCCCTTCTGCCCCCCCTGCCCAGAAATCTCAGATTCAGTCTGTCCTCTCTTGGGTGCTTTGATATCAGCCGTGGCAGCCCTGAGAGCCAGGTGGAGTCATTCTTTCATCTGTCCCTCTTGGCTGCCAGCCCTGGGACCCATTGGACATGTTTAGAGCAGAGCCGCCTGGGGAGAGCGGCCCTATCCGTCAGAGCTGCCACCTGCCAAGAGCTCTTTCTTTCTGGTTCTGGCCTGCTTTCACTGGCAGCTGTGGAGCCTGGCTGGGGGTGGGGGCACAGCCTGGTGCGGGTGCTGCTGCTGGGGGCAGCTGGGCCCGTAGGAAGTAGATGTGTGGAGCTTTGTTGGTTCGGAGGTTCCTGGGGCCTGTTTCTGAACCGCACTTCTTTCTTCTCTGCCCTCCGCTGCTCTCTAGCACACCTCTGAGGATTTGCTGAGGGACCCAGGTGCTCTGCTGGGCTTTCAGAACCAGCTTGCTGGCCACCTGCCCCTGAAGCAGGGCCTGGCCTTTCCCTTCCTCTGCGGCCTCTCACCCACTGCTGCCCTCTGAGGCTGCAGGAGACGCTCTGTGAGGACAGGAATATGTAGGACGAAGCGATGCGGGGCCTCAGCTGCAGCAGCTGTTAGGTGGTGCCCTGCCCTGGTCCCTGGCAAGGCTGCTGAGCACTGGGGCCATGTTGTCTGGAACAAAACTTGGGCGATGACAGCCTGACAGCAGGATTCTGTGCAGCTTCTGGTTGCAAGAGGCATCCTGGGAGATGTAGTTCAGGTCTGAAGTAGTGGGATTTCAGGGACATTTTGATGACTTATTAGACAAATTGAAACTGCCTTGGCTTATCTGGGACATGTGACTGCCAACATTGTTTGTCAGCTCTCGGTGGGAAGCTCTGAGTGCCACTGGTGGCCCTGCTGGAGGCCAGGCCAGTGACAGTTTAATCAGAAGTGGGGTTTTTGGTTTTGGTATTTTGATTTCCAAGTGCCTGTCACATTGTGCTCCTGATGAAAGCCGTGACTTACTCCTTTAGTTGAGTGAAGAGTCCGTAGGCCAACTCTGATGGGTCCGAGCTCCTGCTCTGGAGGGGGGCATATGAAGCGGGCTCCAGGCCGGCTCTGCTGGTGGCCTGGGTGCGTCACTTAGTCCCACTGCGCCTGGTTCCTTACCTGTTCAGGGAGGTGATGGGGGCTGTGAGGGTTACTGAGTGAGTCTGCATGAAGAGCCACAGTGGCCCCTGCCTGGCAAGCAGCAAGGCTCTGCTGAGGTCACTGCTCACCACTGTGCCCTCCTCCACTGGCACCGGCCGGGCACACAGGTGGAGCTCAGTGAGTATGCATTGCGTGCTGTGGAAGCGGCAGCTCTATCAGGAGCGGGGCAGGTGACGGCCAGGCCCTCGCCCTGCCTCAGCCTGCAGGTTGTCGTAGGTGCCTTCCTGACTCCCTTCTGGAAGGGGAATGCTGAGTTATTGTTCTGAAGCTGAAGCTGGGAGGGAAATGGAAGCTGTGGAGTCATCCGAGAGGCAGCAGGGGAGGAAGCAGGTGCCCCACACACTGCTGGCTTCACTGTGGCTCATTCTTGCTTGCAAGGAGTTGTTTACACGTCCCAAGTGACAGTCAAAGCTGTCTTATTTCTTGGTCTCTTATGCACAACCCGAGGCCAAGAAAAGGGATCTGTCAGCTGGCATTTGCAGAAAATAGCAAATGGGTCTCTGGGCTGTCAGCTCTCTGGAGAGGAAAGCAGGGTGAAGGATCTTTGGGTGATGGTGGTTGCTTTTCTCCCACTCGCTCACTACTGGTTCCCCATTCCTGAGGTCAGAAAGGGAGAGCTTTGCTTGCGTGTATCACCAGCAGCAAGCAAGACAGTGGCATCCCCTGAGGCGTGTAACTGTAAGCTGAGCTGGTTGCTGGCCCTGGCAGCATCCCAGAATGCCCTTCACACCTGGGGCTCTAGCAGCCTCCCTTGAAGAGTTGCGGCTCAGCTCGAGGGAGCAGGAAACGGCTCTGTGGGTTCTGTTAGTAA
This sequence comes from Nomascus leucogenys, assembly GCF_006542625.1. Lineage (NCBI taxonomy): Eukaryota > Metazoa > Chordata > Mammalia > Primates > Hylobatidae > Nomascus > Nomascus leucogenys. Next base: position 86,469,409 of record NC_044384.1, on the reverse strand, counting down.
AGCCCTCTGCATTTCCAGGGAAGCTTCTCAGCCAAACTTGACAACCCTGAGGACTTCTTGATTGCCATCCACCAACCAAATACCCAAAAGCAGGGCACAGCATGGGACCGCAGAGGGAGCCTGGCCCCAGCCATTGCTGCTCCCTGCTTCCTATGCCTGGCCATCGCCTATTCTGTGCCCTGCTGTGAAGATGGCAGGAAGTGCCTGGAATGGTGCCAGCCAGAAGGGCTGCAGGCTGGTGGCACTTTCTGGGAATGTGCCATTGTGAGGTGAGAGGCTGGCATACTCCAGAGTGTCTGGGCTTGGTTTCGTACAGCCTGAGGACTGGGGAGTGTCATTAACACCAGAGGCAAGGCTTCTGGGGATCTCAGGAAGGCCGTCTGCACCCTCTGCTGCCACTTCCTTGGGTCTCCATAGGCGCCTCCACCTGCAGGGGTTCCTTCCTCTATACCCCAAGTGCTGTGCAGAGGCCCCTGCTCCCTTCAGCTTTGGGGAATGGTCTGGTATTGGGGAGCAGGGGGAGTCTGCCCACCCAGCTCCTCCCTTTGAACCATCCCAGACCCCTCAAGCTCAGCACACCCAGAGTCAGCTTATTCCACCACAACCTTGAAGACCTTGCTTCCTGGAGAGAGGGTGGTGTGAGGTGGCCACGCCCATCTTATAGGGCGGTTTCTCCCAGCCGATGTTGATTCTGGAAAGGCCTGGGTTTCAGATCTGGGAAGGCAGTGCCATTCGATAAGGAAAAACTGGGTTAACCACATTCTAGGAAGGGTGCAGGCGTCCTGGGAATGCAGTGGTGTTTCAGTTCATCTTTATGTCTGTTGGGCCCCATCCGTGCCTGACATTGTGTGAGGGTCAGGGAGAGACCAGTTGGTGGTAGGGGTCTTGTGTGACCACAGCGGTGAGCTGAGCTCCAGGGCCACGCCTAGGTTCTGAGGAGCAGTGCAGCCCTCACCCTCTGTCATTCACAGCAGCTCCTGGCAGCCTTCCCTGGCCCCACGCTGCCTGCTGGCCAACATTTCCGTGTCTTTCACCTCACTCGGCAGCACATCCCAAATCCATCACAGAAACCTGCCCTCCCCTCTCCGGCTGCCTCCTGTCTCAGACCACCTCCCTCATCATCTTGCCAGGTCCCTAGGGGGCCAAGGGAGCAGGCTGTGGGCTGTGGATCAGCTACTCTCTGCGTGACCCAACCTCCCGCCTCCCTGCAGCTGGCGGCCCATGCCAGCCTCTAGGCCTCAGGTTCACAGCCTCTAGGCTCACTGGTGCCCCTTCCCCTGATTGCAGCCCAGGCCTCCAGCAGCCTCATGTTGGGGAACTTTGTATTCTGGGCCAGTGACCTCAGGCAGAAGAGCAGCTTTCTGTGGCTCCTCAGACACCCTCCTCTGTGCACTGAAGGCCGGTGCAGGGTGAGTGCTGTAGGACAGGTGCCCCCCTCTCTGCAACACCTGACACTGCCAACTGCTTTTGTCTGGGGTGGGTCTTCCTTTGCAGAGGAACGCTGGGGACAAGCTTCTGTATTGGCAAAAGCACGCGGTGTCCTCGGGCCTGTGTGTTTGCTCCAAGTGTGTGTGGGCATCGCACCTGCTGGCTCCCCTGTGCAGTGAACTGTGCTAAGCACTGGGTGCGTGGTCAGCCTGGCTTGGTGGGTGCTGGCCTGTGGGGAGGTCAGCATGGAGCTGCATTATGGTGCGAGTGGGAGGGTGCAAGTGTGTGGGCCTTCCAGCTGTGTGGGGCCAGGGGCTTCCTCCCCGGCCCTCTGTTCATCTGGGAGGGGAGGGAGTTGGGAAGATAGTGACAGCAGCTGATGTTTGTCACCCAGGCAGGGCACTTCAGCTGTACTGTCTCAGTCGACACCCAGGATGACCTGCTTAGGGTGGGGTGGCAGAACCCAGTTGTACAGGTGTGAAAGCCGGGGCCTCAGAGGTGCCCAAACCATGGAGCTGGGGCAGCCCCCGGCCAGTGGACTGTGGGCCTGCACTGGGCAGTGCCCCAGAGGAGGCTGCTCTCTGCTCCACTTTTCCCTGCTCTGACTTCAGCCGAAGAGCCCTGACTTTTTCCCTTCCATAAACATCTGCCTGGCACACTGCCACCCAAAGAGCCCCTGTGCCCCAGGGACAGTCCTCTTGGCCTCAAGTCTAGGCCTGCTTTCGCTTCCCTCTGAGGGACACAAGGACTCACAGAGGCATTTCTGTGCCCCTCACTGCCCACAGCCTCCGGCTTTTGGTGGAGTGGGACTGCTAAGGAATCCTTTACCCACCAAGAAAAAATGAGGATCCAATGCAAGAATGTACGTGAGAGGGGGCCGCTGAGGGGGGTGGCGACGTGTCAGCACTCCATCATTTTCCTGCCTGGGCTAAGCAGACACTTGGTGGCCACGCTGTGGGGCAGGGCGCAGCCTTCCAGAGGCTCCGGAGGTGACCGGCCTTTGGCATATCTTCTGAGGAAATCTCTTTTTTTTGCATGGAAAAGGCAGTGGGGAGTGAGTGTGGTGGGGAGAGGGGAGGAGAACAACAAAAATGACCTGTTTACCCACAAACCATGAGTGAATGCCCCTGTGGTTGCAGGGTAAACCTACCCAGGTGGGAGGAAAGGACTGGGGCTCCCCGAAAAAAGCTTGAAACTGCCCTGGAGGTTTGAGAATCTCGGTGCCAGTGGGCTGCTGCCAGTTGTGAGGCTGCTCACCTCTAGGCAGATCAGCAGGTGAGGAGGGGGAGGGTGCTAGGCTCCTGGGAGACACATAGCCAAGTCCTCCCACCCAAGGAGTCGGTATAGCAGGAGCTCCCTTTGCCTTTTCCCGCGGAGCTCTTCCTGTCCCTTCTGTATATTTCTTCTTTTTTTTCTAAGTATAAATAATGCATCCCCAATGGAGAAAATATGGAAATTTTCCATATGGAAATATAGAAAAGCATAAAGAAGGAGGAAAACACAACTCTACAGCAATTCCATAGCACGTGGGAGTGAGGAGGCTGGCATGCGAGCAGTCCTCCAGTTGTTGCCATTGCTTTAAAAAAACTTCATGAGATCATGTTGTTTACCATTAAATTTTCTTGGCTTCACATTATATCACAAGCATTTCCCATGTCATCAAAACCTGTGCAAACACATTATTGTTAATGGTTACATAATGTCTGTGAGAGCCAGGGTGTGGAATCTTTAAACTGCTTCTCGTGATTTGCTGTTGTAAATAATGCTGTTTTGAACATCTTTCTGTGTACATCTTGGTTCCCATTTTGGAATATTTCCTGGGGTTAGATTTCTGGAATAGTAATGACTGGGCTCAGGGGCATAACCCGCCACCATGCCCAGCTAATTTTTTTGTATTTTTTAGTAGAAATGGGGTTTCACCGTGTTAGCCAGGATGGTCTCCATCTCCTGACCTCGTGATCCACCCGCCTTCGCCTCCCAAAGTGTTGGGATTACAGGCATGAGCCACTGTGCCCAGCTTTTTTTGTTTTGTTTTGTTTTGTTTTTGAGATGGAGTCTCACTCTATCACCCAGGCTGGAATGCAATGGCGCGATCTCGGCTCACTGCAACCTCCGCCTCACAGGCTCAAGCAACTCTCCTGCCTCAGCCTCCCCAGTAGCTGGGACTACAGGCGCCCACTACCATGCCTGGCTAATTTTTGTACTTTTAGTAGAGACGGGGTTTCACCATGTTGTCCAGGGTGTTTTTGAATTCCTGACCTCAAATTATCCGCCTGTCTCGGCCTCCCAAAGTGCTGGGATTACAGGCGTGAGCCACCGCGCCTGGCCGGGCATGAATATCTTAAAGGTTCTTGATAAGTTTTGCAAACAGCTTCCCAGAGAAGCTGCCCTGATGCTCAGCAGTGCCTGTGGGCCACCTCCTGAAGGCCTTCCCAGCGCTCAGCACTGCATTTACAAAGCTCCGAGGCGGGAGTGGCACCTCATGGTTGTATTTTGAATCTCTTGCTTTCTTGTGGGTTCAAGAGCCACTTGTGTTTGCTGTTTTGTTGCTGTGCTTGTGCCGAAGGCTCCCCTCGCCTCTTCCTGACTTTGCCCTATGTGGTCACTTGAGCTCTTTTGACATGGCCTTTCCCAGCCCTGAGCAGAGTAGACATTTGGTGCCCAGGAGGAGGGTGAGATTTACACCCCATGCCTGCTCTCTGATGCCAGTGCCGCCTGCTCCCAGCTGGGAAAGACCTGTCCTCTTCGTGGGCAGCATCCGATAACCCGCCTGGAGCAGGGCTTAGAGGATTGTAGATCTGCGTGTGGGAGATAGCAGGGTGATAACGTCTGACGTTCATCCTGCTCTGGGCAGGGTGTGTCTCCACACCTGAGCACCTCACTGGTGCTCCCGGCACCTCTTGAGCAGCAGGTGCTGGGCCACGCACTCCCTAAGGTTATCTCCTCCAGCGGCATTAGTGGTGGGTATGGTTTTTTTCACTTGTCAATTTGAAATGACTTCAGACTTTCAATAAAGTCGCAAGAGTAAGACAAAGAATTCTTGTACCCCTGACCCCGGTTCCCCCAATACTAGCATTTGCTTCATTGTTCCTGTTTTTCCCTGAACCATGTGAGTGGGTATAAATTGCAGACGTGGTGCTCCTGGACCCTTGAGTTCCTCGGTGTTTTTCCCTAAGAATGAGGATGTTCTACATAACCACAGTCCAGTGATCAAGATCAGGAAATTGATATCAACGCAATCCTCTTTCTCCTGCAGACCTTATTTAAATTGTATCGTTGTCCCCCGATGTCCTTTTAGCAACAGAAACCCAGATCCAATCCAGGATCGTGTGTGGCTCTCGCCATTGTTGCTTTGGTCTCCTTTCATCTGAAACTGTTCTTGCGTCTTTGTCTCTCACGACCTTTGACATGTTTGAAGAGTCCAAGCCAGTTATTCTGTGGAATTTCCCTGAATTTGAGTTTGCCCCTTGCTTTCTCCTGATTAAATTCAGGCCGTGCACGGCGGTGGGAACCCCATCAGGAGGTGTGTGGTGTCTCTTCGGTGCTGGTGATGTTAACCTTCATTTCTCGGTCACTGTGGTGTCTCCCAGGTTTCTCCACTGTGCAATTAATAAGGACAAGATATATTTTAGAAAGAGGAGGAGCCCAGAGCCCAGCAAGGTTACTCTACCCACGTTCACCATAGCCAGGTGTGACCTGGGTGCCTCCTGGTCACTGCAGTGACCCCTTCCCAGCCCCCATCTTACCCTGCCTCTGGGAGTCATGCTCTGCCCAGTTTGCGCCCCATCCTCCTGAGAGCCGCTCGCTCCTGCCCAGCGACCCCTGCGTCCCTCCCTCCTCCAGGCATTCCCCCTGGGTTCCTTCTAGGCTCTTCCTCCTCGGCCAGACTCTCACCTCCAGTGGGCCCGAAGACGCAGGCCTGACCCACTTCTCCCAGGCTGTTCTCTCCCTGGCTTCAGACACCACCGCCCCTGTGATGCTGCCAAGGTTCTTGGCCCTGCTCTTCCCCCTCTGTGAGCTTGCCTCACTCCCAGCCCTGCCTTTTCTGTCTTGCCCTTCTTATAGCAAGAAAAGTCATCTCCGCCCACCCATGCAGGATTTCTTCCTCTACCTTGCTTTCTATGGTGGGTCTCTCGACGAATCTTGTCTGTCATACCCCAGACATTTCCTAAGCCCCACCCTGACCCCCATGGCTTCCACCTGTCAGAGGCTCCGTGTCTCTCAGCTCAGGCTCTGAATTGCCCCAGACATGCGCTGTCTGTCAGCCCCTGCTGCTCGCCAGTCCAGAGAGGTCCTTTCCACTGTGTATCGATCATGTCCCTCCCGTCCTGTCCATGGCTCAAGGGAGGCCTCGACCACTGGGCCCTGTCCATGGCTGCAGCCCCACCTCAGGCCGTGGGCTCACACTTCCCTCTCTCAGGACAGCACCAAGCCTGTTCTTCCTGAGACCTTCGCAATTGCTATCCCTTCTTCCTGGAGCTTTCTCTGCGGATCTGTGCGTGGTCGACTTCCTCTCCCCATCCAGGTCCCAGCTTCTGTGTCCCCTCCTCAGAGAGGGTTTTCTAATATCCAGCCCCCAACCCCTGCACCCTCCCCAGATCATTCGCAAAATGTCACCTGTTTCTTATCTTCCAGGCACTTGTGATCTGAAATGTTCTTATTTGTGTCTTGCTTTTCTTTGCTTTGCTCCTTTCACTGCCATTCATCTTCCATGAGCAGAACCCTTCACTGTCATGTTCTCAACTCCTAAGGCCTAGAACTGTGCCTGGCATAGGGTCTACCCCTAGTGGGGTTTGCTGTTTTCTTCCCCTGGCTGTAGGTCTTTCCTCCTCCTCCTCTTCTCTTTCTTCTACTTATTTCCTTGTTTCTTCTCTTTTCTTTTTCTTCTGTCTTTATTTCCCCTTTTCTAGGTTGTTGGCTATAATATGGCACTAAGGTTTTTGCAATATTTGTTTCATTTCTTGAGTACGTTTTTATGTTCCTTACTTAAAACAAAATCGCTGAGTCAAGTGTTTTAAACTTTTTCTAAGAAATGAATCAGATGGGCCAGGTGTGGTGGCTCACACCTGTAATCCTAGCACTTTGTGAGGCCAAGGTGGGTAGACCACTTGAGGTCAGGAGTTTAAGACCAGCCTGGCCAACATGGTGAAACCCCGTCTTTATTAAAAATACAGCCGGGCATGGTGGTTCACACCCGTAATCCCAGCACTTTGGGAGGCCAAGGCAGGTGGATCACCTGTGGTCAGGAGTTCGAGACCAGCCTGGCCAAGATGGTGAAACCCCATCTCTACTAAAAATACAAAAATTAGCTGGGCATGGTGGCGGATGCCTGTAATTCCAGCTACTCGGGAGGCTAAGGCAGGAGAATCACTTGAACCCGGGAGGCAGAAGTTGCAGTGAGCCGAGATCGTGCCATTGCACTCCAGCCTGGGTGACAGAGCAAGACTCTGTCTCAAAAAAAAAAAAAAAAAAGAAAAAAGAAAAGAAACAAAAACAAAATTAGCCGGGCATGGTGGTGCATGCCTATAATCCCAGCTACTTGGGAGGCTGAGGCAGGAGAATTGCTTGAACCCAGGAGGCGGAGGTTGCAGTGAGCGGAGATCGTGCCGTTGCACTCCAGCCTGGGCAACAAGAGCGAGACTCCGTCTCAAAAAAAAGAAATGAATCAGATGGTTAGGTGAGGCCCAGATGCAGGGGTGAAAAGACTGCGTCTGGTTTAGCTTGGGCTCTGTGCTGGGCAGCTGTCTTTTTAGTCTCCACTGCACCTTGGTTTCCTTTATTTTACAAATGAAGTGCTGGCCAACCTCTGAAGCCTCTCTGCGTTCAGGGATATAAGTTGTCGTCAGTTGATTTAAATATATATATATATATATATATATATATATATTTTTTTTTTTTTTCTTTTTTAAGGTGGAATCTTGCTCTGTCACCCAGACTGGTACAGTGGTGCGATCTCAGCTCACTGCAACCTCCAACTCCCAGGCTCAAGTGATTCTCCTGCCTCACCCTCCCAAGTAGCTGGGATTACAGGCGTGTGCCACCATGCCTGGCTAAGTTTTGTATTTTCTGTAGAGTCAGGGTTTCGCCATGTTGCCCAGGCGGGTTTCAAACTCTTGAGCTCACACAAACATGCCTTGGCCTCCCAAAGTGCTGGGTTTACAGGTGTGAACCACCGTGCCCAACCTGAAGTATTATACTTTTTTTTTTTTTTTTGAGACAGTCTTGATGTCGCCCAGGCTGGAGGGCAGTGGCGCAATCTCAGCTCACTGCAACCTCTGTCTTCTAGGTTCAAGCGATTCTCGTGCCTCAGCCTCCTGAGTAGCTAGAATTACAGGCGTGTGCCACCATGCCCGGCTAATTTTTTTGTATTTTTAGTAGACGGCCAGGCTGGTCTCGAACTCCTGACCTCAGATGCTCCTCCCACTTCGGCCTCCCATAGTGCTGGGATTACAGGCGTGAGCCACCGCCCCCGACCTGATACTTTTTTTTTTTTTTTTGAGACAGAGTCTCGCTCTGTCGCCTAGGCTGGAGTGCAGTGGCGCGATCTCGGCTCACTGCAAGCTCTGCCTCCTGGGTTCATGCCATTCTCCTGCCTCAGCCTCCCGAGTAGCTGGGACTATAGGTGCCCGCCACCACACCCGGCTAATTTTTTTTTTTTTTTGTATTTGTAGTAGAGACGGGGTTTCACCGTGTTAGCCAGGATGGGCCGACGTGATACTTTTAAAAGTTATAGGGCATATTATGCTGGGCAAGGTGGTTCACACCTGTAGTCTTAACTACTCAGGAGGCTGAGGCAGGAGGATCATTTGCAACCACACTAGGCAACATAGGGAGACCCTGTCTCTACAACAATAAGGTCACAGTTAGGATATCAGGGTGAGCTGGGGGCTCCATTTGGGTTTGGATTTGCTCCCTTCTCTAGAGCCAGGAAATATTGGGCTTGGCCTGGCATCCAGGAGGTAGATGGTGCTAGCCTTTCTATGGGGCCACTGTGGGGTTGGGAAGGGCCCTCACTCTCTGAGGAGCCTCAGTGCTGAGGTTGCACTAACCTGGTCTCTGACTTCCCTCCCCAGATGCTGAAGTTCCGAACAGTCCATGGGGGCCTGAGGCTCCTGGGAATCCGCCGAACCTCCACCGCCCCCGCTGCCTCCCCAAATGTCCGGCGCCTGGAGTATAAGCCCATCAAGAAAGTCATGGTGGCCAACAGAGGTGAGCACCAGTGGGGCTGGTGAGAGGAGCCTCGTGGCCAGCCCCAGCCTTAGCGTTCTTCTCCCACTCACTGCCCCAGGCCCTGGCTCCCCACTCCCCTTTTTGCTTCTCCTAGGACCTAGGAATCTAACTTCTCATTTCTTTGTCCTCTAGGTGAGATTGCCATCCGTGTGTTCCGGGCCTGCACGGAGCTGGGCATCCGCACCGTAGCCATCTACTCTGAACAGGACACGGGCCAGATGCACCGGCAGAAAGCGGATGAAGCCTATCTCATCGGCCGTGGCCTAGCCCCGGTGCAGGCCTACCTGCACATCCCAGACATCATCAAGGTGGCCAAGGTGAGCCCAGTGGCCTGGCTGGGCCTGGACAGCAGGGACCAGGGAGTCTTAGTTGCCGCGGGGGTCTCTTGAGGCTGGCGTGCTCAGCGTCTCTGTGCGTCGGTGGGTAAACAGATGGAGCTCAGCAGGTTAGGCAGGGGAAGAGGTTGGCCGAGGCCTTGGAAGGGACTGAAGGGTACCGTCCTCTCCCTGACCCCCACCCGCAGGAGAACAACGTAGATGCAGTGCACCCTGGCTACGGGTTCCTCTCTGAGCGAGCGGACTTTGCCCAGGCCTGCCAGGATGCAGGGGTCCGGTTTATTGGGCCAAGTCCAGAAGTGGTCCGCAAGATGGGAGACAAGGTGGAGGCCCGGGCCATTGCCATCGCTGCGGGTGAATATAACGGGCAAGCAAGGGGTGGCCACGCACTCCTGGAGAGGGTCCAGCAGGGAGGGGTGGCAGGGATTCCCGCCTGTTACAGAGATTCCCCCACACCTCTCTCCCAACAGGTGTTCCTGTCGTCCCTGGCACAGATGCCCCCATCACGTCCCTGCATGAGGCCCACGAGTTCTCCAACACCTACGGCTTCCCCATTATCTTCAAGGCGGCCTATGGGGGTGGAGGGCGTGGCATGAGGGTCGTGCACAGCTACGAGGTGAGTGAAGATGCCCAGGGCTGGGAGCAGGGGCGGACCACTCAAGGGATCTGGAAAGTGGGTGGGATTCATGGCAGGGGAGAGGTAGCGCTGTGGGGTCTGATGTCTGCCTGGCCCCTGCCCGCCCTCGCAGGAGCTGGAGGAGAATTACACCCGGGCCTACTCGGAGGCTCTGGCCGCCTTTGGGAATGGGGCGCTGTTCGTGGAGAAGTTCATCGAGAAGCCGCGCCACATCGAGGTGCAGATCTTGGGTGAGTGGTCCCGATGCCCCGCCTGGGGCAGCTGGAGGCAGGAGCTGAGAGGCCCAGTCCTGGTGTGGTCACAGCGGCTGGCCTTGGAGACAGCCCTGGGGCCTGTCGGGCGCTTTTCCAGAGGACTCTGGAAAGTGGGCTCTAGCGGCCGAGCTGGCAGTTGGTCCTCACAGCCTTGGTGGTGCTGGTGTCTCTCTTGGCAGCCTCTGTACCGCTGGCAGCTGGCACTGACTGGCCATAGTGGTTATGTGGGGGTGATAGGGGCATTTTGGAGGCATGTAGATTCCAGTAAAAGCTAAGCCCAGTTTACCTCCCTCCCCAGGGGACCAGTATGGGAACATCCTGCACCTGTACGAGCGAGACTGCTCCATCCAGCGGCGGCACCAGAAGGTGGTCGAGATTGCTCCCGCCGCCCACCTGGACCCGCAGCTTCGGACTCGGCTCACCAGCGACTCTGTGAAACTCGCTAAGCAGGTGAAGGGTGGGCTTCCCGTGTTGGGACAGGAGTCTGTGCTCACAGGCTGGCAGGCCTCACAGTGGGGTGCTGGTGGGGGAAGGGGACCCTGAGTGACTGGGGATGGGGAGAAGAGGGTGAAGGACTCTCTTGGGGGCCAGAAGTGGGTCCGTGGCATCCTTTCCATGTGCACTTGAGGCACCTGGCCCAGAGGCCAAGCTTAGAGTCCAGGGTGGCTGAGAAGAGGGAGGGAAGGAGCCCCAGCTGCCTCCTCAGCCCTGCTGCTACACAGACCTGGCTTCTCTGTGGCACCAGCTCATCCCTGTCATCAGGAGAATGAGATTCCGTGGATTCTGTCAAGATTGAGGACCATTACGAAGGCATTCCTCCCTCATGTGCTTCTGTCTCCTACATCATGTTTATTATGATCTGTTTCCTTGCTCTGCACCCTCTGCCCATCTCTGCTCTTCTGGGAGCTCTGGTTGGGGGGTCCTGGAGGAGGCTGAGGTGGCAAGCTATCTCCCCAGAGCAACCTGCCCCAGGACTGGCCTGGAGAGCACCTGCTGTGGCCAGGCGTGCAGCAGGGTCCTGCCCCCTCTTCTTCCCTGGCCTATAGGCAGCGGAGGACGCGTCACCTCCCCAGGCTGAAGGCTGGGGTGTGCACTCTGCAGCAAGGCCTCAGCCACAGCTAACGCGAGGCATTGACCAAGGTCGCGTTTAAGACAGGTCTTATTTACTGGCTTATACTATTTCACATTCCATAACAGGTTTAAGGGAGGTGATTCAGTCTGGTTTGTCGTTTTGGTGGGACCAAAAGTGAAACTGGAATTAGGGCTGAAATTTGAGTTAGAGTCATTATCTGTTGGTACCTCTCAAATGAATTTCTTTGGGTGGTGGTGGCCAGAGGTGACTGTGCAGTAGACTAGAAGGGGACTTTCTGAAAACACCTCCAAGCAGAATCAGGGGCTGGGAGAGGCCTGGGTCTCCGGGTCTGAGTGGATGACACAGCCTTGGCGGGCAAGCCCAGGAGGCAGCAGGGCAAGGTGCCGAGCCTGGGGTGGGTGGGGGCTTCTGCCCATGTCTCATCCCAGATGAGCTGGGTGCAGCCATCTGTGACTCCAGGAACCCTGGAACCCAGTGGACTACTTGGGGGACGTGTCCAGGCAGGAGCATGACCCGGGCCCTGGGGTCTGCCTGCCATCTGTGGGGGCAGGGTTTGCCACAGGCCATTCTTTTACGGAACCAACCCAATGGGTGGGACGGAATCTCTGTCCTGGGTCCAGTGAGTTTGCCCAGGCCCTGCCTGTGCCCCCCCTGCTCACGCGGCTGCCCCCACAGGTGGGCTACGAGAACGCAGGCACCGTGGAGTTCCTGGTGGACAGGCACGGCAAGCACTACTTCATCGAGGTCAACTCCCGCCTGCAGGTGGAGCACACGGTCACGGAGGAGATCACCGAGTGAGCGCAGGCGGGCGGGGCGGGAGGCACGGCTTCTAGGATTTGCATAAAGTGCAGGCGAAGTGGCTCCTGGGGGCAGCCAGGGGCTTGATCACTCCCCACATTGGTGGAGAGCAATGGGGATCCAGGTACTTAGTGTTTTAAAAGTCATTATTCTAAAAGCATTACATGGTTATTATAAAAATCAGCACAAAGGAGCAAATAAAAATAACTGACAGCCCTCCTCTCTGCCAGGACGCTGCCGATTGCTCAGGCCCAGGTGCTCCCATCTGTCAGAGGAGTAAAGCAAGGCTCAGACATTTGGAGAGTTGCTCGGGGTCACACAGCTGGCGCTGGAAACCAGGCATCTCCGGTTGTCTTTGGTTTGCTCCTTTCCCAGTTTACTTGCTTTACTAGAGACATAGTTTGATGCAATTGAGATGTTTTATATAGAATTTTTATTCTACTTTTCAAATTTAATATTTGTTGAAGGCATTTTCCCAGGCCATAATTCTCTCTGAATACTTTTATTGGCCGCGTACTATTCCGTCTTGTGTATATTTCTTAACTTACATAGTCCTCGATGGTTAGGCAATTAGATTGTGTCTGGCTTTGGTGGTTATTAAGCGTGTCAGTTATCATCTGTGTGCCCGAATGTTTGGCTTCAGCTCTGAAGAGTTCTGAGGGTAAACCCTTCAACGGGATTATCTGATTGAAGGATAAGCAGCATCCCTCGGAACAGCCCTCTAGAGAGGTGGCACTAGCATGCCCCCTGCAGGCACTGTGGATGACATTTTTAAAATCCGCCTGGTTTCTAAATGACAGTCACGATGGCCCTCACCCTTTCAAGGTCTCTATTTTGAGCCATGTAATTTCTTGACGCTGGCTTTGGGCCAGCCCATCTCACTGTGGAGCATCCCTGACCCTGGTTCTGCCCCCAGCCCTCACCCCGCCTGAGACTGAGGATGCTTTCGGGGTGGCTGCCGTGGCCCGCCGGGGGCATGGAGGCCCCTCCCTCCCCTTAGGAGAAGCTTAGAGACAAGGCCAATGCTTTGGCCGAGGAGACTTTTCCCCTCAAGCTGCTGTGAACTCCTCGGTCTTGGGTCTGCTTAGAGCCTCCTATTAGGGATGGGAGTCTGTCTGCTCTGGAGCGCGGGTTTTGTGTCAGACAGATTGGAGCTCAGGTGCTCGCAGGTCCTGAGCCACATGGAGCCTGGGTGAGCTCCAGCCTCTCTGACCCTTGAGCTCCTCCTCTGGTGGGAATGACAGGGCTCTCAGCGCACTGTCTTGGAGATGAAGCATGGGAGGAGCGCGGCCTGGCCCATGGCACTGAGTGGGAGCTGTCCTCTCTGCTGCGAAGTGGTCCAGCAGGCAGCAAGAACACGGGGAAATCCTGCCAGTGTAGGATCCAGGCCGCCTTCACCACAGGCCTCAGTGGCAATACATGTAAAACCTTGAGTGTTTCTTTTTAAGACAGAGTCTTGCTCTGTCGCCCAGGCTGGAGTGCAGTGGTGCAATCTTTGCTCACTGCAACTTCTGCCTCCCGGGTTGAAGTGATTCTCCCGCCTCAGCCTCCCGAGTAGCTGGGATTACAGGCACACACCACCAGGCCTGGCTAATTTTTGTATTTTTAGTAGAGACAGGGTTTCACCATGTTGGCCAGGCTGGTCTCGAACTCCTGGCCTGGTGTGATTCACCCACTCTGGCCTCCCAAAGTGCTGGGATTACAGGCATGAGCTGCTGTGCCCGGCCTGGTTTTTTTTTTTTTTTTTAAACAGCTGTTCCACTTGGACTTGTGACTGCCCTTAGGAGCAGTAAGGCTGAGGTTGGAAAACCCTGCAGAGGTGGGGAAGCTTGCACTCTCCAAGCATCTCTAGGGGGTTTTGGGCACAAGCCCAGCAGGAAAACAGGCCCCAGAAAGACAGGTCCTGACCCAGCACCCACTGTGCAACCCTCTCACAGCTGTGGTTGCCATTTCGAGGAGCCCAGCCTTCACAGCACCTGTTCTCTTGCACACTGCCCCGCTCACAGCCACCCACACAGCATAGCACATATGGCCCCAAGAATGAGCTATCCTGGCCCTCTGACCTAGAGATCTGCTGAGGCTTCAAATCTAGGCTTTACCAAGCGGGAGTTTAGGGGAGTGGGGAAAACAGACCTCAAGGAAGAAGGAGGCAGAGTACAGGGAGGAGCAGCTTAGGGCTGTGTGGACGGCATCATGAGTCGGGGTGCAGGAGCAGGTGGTCCTGGTATTTCAGCGGGCCCTCTCCAGCTGCCAAGCACTGTGTAGTTTAGTCTGCTCCTGGTGGGAGCAGGGCAGGGGCCGGTGGAGCCACTGGTTGGGAGGAGCTGGCTGTTCAGGCTGGCCCAGAGCCTATGGGCAGGAGTTGCACTGTGTGTGGACGCCCCCCTGGCTGTGGTGCCCCTCGTCTATCCCCCACCTCATGTTTCCCCTCTTCTCCCATCCTTTCCCCGCTCCCCCCAACACCCCACAGTGTAGACCTGGTCCATGCTCAGATCCACGTGGCTGAGGGCAGGAGCCTACCCGACCTGGGCCTGCGGCAGGAGAACATCCGCATCAACGGGTGTGCCATCCAGTGCCGGGTCACCACCGAGGACCCCGCGCGCAGCTTCCAGCCGGACACCGGCCGCATTGAGGTGGGCGGCGCTCGAGCAGAGGGAGATGCCAGCTCACCTGCGCACAGGTTCTGCCCGGTGCCTGGGGCTGCAGCGCCAAGTTGCCACAGCCCGGCAGTTAGGGAGGACCCGCGTATGGGCTCTGAAGTGGACATAGAGTACACGGGGGCAGGCAGTGCCCAGAGGAGGGGCAGCGCCTCCCAGGGGAAGAGACTGCTGGGTGCCCAGGTCAGGAGGAAGCCGTGAGGGTGGGAGCGGGGAGCAGGCCGGCTTGGTGGAGCAAAACGCAGGGACCCAGACACAAAGCCAGCCCCTGACCCTCCAACTCCCACAGGAGCCCCACACCTTGCTGCCGACTGAGCCCAAGCTCCACCTCCCATCTGAGGGAGGGGCTGGCAAGGCAGGACCTGGGGGTGGAGGCGGCAGAGGACTGGGCCCAGAGGTCCCAATGGAGTCTGAGCCAAGCTCAGGGGCCCATCAAGGATGAGTGAAGGAGTCAGAGATGGCGGCACAGGAGGGAGACCGAGAGGCGGATTCGGGGCTGTGAGATGGCAGTCTTGGTCGGGGGAGACAGCTGGTGTAGGGGGCGCCGAGGCGGCCCAGGGCAGGCTCCCCAGCACAGCAAGACTCGAGCCTTCTCCAGGAGGGCTCCCTGGGCCTTCCCTCCTCTCAGCACCGGGACCCAGTCATTGGCCTCCAAAACCCATCTCCCCCGCCTCTGGTCCCAGCTGTGGGCAGGAGCCCTGTGGCCTACTCGGTGGTGCCTGTTCCCAGCCCTGCACGTGCTGCCAGCACCGTGCCAGCTGTGCTAGGGACTTGCTCCCTATCCAGGGGCCTGAGCCCCAAGGGAGGCAAGACATTGATGGAGCTCCAGCTCTGCTCCAGAGTCCCAGGCAGAGGCCCCTGGGCTTGTGTGGGGGCGGTGAGGGGAGCAAACATGAGTTTGGGCCAGGCTCTGGGCTTCTGAGACAAGGGAGGCTGGAGAGGCTGGTGGTAGGGACCAGAGCTCTCTGGATTCTGGAAGCAGCAGAGCTTGTGGCTTCAGCAGGGAGCTGGCCGCCTGCATTCTGTTTCTGGAAGAATCCGTAGGTGGGGGCAGCCCCAGGCTGAGTGCTGCCCAGTGGCCCCTGACTTCTCTGCCTCCCTCCATCCCCACTTCCAAGGCCTGGCTCTTCAGAGCCTGCCTCACCACAGAGTATTTTTAGCCGACAGTTCCTGCTCTCAGCTGAGTGTTCACCCTTAAATATTTTATTAAGTTCCTTTTTATTGAACACAGGTCTCTGCCCCCGAGAAGCGGAAATGGGCAGTGGGTGTCCCGAGCCCCACTGGGCGGTCCCCCCACTCCCCTTCTTTCCTACCTGGGCCTGACGGGTCCCCCACCTCTGGGGAGCCTTTCTCTTCGGGAGCTCACTCAGGCGGCATGAGCCACCTGCCTGTGTGAGTGTCGGCGCCTCTGTCTCCTCCCAGCCCCTCCCATTGCCGTCTGGCCCTGGCCCTGTCCCACTGCCCTGCTGCCCTCTCCTCACCCTTGGTTTGCTTCCCTGATGGATGTGGACCCCTGGGCAGGCACTCTCCTGCCTCTGGCACTGTCCCTTCATTTCCTCTCCCACTTCTTGTTGCCTCCTCTCCTTCCCATCCTCCCTTCTGGAAGGAAAGGAAAGGAAGGGAGCATGGGTGGATGTTGAGGCCTTCCCCACCACTCTGTTAAAAACAAAAACAAACCCCCTGGTCAGCCTCACCTCTTGCCTTGCACATTGTCCTTTGGAGGCCCTGTCGCCAGCCTGCGCATCCCCTCACTGTCTAGGAGCCCACAGCGAAGCCCTTTAGCGGCTGGGTCAGCAGACCTCAATCCGTGCTGTGGAACGAACGCATGCACACGTGGATGAGTCTGAAAGCCCAGAGGGTTGCTCAGGCAGGTGCAGCAGGTCCGTGGGAATAGAGGCAGGGCTGGCCCCTGCCTGCCTGGGCCCCTCTCCCGCTCCGCGGCAGGCATTCCCTTCCTCCTCTGCCCCCTCCCAGCTCCTCACAGGGAGCCAGTAGCAGTGACTGCGTGGCACATAGAGAAGGGACGCACTCCTGGGTTTGGTGGCAGAAACAGAGCAAAACCTGACCAGCCAGAGCTGGGATTCACCTGCGGACACCCCACACTCTGCTCTCAGCAGCTGCTGGGTGCATACCTGGCCAGCCTCGGGGTGGGTGGGGCACTTTTGACTGCAGTTTCTGGCGCAGGTCCTCACGCCTCACTCTTCCCACAGGTGTTCCGGAGCGGAGAGGGCATGGGCATCCGCCTGGATAATGCTTCCGCCTTCCAAGGAGCTGTCATCTCGCCCCACTATGACTCCCTGCTGGTCAAAGTCATTGCCCACGGCAAAGACCACCCCACAGCCGCCACCAAGATGAGCAGAGCCCTTGCGGAGTTCCGAGTGCGAGGTGTGAAGGTGAGAGGCTGCAGCCCCCGCCTGCCTTTGCTCCAGGCCCTTGGAGGGTCCCCCAGCCATTCACTTCCCCACCAAGGGCCTTGCACATGGCCTCACCTCAGCCTTGCCCCTGACTGATGGGTTGAGGTCAAGGGCTCTCTTCAGCTGCAGCTGCAAGCCAGACTCTAGCTGTTTTCAGACTCTGCAGGCGCCTGGGCACCCTGCTTCAAGAGTCCCAGGGAGTGGCCTGGCCAGAGCTCTTCCTCACATGCCTCCTGTCTAGTCTTGTTCCGGGGAGACCCACACTGTTTCCTGCCCCTCTGGGGTGAGAATCACATGGAATGTGTGATAAATATCATCAGGCTTCCCTTCTGGAAATCCTGATCCCACAGGTTTGGGTAGAGGCGCCAGAACCTGTGTTTTGAACAAGTTCCCCAGATAATTCTTTTTTTTGAAATGGAATCTCGCTCTGTCGCCCAGGCTAGAATGCAGTGGCGCAATCTTGGCTCACTGCAACCTCTGCCTCCCGGGTTCAAGCGATTCTCCTGCCTCAGCCTCCCGAGTAGCTGGGACTACAGGCACCCGCCACCATGCCCAGCTAATTTTTGTATTTTTAGTAGAGACGGGGTTTTATCACGTTGGCCAGGCTGGTCTCAAACTCCTGACCTCAGGTGTTCCGCCCGCCTCGACCTCCCAAAATGCTGAGATTACAGGTGTGAGCCACCGTGCCTGGCCTCCCAGATAATTCTTAATTTCTGGAAAATGTGGATTCCCCCCACCGGGCAAGAGCCCAAGTCGTGTAGATGCGGTCACTTTGCACAGAGTCAGGCGCCCGCCAGCCCCCTGCTCTCCTCACCTGGCCTGGTGCACACAGTGTCGGGTGCTTCAGGAGCAGCTGAGGGTGGGGGCGCAGCCAGAGACATGAGCAGGAGGCTTGGGAGGCAAGCGGCCCTGCCCTTGGTGGGCTGGCAGCTCAGCTTGTCTTTGGGTGGCCTTGGGGGATGCCCTGCCTGGCATGAGGACTCTAAATGGGCATTTAGGATCTAAAGAGCCCTTTGCTGGGCTCTGTTACTGGCGTCTGTAGCTAGAGAGGAATCCACAGCCAGGAAATGCCGCCTCGGCCTTTGAAGCCAGCATGTGTCCCGTGGGTGCCACCCTCAGAATGGCAAGAAGAGCCGGAGGACAGGGGCTTTGGCCCTCAGCCCCTGTGGGAGTTGCCACTCCATCTTCTTCTTGGGGGTCCCCACAGGGCGGGCTGTGCTGGGCACTGGCACCGGCCCTTCTGCCTTGGCCTCATGTCCTTGCAGCTTCTTCCAGCCCTGCCTGTTGTCAAGGTGCAGTTGCTTGTGGGATGGGGGGGCATGTGGGCTGTGCTGTCCCCTCAGGGTCCTGCGGTCACTCCTCACGTGTCCACATAGCTGCTTGGTCACAAGAGCCCCTGGAAGCTTCTGGGCCCATGCCTGTGTGTGTGGCCAGCCTGTCTCCCACCTTAAGAGGGAACAGCGCACCTCCTAGAGGCCAGGGGGTGTTACTCTTCCGTGGGGAGCCTCTCAGCCTCCCTGTTGAGGGTCCCTGTCGTGCACATAGGCAGAGGTGTGTCGCGACGTCAGCTGTCGACATCACGTGCTCCCCTGCACCTTGCTGCGGCTCCTGGTGTCCTGGCAGGGATGTCCTGCGGCTGCTTTGGTGTTGAAGGGATGCGTGGCCATGTACAGGGGTGACCCAGGCCATCCCCCTCGCCTGCCCCTGCCCGTTGCTCTGTGGTCCTGGCTGGTTCCTGGGGTTGTGCCCAGTTTCTCTGCTCCCTCCTCACCCTCAGAAGCTCCCCACGTGCCAAGCTGGTCCCTGGGCCATAGAACCTTGCGCTTGCACTGCACCCTGGAGGGCCTGGAAAGATCTTCCTCCTTAGACTGTCCCCCGCCCCCCAGGTGGAGAAAGGGGCACTAGAGCCTGTGACCACGGGACCAGCAGCAGGATAAGTGTCTCTGGTGTCTGGGGGTGCCAAGTCTTCCCCAAATGTGCACCGAGACCAGGCCGCTGGCTCCAGCCACCCCCTGAGCCTCATGCTAGCGCCCAGCGTGGCAGCCCTGGCCTTCCTGTCTGTGCCCACCCACCCTGTCCCGTGCCCTCGCCCACTCCTCCATGGTGTTCGCTCCCCACACCCTTCTCTGTCGAGGACCTTGCTCCTATTCATTTAAACCAGGCTCATGAAGCCCACCTCTAGTTGCATGTTCTGGGGCTGGGAGGGCAGGCACACGCGTGTGAGCCATGTCCATGTACACATGAACAAACGTATGCCTTAGAGCGCCTGCCTCACCTCTGCTGCCTGGCGGCAGTGCCTTGGCCCTCACACAGAAAACACCAGGGAGTGTGTGCGGCGTGTTTGCCGTGGCCTGGGGTGCCAGGGCCGCCTTCTGAGTTTTCATACAGCACCTGGGGGAGCTTGACCCTCTGCAGGGCTGAAGGCCACATCTGCCCATGCCCCCCAGCCAGTGCCTAGAAGCAGACAGTTCAGGAGGCTGCAGGGGCTGGGCCAGGTGGGAGGCTGCCCGGGCCTGGCCAGGGGTCCTAGCAGAGAAAGCAGAGCAGGGCTCGTGCCCATCCGGCGGCCTCCCTGCAGCGAGGGAGGGTGAAGGCTGCCTTCCCAGGAAGGCCCAGAGCACATCTGAGCTGTGCCTGCTCGGACCCACAGTTCTGACAGGAACCTTCCAGAGGACCACAGGCTGATGGCAGAGCAGTGGGATTCCCTGCCCTTCCGTCCCTTTGGGATGGCATTTTGCCAGTCCCCAAGATGCCCTGAGAGGTGGCAGACGGCTGTCAGCGCCGGGAGCCATGGAGACTTTTCACTGTGCACTTAGCCCAGGTCCCTTCTCCCAGAAGGGCTGTACCGCTCCCCACCTCCTCCTGTTGCTTAGTCCAGTCCTGTGTCCGCCCCGCAGACCCTGAAGCGCCACGGGGAAGGCGCTCACACGTGCTCCCCAGGCTTTACACTGGATACGGCATCCTGTCGCCACCTGGCAGGAAGGGGCGTTCTTTGCACTTACAGGCGAGGGGAGGCCGCCTGCCCAAGCCCATGCTCCTGCAGGTCAGAAGACACCAGGCACAGCCCTTGGCCATAGCCCTGGGCTGCCCCTGTGGACAGGAAGCCAGGAGGCCCCAGGCTGCTCTGGCTGCCCCCACCGGGCCCGGTAGCCCCGCCCTTGTCTGTGTGCCACCACCGGCCCGTGTCCCATCCTCACGTCTCAGGGACCTAACCAGACAACACCAGAGACTAGCACTGAGGTGTCCCCAACAATTTTATTATAAATAAAACGACTCCCAATGGGTGGCTGCAGCCCCTGCCTTGGTGGCTGTGAGCACCTGTTGGAGGGGCCTGCCCCTTACCCTCGTCTGGAGGCCAGAACTGAGGAAAGGGCTCCCTGCCCCGCCAAGTACACAGGGGAGCCTGAGGTACCGAGAATAAAAACCAGGGAGGGACTCCCAGGCCAGGCGGCCGCCCCGGGCCCTCTGCCCCACGCGGCTCATCCCTTGGAGCACACAGGAAGCTGCCCGTCCATCACACCACACTCTCTTCCAGCCGCTCGGCGCTGCCTCCTACGCCCCGGCACCCTGCCCCGAGCAGCCCCCCATGCACAGAGTGGCTCCGTCGGGCCCAGGCTCCTCCCAGGCGCCTGGCGTAACCGTAGCACCCGGCGTCTCCCAGGTCCAGGGAGCAGCTGCGCTGTGGCCGGGGCGGGGGGCTCCGCGGCGGGTGGGCCTTGGGTGTGGGGCTGGGGCCTCCATTGGTCTGGGACTGGACGTGGCTGAGCTTGAGGGGGAGGCGGCCATTCCCGGCCCCCCGGCCCCGAACCAGCAAGGCCACAGTGAAGACCAGTAAGGCAGCCACCAGCACACCCCCCACGGCCACAGTCAGGGTCCCGCCTAGCACGTGGGCCTGCAGGGCGTGGCACAGGGGCGAGGCCGGCAGCGTGGAGAAATGGGCACAGCCCAGCAGCCTGGTGGCCGTGAGGTCGGAGGGCCCAGCAGCCGGTGACAAGGCCAGCAGGCAGAGGTCATAGTCAGCGCCAGGGACCAGGTGCTTCAGCAGGAAGTGGTGGCTGGAGGCTGGGACGATCCTGCAGGCAAGGGCAGGTGGTCAGAGCCTGGGGCTGGGGTCTAGCCCCATCCTCACCTCCCCACTCCCGTGCTTCCAGCTGCAAACACCCTTGGTGGCCCCTGGGGCCACTTGGGCTCTTGTGTTCACTCAGGAAGGTGAACAGGCTCGAGTGTGTGGCCAGGAGATAGGTGTGTACACTGGCACGGGACCCAGGCAAGCGAGGGGGATGGGTGGGGGGATGGTACCAGCAGAGGCAGAAATAACGCGCGGGCGCGGGCCATGTGCTTCAGACAGACCCAATTGCCACCTGCTGCCGAGGAGGCCTGCACAGCTCAGTGACACCTGGGACATCTCATGGGGTGGGGTCCTCCTGCCGCCCCTTGAGCTCCAGCCCCCTCAGGCAGCCAGGCCAGGCCACTGCTCCTCCAAGAGTCCAGCAGCCATGGTCGGGGAGGGGGTGTCAGCCCCAGAGAGGAGGGGTGGAAGCAAAGCCTTGTGGGGAGCAGAGGGCAGAGGAAGGGCGCCGGAGTGAGCCGGGTGTGGGGCGCGCATCCTCACCGGTAGATGAGGGTCTCATCCTCGCTGCTGTTGTACTGGATTTGGAACATCCACACTGGGTCGGCTGGCCGCCCGGGACCCCAGCTCACCAGCCCTGAGGTGGCGGTCACCTCCGTCACCTGCACAGCTGGCTCAGACTCCAGCGTCCCCTCACCCTCGGCAGCAGTGCGAGCCGAGGCGGCGATGTCCGAGGGCCCGGGGCGGCCCCCCTCGGCACTGGTGTTCCCACCATGGGGCAAGGCCAGCACCCGCAGTTCTACTCGGGCCGTGGCCTCACCAGCAGGGTTGGTGGCGATGCAGGTGTAGCCCCCAGCGTCCCCAGCACCGGTCACCCCAATCTCTAAGGTCCCGTTGGGGAAAGCCCGGGCTCGGGAGGAGTTGCCAACCAACCGGTCATCAGGACCGACCCAGTGCATGGTAGGCGCGGGGTCACCCAGGGCCCGGCACCGCAGTGTGGCCCGCTGGCCTTCCAGCACCCAGAGGCGCTGCGTGTGGCGGGCAATGAGGGGCGGCTCACAGGAGAACTCGCCCTCGGGCACTGCCCAGAAGTAGCGGCCGGCCAGGCCGGGCGGGGAGGCGCAGGTCTCCAGGTCATCCGGCCGCGCCAGCCGCCGCAGCCACAGCAGCTCACAGTTGCAGTGCAGGGGGTTCCCGCTGAAGCTCAGCACCAGGGGGGCGGGAGAGGCCTCTGCATCACGCCCACGAGAGAAGAGCGGGTCCGGAGCCAGCGTGGCCAGGCGGTTGGAGGTGAGGTCCAGGCGGGAGAGCTGACCGAGCTGGGCGAAGGCGCCTGGGGGCAGTGCGTCAATGAGGTTATGGTCCAGGTTGAGGGTGTGCAGGGCAGGCATGGCGCCGATGCCGGCCCAGGGCACCTGCCGGAGGTTGTTGTAGGACAGGTCCAGGTCCTCCAGGCTCTCTAGGAAGTCGTCGAAGGCCCCCGGCGCGATGCGGCCCAGTTGGTTGCCGCTGAGGATGAGGTGCTGCAGGTTGACGGGGCCCCGAAGGCTGCCGGTGCCCAGCTCCACCAGCCTGTTGCCGTCAAGGTGGAGGGAACGCAGGCTCTCGAGGTCCCCAAAGGCGCGGGCCCCAATGCGGGTGATGGCATTGCGAGACAGTGTCAGGTCCACCAGCCCCGTCATGTTGCGGAAGTCAGGGGGCCCCAGGGCCTGGATGAAGTTGTCAGCCAGCCGCAGCTCCACTGTGCGCCGGTCCACGTTGGGCGGCACAAACAGCAGGCCTCGGTGGGCACAGAGGGTGCTGAGCGACTCGGACAGGTTCTGGCAGACGCAGGGCAGCGGGCAGGCGGCCGCTCCACTGGCCAGCAGCAGCAGCAGGAGCGGCGGGGCCATGGTGAGCGCCCTGTAGGAAAGGGCCACAGCCCAGGCACAGGTGGGGCTGGCGCAGGTGCCCGCTTGGGCCCAGGACAGTCCCAGAAGCCAGTTTCTGTGAGCCTGGCCCGGGGAGGGGCTGGGTCAGAGGCCCAAGAGGGCCGCCAGAGATGAGGGAAGGTTGGGGCCTGCAGGGCCAGGCCCCCCAGAGCAAAGGTCACATTTCCTAAGCAGTTAAGGGGGAGTCCAGGCGCTGGGGACAAGGTGAGGCATGAGGCAGGAAGCGGAGGAGGACCGAGAGCAGGGAGGGTCCCGGAACTTCCTTTCCCAGGCGTCCCCAGGAATCGCCGGCCCCCTCCCCCCTCCGCGCCATGCCCTCCCCCGCCAGAGAAGGCGCCCCCCGAACCTCCCGTGGAGTCCGTGGCCCCTCCCTGGCCGGCCCCCGCGCTGCGTCCGGCGGCCCCCTCACCTGGTGTCCGTCGCTCAGGGGGCGCGGGCCGGCCTCCCTGCGAGCCCGGCCGGCCCCCGCCGACTCCTGGCCGCTCTCCCGCGGGGGCGAGGCCCGGGGATGACCGGCCGCCCGCCGCCCACCCTCGGGCCCATGGCGCTCGGGCCCGCGGCCCCGGCTCGCTCGGTTCCCGGCACCTTTTCCCGGCGCGGTTCGCGGTGGCGGCGGCGACAGGCGGGCGGGTGCGCGCCGGCGGTCGCGCGCGCCGCGGACACGCACGTGGAGGGCGGACGGGGAGGGGCGCGCGGGGATCCACCCGGGCCCGGGCCGGCTCCTGAGGTCACGGGGACACGCGACCGCTGCAGCGCCCACGGGTGGCGCCCAGTCACGCCCGAGGCCCGGGCCGGCGCGGGCCCGCCGCGCTGTCCCCCGGTGCTGCCGCAGCGCACTCACCCTGGCACAGGCGCGCGCGCCCCCGGCCACCCTGGCGCCCCGGCATTCTGCACCGCACGGGCGCCCGCCGCCGCGGCGCGAACCTCACTCTGCAGACAGCCAGACAAAGCGCCTGCCCGCGGGCCCCTTCACCATCTCCCGGAGACGGGAGTCTTTGTCACATGTCGCTGGGCACCCTCCCCAACACACCCACACATGCCCACACACCCACACGTCCCTGCACCCACGGGCAGGGCCGAGCGCAAACCCGCACTGTTGCTGGGACCCTTGCGTTCACAGACACACGCTGAAGGTCATAACCGTTCTGCATCACCGAGTCACGTGGAGAGTCCCCAACCGGCACGGGGTTCGGCCGAGGGGTGGCTGGGGCGGCGCCCCTGGCAGGGCTGCTGCGGGGTGGGGCCGAGAGGGCTCGGCCTCCGGGCAGGCGCCCCGCCCCCGCCGCCCCGCCCTGTCCCCGCTGCCTCTCCCTCCCTCCCCAGCTGCCCTCCCCGCCCCGCCGGCCAGGCGTTCCGGAGCCAACCGGCCTCCGCCTCGGGCCGGATTGGTCTGCGCGGCGCGGCTTCCTAACCGCCGGGGGCACGCAGTGGGAAGCTGTGCGTCCTCGCAGCGCCTGCGGCCCCTCCCTCCCGCTCTGTCGCCGCCGGGCCATTTCCCTGGAAGAGCGGCTCGGAACCAGCTCGGCTCAGAGAAAGGGCTCCCGGCGTGAGGTGGGGGAGGTTCCTTGCTTCCTGGTTGAGAAAGCTGGGGCTTGGGTGGCTCAGCGAGCCTGGTCTCCTTCCAGCTGTGCCTGCCACCACCAGTGGTCTGCCCAGTTGGGAAACAGAGGAAGTCACCACCTCCCCATGTCTCCTGGTCCTTAAGCCACCTAAACCTCAGCCATCCTCGTTCTCCCTCCAGCCCTGATCCTCATGGGCCAGGTGGCAGGAAACTCGAGGAAACCCAAGATTGGAATTCTGATCCTGCCGGCACAGCAGTGTAGTCCTGGGCACGTTACCTGACCACTGAAAACAACTTCCTCCTGTAGGCCCAGGAGAGATGGATGGTACATACTCAAGCATTTCCTAGGGGGAGAGGAGAGGCCAGCTGCAGCTTGTGAGGGGCTGACGGGCAGCCGGAAGCCATTCTATCACCACTCACTGGTCCTCAGCTGTGGCGTTTGTAAAATGAGGGGGATTCAGTCCTGGTGCAGGTCAACTCTGATGTGCAGTGGCACCAGCTGTGTCCTTGTTCCTCTTCTCTCCATCAAAAATGTTTTCCACCGGGCACAGTGGCTCATTCCTGTAATCCCAGCAGTTTGGGAGGCCGAGGCGGGTGGATCACTTGAGGCCAGGAGTTCCAGACCAGCCTGGCCAAATGGCGAAACCCCGTCTCTATTAAAAAATACAAAAATTAGCCGGGCATGGTACTGCACGTCTGTAGGGATGAGGCACGAGAATCGCATGAACCAGGGAGCCAGAGGTTGCAGTGAGCTGAGATTGCACCACTGCATTCCAGCCTGGGCGACACACTTTGTCTGCAAAAAAAAAAAGTTTTCATTCACTCTAAATATAGATGTTTACCAGCATCCATCATGGCCACCCAGTGCTGGAAGCTGGGTTCATCAGGAACCAGATGGGCCTGCTTCCTGCCCCCCTAGAGCTTACAGTATGGAGGAGAGGATGGGCAACCCGACAATCACAAAGGGGAGACTCAGTGGGGACCCTCCACGTGACTCCGTGATGCAAAAACGGTTATGGCCTTCAGCGTGTGTGTGTGAATGCAAGGGTCCCAGCAACAGTTTGGGTTTGCGCTCAGTCCTGCCCATGTGGGTTCCTCAGGGGCCTGCTGGAAAGGTGAGCATCAGCTCTGCAGAGGGTGTGAGGACAGGGCGAAGGCCTCCAAGGGTCCTTTTCACCCTGCGCGCTCAGGGCTCTTTGGATGGTTTTATTAGCTGCCCCCTTTTCCGGTGCCATGCCTTGGCCCAGCTGAAATGTCAGCATCTCTTAAGGAGAGGCGGGGCGAGGCTCAGGGGCAGACAGGCACAGCACCGCTGGGGGGCCCCACTCTGTGGTGAGCACCTGACAGGCCGGTGGGGCAGGCACCTTTCCTATCCAGGCCTCCAGGTTATAGCAGCCCAAGAGGAGAGGGCGAGCTCAGAGAGGTCGGGGTGGTCTTGAGTCCCTGTTGAAGGTGCCGACAGGGATCATGAATAAGTGACGCGTGGAGGTGTTTTCTCTGTGGTGGAAGCCAGGGCTGTCGCTACACGGCCACAGGCCATGCTTTCACAGGTCTTGGAGCACCTCTCACAGTGCTGGCCCGCATGTCCCCATGTGGCCGTTTAAGTCATACTCGCCCTGGCCCAGCCTCATGTTGTCACCCAGCCATTTAATGAGTGGAACCGAGGGCCCTTCTTCACAAAGCGCACTGACACATGCCTCAGGCAGCACCCTGCCCCCAAGGGTTCCCAGGCAGACAAGCAGAGGATGAAGCTGACGGGTACGCTTGCCCACAGCGGGTTCCTCAGGGGACTGCTGGAAAGGTGAGCATCAGCTCTACTGAGGGCGTGAGGACAGGGCGTAGGCCCTTGAGAAGTTCAGGGAGAGCTTTCCAGGCAGGTGCAGAGGTGTGGAGCGCGAGGCAAGTTTGATGTGGCTGGAGGTGGCCACAATGAGGAAGGCGGTGGAGGGTGTGGCCTGGAGATGGAGAAGAGGTCACAAGGTCCCAAAATGGCCATGGTCGAATCCTCTGGCTTGACCAGTGACATGGGAGGAGTGGGTGATGAGGGTGATGGGATGCAGGTTTTGGTAACTGGGGGTACAGTGGGGCACCCACTGGGCACAGGAGGACTGGGTGCGCAGGCAGGAAGCTGGCCGTGGACTTGCTGAACTTACGCGAGGGGTGAACAAGGAAAGGCCCGGGAGGCAGTTGCACCTCTGGGTCTTGCCCCGGAGGCAGAGCCTGTCACTGGCCCCGCAGCGCTGGGACGGGGCCTCCTGGGGAGCGTATGGTGTGTGAGGAGCTGGGGAGGAAGAGGACAGGAGAACAAGATGGCTTGGAAGCCCAGAGAACGAGCAGCAAGGCGGGAGCGTGCCCGCTGGACTCAGCTGGGAGGAGTGACTTAGTGAGAGTGCCAGAGTGTGGTCTGTTGCGGGCAAGGCCCTCTTTCGGGAAGCGTGGACAGGAGGCAAGGGTGACTGCTGTGGACCACGCTGCTAGAGGAAAGGCTGAGCCTGTTCTAGGCTGCGGGGAGGCAGGAGGGGGGGCCTTCAGCACATGATTTGGTGTAAACAAGTATGGAGGGAGCAGGCCCAGCCCATGACAGCTTAGGGGGCTCTGCCGGAGTGCGGGGAGGGCTGAGGGACAGGGAAGTGCCCCTCTGCAGGGAGGCCCAGAAGCTGTGCTGGCCCAGGGCAGCACCTTCAGCCTTTTCCCTTTCAGCCTTTTCTCCTCTCCCTTCCCTGTCTGTGCTGCATGGTGACGCCCTCCCACCTGCCTGTGTCCTGCAGACCAACATCGCCTTCCTGCAGAATGTGCTCAACAACCAGCAGTTCCTGGCAGGCACCGTGGACACCCAGTTCATCGACGAGAACCCAGAGCTGTTCCAGCTGCGGCCTGCGCAGAACCGGGCCCAAAAGCTGTTGCACTACCTCGGTCTGGCCCAAGACTGCCCTGCCCTGCCCTGCCCTGCCCTGCCCTCCCCTCCCCTCCCCAATCCCTTGCTCCTACCTCCTTGCCACTCCCCATGACCAAAGAACTTCTTAGTGCCCCCTGCCCCTCACCCCTGCCCTCCTTCTGGCCCTGCATCCTCTTGTCCTGCACCCTCCCATTCACCACTCTCCTTGCTCCTGATCTGAGAGACCCCACCTTTCCATCCACGTGGCCCTCAAGAGGTCCCCACTGCCTGTACCCAGGAGGCCCTGGCTTTGGAGAGGACAGGGGCCAGCTGGAAGCCGGGGGATCCTGGAGGGATGTGTCCCTGTCCCTGAGCCCAGCCACTCTCACTGCTGCCCTCGACTCAGCCTCTGCCCAGCCCACCCTGACCCACTGCCCTCTTTCTCCCCAGGCCATGTCATGGTAAACGGCCCAACCACCCCGATTCCCGTCAAGGCCAGCCCCAGCCCCACGGACCCCATTGTCCCTGCAGTGCCCATAGGTAGGTGAGATCCATTCTGTCAACTCATGGGGTAGACGAGAGGTTGCCACCTGCAGGATGGGCACCAATGCCCCTGTCTACCCTAGGCCCGCCCCCGGCTGGTTTCAGAGACATCCTGCTGCGAGAGGGGCCTGAGGGCTTTGCTCGAGCTGTGCGGAACCACCCGGGGCTGCTGCTGATGGACACGACCTTCAGGGACGCCCACCAGTCACTGCTGGCCACTCGTGTGCGCACCCACGATCTCAAAAAGATCGCCCCCTATGTTGCCCACAACTTCAGCAAGCTCTTCAGCATGGAGAACTGGGGAGGTAGGCTGGCATGCTGCGCAGCGCCTGGCAGGAATGGGGTGCCCACTCTGTGGCCAGTCCCAAAAGTTTAGGCCACTGGGGACAAGCTAGAGACGTTAACACGAAGAACACCAAAGAGGAAGGACTGAAGAAGGCACAGCGCCCTCTCCAGCCAGGCCTGGTTGTTGGCACGAGGTTGCAGAGCTGAGACTAGGTGCATCCTGGGAGGCCCAGGGTCAGGAGGAGACACCTGCCTCTTAATTATAGCACAAAGACGTAGAGGAGAAGATGGGATTATAAAGGGGGCATAGAAGGGACACAAATGAGCCTGGTCTCCCCCTTGGAGATCAGACAAGGGAAGAATCTGTGGGGGTTGGAGCAGGGAACACAGGCACAGCAAAGATGAGCAGGACCTGGTATTGGGGCCAGAGGCTTGGGCTGCAGAGCTAGCTCCAAGGCCTGGTGGAGTTCCCCAGACACTCAGAGCTGATCTGGGCCTCTCGGTTCCTGTGCAGGAGCCACGTTTGATGTCGCCATGCGCTTCCTGTATGAGTGCCCCTGGCGGCGGCTGCAGGAGCTCCGAGAGCTCATCCCCAACATCCCTTTCCAGATGCTGCTGCGGGGGGCCAATGCTGTGGGCTACACCAATTACCCAGACAACGTGGTCTTCAAGTGAGCCTGGGGTGGGGTGGGCAGACACTACCTGGTGTGGCCTAGAGGGTACCGAGCCACATCATGATGGCCTCTGTTCTCCACAGTCGGCCTGACACCAAGTCTCTCTGTGGCTACACGCAGCAGGGGCTGCTGTTTGGAAATAATCGAGAAGCGTAGAATTGGAGTTGCAGAAGCGGACAGGCTTCTAAATTACTCCCTCACTCCTGGGGCAGCGGAAGGCCTGAGACTTGCCTGGGTGACTCGGTGCAGGGCTGGGATTGGAACCCAGGCCTCAGGACTCCTTGCTCAGTGCCCTCTTCCACAGCCTGTCACTGGCCTAGCTGATCCTCCAGGGCCTGGTCCACACTTGTGTGGCCACCCTTCACCTGTGGATGCCACATCCCCTGCCAGGCCAGACCCTCAGATCTCATTCCCCAGGGGCAGTGGAGTGGGTCAGGAAGGAGCCAGGGAAGACTGTTCAGAGGGAGGTGGGGTGGGGCTCAGCCCTGGGCTCTCACTCTCGCAGGTTCTGTGAAGTGGCCAAAGAGAACGGCATGGATGTCTTCCGCGTGTTTGACTCCCTCAACTACTTGCCCAACATGCTGCTGGGCATGGAGGCGGCAGGAAGTGCCGGAGGCGTGGTGGAGGCCGCCATCTCATACACGGGTGACGTGGCCGACCCCAGCCGCACCAAGTACTCACTGCAGTACTACATGGGCTTGGCCGAAGAGCTGGTGCGAGCTGGCACCCACATCCTGTGCATCAAGGTGCCTGGGCCACTTGTCCATCTCGCCCTCTCTGCCCCAGCCATGTCCCTGCCACCCACAGGCACACATCCTGCCCCCTCTACCATCTCTCTCTCTCTCTCTCCCACTTCCCCCAGGACATGGCCGGGCTGCTGAAGCCCACGGCCTGCACCATGCTGGTCAGCTCCCTCCGGGACCGCTTCCCGGACCTCCCACTGCACATCCACACCCACGACACGTCAGGGGCAGGCGTGGCAGCCATGCTGGCCTGTGCCCAGGCTGGAGCTGATGTGGTGGATGTGGCAGCCGATTCCATGTCTGGGATGACTTCACAGCCCAGCATGGGGGCCCTGGTGGCCTGTACCAGAGGGACTCCCCTGGACACAGGTAGGAAGAACAGCAGCCCGTGGCCACACCCCTCTCAAAGCCGCAGCCACCACCAGTCCCAGTAGTGTTGGACCTGCCTAGGATCCAGATGCCCCGCTCTGGCCTTGCTGCCTTATGTCACCTGAGTCAGACATGGGACCTGAGTTAGCCCTGGGTCCTGGATGAGTCACACATTTCTAAGGCCTCCTCTGGCTCTGGCCTCCCTGCAGAGGTGCCCATGGAGCGCGTGTTTGACTACAGTGAGTACTGGGAGGGGGCTCGGGGACTGTACGCGGCCTTCGACTGCACGGCCACCATGAAGTCTGGCAACTCGGACGTGTATGAAAATGAGATCCCAGGGGGCCAGTACACCAACCTGCACTTCCAGGCCCACAGCATGGGGCTCGGCTCCAAGTTCAAGGAGGTCAAGAAGGCCTACGTGGAGGCCAACCAGATGCTGGGCGATCTCATCAAGGTGAGCCTGGCCCAGCGCTCCTACCTGACCCAGCCCTGCATGCACCTGCCGCTGGCCTCCTTGAGGTGCCTGGCACCCTAACCTCCAGGGCCTTCTCCTCAGGTGACGCCCTCCTCCAAGATCGTGGGGGACCTGGCCCAGTTTATGGTGCAGAATGGATTGAGCCGGGCAGAGGCCGAAGCTCAGGCGGAAGAGCTGTCCTTCCCCCGCTCCGTGGTGGAGTTCCTGCAGGGCTACATCGGTGTTCCCCATGGGGGGTTCCCCGAACCCTTTCGCTCTAAGGTAGGGAAGGCCCAGCATGGTGAGAGGGTGGGGGCTGGATGCAGGACTTGGGACTGACCCTCCACTTTGTTCCCCAGGTACTGAAGGACCTGCCAAGGGTGGAGGGGCGGCCCGGAGCCTCCCTCCCTCCCCTGGATCTGCAGGCACTGGAGAAGGAGCTGGTAGACCGGCATGGGGAGGAGGTGACGCCGGAAGATGTGCTCTCAGCAGCTATGTACCCCGATGTGTTTGCCCACTTCAAGGACTTCACTGCCACCTTTGGCCCCCTGGATAGCCTGAATACTCGCCTCTTCCTGCAGGGGCCCAAGATCGCAGAGGAGTTTGAGGTCAGTGGCCCTGGTGCTTCTCCACACTCCACCCTGGCCCCCTGCCCCAGAGCTCTGGAGTTTAGCTTGGCTGTCACCCAGCCTTGAAAGCTTTGGGAGCAGAAAGGACCCTTGAGACCAGGAGCTAGGCCTTTAGGAACGAGGAGCCAAGGCCCAGTGTGGGGACTTCCTATGGCCAGGGCCAGGGGACTGCTCTCCCACCTTGGCGTCCAGCTCTGAGTCCACACATCCTCCCTGCAGGTGGAGCTGGAGCGGGGCAAGACGCTGCACATCAAAGCCCTGGCTGTGAGTGACCTGAACCGGGCCGGCCAGAGGCAGGTCTTCTTTGAGCTCAATGGGCAGCTGCGGTCCATCTTGGTCAAGGACACCCAGGCCATGAAGGTATTGTCTCCCCCAGGGCCAGCCGGGCAGTGGGGCTTCGCTGGGCCCAGGATCTCATGTCCCCTCTGCCCTGTGTCTTCAGGAGATGCACTTCCACCCCAAGGCTCTGAAGGACGTGAAGGGCCAGATCGGGGCGCCCATGCCTGGGAAGGTGATAGACATCAAAGTGGCGGCAGGGGCCAAGGTGGCCAAGGGCCAGCCCCTGTGTGTGCTCAGTGCCATGAAGATGGAGACTGTGGTGACCTCACCCATGGAGGGTACTGTCCGCAAGGTTCACGTGACCAAGGACATGACACTGGAAGGTGACGACCTCATCCTGGAGATTGAGTGATCTTGCCCCAGACCGGCAGCCTGGCCATCCCCAAGCCTTCAACAGAAGCTGTGCTGCCACGGCAGGCCCAGGCCAGCCAGTGCCCGAGGCCAGGAAGTCCGGGCCATGGACGTCCTGTCCACAGCCAGACAGGAGAGACACCGCCTGCAGCGGCTTATTCCTTTCAGCCATCGTCCTTTCCTCCGGCGGACAGCTGCTCACATGTTCATCTCTTGCCAAATAAGGGTCTCCTCCTCACTGGAGACTACAAGTGGTGGGTCAGGTGGTCCTAGGACCTGGGGGAGGTTTAGGGGTCCTGTCTCCTGGGGGAAGGGGAGATCTAAGATGTCCCAGGTCCTGGGAAGTTTGCTCAATAAAGCTGGCTTTCCCCTGCCCTCCATGCTGGATCCTGTGCAGCCCCCAGCCTGCACCACCCGGCAGTGGGAGGCTGCCTTTCAAGCTCCCCATGGGTGGGCAGGTCAGTTGTGTCGTCCTCCTCAGAGGGTAGTGAGGATGACCATCGTAGCCCTGTTTTAAGTCACTATTGGGTGCCTGCTGTGTATACTCCCCAAACAGGACTAGTAGTACTGAACTTGCTTGAGGGGTGGGGCCTGTTCTAAGTATTTAACACCTATTAACACAGGGAATTAACCTTCATCCTCTTATGGACACAGAAATCAAGTCACAGGAAGATTAAATAATTTGTCCAGGACTCCACAAGTAGTAAGAGAGAGAGAGATGAAACCCAGGCCGTTGGCAGACTCGCCTCCCAGCCCCGCTGCTTTATTTTCTAAAACCCAAGGCCAGCGTCCCACCTCAGTTAGCAGGTAAATGCAAGCAGGTACCACCTTCTGGGCAGTGGGGGAGACCGTCGGGTGCAGTCTCGTGTGTGCTCTGGATGTGAGAATGTTGGCGGGAGGTGATGGGGAGCACCAGGTCCAGGGTCTCAGGTTCTAACCCTGCCACTCCCCATGACCACTCCTCCAGACTCCTGCTCAGTTCCCTTTCCTGCAGCGGGGACATGAACCCTGCCTGCACCGCTGCCCTCCTGCCCACAGGTAGGGGGAGGATGGTGAAGGGAGCAGGAGGCTGGGCAGTTCCTGAGATGGAGGGGTGGGCGTGGGGAGGCAGATGCAGGAAATCAGCCTCTGGACAGGAAGCACCCAGCAGGCCTCTGCCCAATGCTCCCAGTGCCAGTCCAACCTCTGGGATGGGCAAGTCACAGTGGGCTTGAGCCTCTTCCCTTCTGGACCACCAGGTCCTAGATGTACCCCAGGAGGCAGGTGACTGCGATGCTGCCCCTTCCATCTGGGTGGATGTCGTTGTCACGGCCAGCCTGCAGGCATCGTGGGGGAGTGACTACACATCCTTTTCTTTCCCTCAGTGGCCAGCCTCAGAGAAGGGACCTTGGGACAACCTCCTTGATCAGGGAATGGGACCTAAAGGGCTAATATTCTCCCCACCGCCCCGCCGCCCCCAGAGATGGAGTGTCGCTCTGTCGCCCAGGCTGGAGTACAGTGGTGTGATCTTGGCTCACTGGAATCTCTGCCTCCCAGGTTCAAGTGATTCTCCTGCCTTAGCCTCCTGCCACCACGCCCAGCTAAGTTTTTGTATTTTTAGTAGAGATGGGGTTTCACCATGTTGGTCAGGCTGGTCTCGGACTTCTGACCTCAAGTAATCCAGGGCTAATACTCTTTCAAGAATCTAATTTTAAAAGGGCACAGGCAGGGAAATGAGAGCCCTTCCAAAAATGGAGAGCAGGCAGAACACTTGCAGGTGCCGAGAACGACCCTGGAGTCACTGTGTTGCTTGGCAAAGTCCCCGCTGCCCTCAGGGCTGCAGCCTGTATTCTGGGTTCCTCTGGGGCAGAGGCCAGAGGTGGAGAGAACCAGAAAAGCCTCTACTTCTGGTGACCCAGGGACCTATTTCCTCTTGTGAAAAACAAGGCTGGCAGACTGTGGAGGTCCTGGCAGAGGCTTCAGGCCAATCATCTTCCCCTCAGAGGAGACAGGTCAGAGGCTCCATCACTGAGGTCAGGGCCAGGGCCATGGTTCCCACTCCCTGACCCGTGAGCCAAGGCACAGGCCCCAGGATGAGCTGGGCTCATACCTGGTACCCGCAGTCTCGGAGCCAACCACACTAGGACTTTGGGGCATGGCTCAGGAAGGAGGAAGCCACAGGCTCCCCGCAACCAGAGCTCCCAGCCCATCCTGTACTCCAGGGAACTACCCGCCGGGATGCACCGCCCACATGTCAGTGTTCAAGGTAGCTGGGACAGGTGGTGGGCACACTCCCAAGAGCTGCCTAGAGTCTTCACACAAGATCCCAAATAGACCGATTCCCAAAGGTCCAAGGCCATGTTACCCAAGTTAAATCTCTTTAATATCCCAATACAAAGTCCTGATGCAAAAAGGCAATGAGAAAACCCAGGAAATTGGGGGGTGGGAGTGGGGAGAGGTTTTATAAATAAAAAACCCCGAGCAGCTTTTCAGAGGCAGAGGAGCTAAGAGAAGCAGCAGTCCAAAGTGAGGAAGGGAGTGTGTGGCTCCTGGGACCTGCCCCTTGTCCCCTCACTCACAGCTGCTCGTAAACACCCCTTTCGAAAGGGGCTGCACCCTTTGGATATCTGCTTCTTTCTCTTGGTCCCTGGGATGCAACTAGCTCTGGCTTCAATCCCCTACAAAAATTCCTGAGATCTCGGGGACCCCAGCCAGCCCTTCCCCTGCAGTACCCCTTGGTGGGGAGGGCTGGGGAGCCGGTGAGAGTTCATAGTGTATCCAGGAGCATAGGTCAGGAGCACAGGGGAGCCTCTGAGTCCCCTGCCCGCTCCAAAAGCACACAAAGGGGAAGGCTGCCGTAGAGCCTGGGGTCCGTAAGGGGCTGGAGCAGAAGCAGGAAGAGTCCCACACCCAGGGCATAGCCTGCCAGCAGGGGCCGCCTCTGCGGGTGCTCCAAGGCCGCGCAAACAGCTGGGAAACCCATGTAATTGCAGAAGGAATGGCAGAGAACTGGCCCGATCAGGTGTCCTGGGGAAAAGAGACAACAGCTCAGGGAGCAGCCCTACCACCTCCTCTGGCCCTTCCAGGGCTAGTGACCCTCATCCCCTGAAACAGGAGATCAAGATCCCACTACCCCAGCCATCCACCCACACACCACGGCCTCTGCTCCTTTCCACCTCTCAGACCTCACCAGGCTGAGGGCCCTGGCTCAGACTGTCTCAAGGACTGGAGTAGAAGAACTTGTTCCTAGAACAAACAGTATTCCCATTCTCCCACCCGCTCCTGTGGGCCCCCAGGGACCCCTGGGGGACTGAGGACCAACCTGTGCGGATGAAGAGGAAAGCAGTGTAGGCACCGAAGACAGCTGTGTAGAAGAACTGGAACGCTGGAGACGGGGAGGCCGCGAGTGACCACACCTGCACGCCCTTCCTGCCCCCGCACTACACACCCATCAGCCAGAGACCGACCATCCCCTCCCCCCGGGGCAGTAGCTGCCTGCCCCACCACCTACAGCTGTCCTGCACCCCAACTCCCACGGTCAGTGGCCTCTCCAATACTGTAGCCCTCAGTTCCCAATTCCTTCTCTAGAGTGGCCATTAGCGACATCATCATACACCCTAACCCAGGCCAGCTAGCCAGGACTCACCAGCAGACAAGAAGATGTTCCCCACGCTGCTCTGGCGGAAACGCAGCTGCTCGATAATATGGTGAAAATGGGCTGGGAAAAAGGTGACAATCACATCACAGTCATTCCTCCCAGTCTCCCTTCTAGGACTGCCCCTCGCCTCAAGCCCCCTTCTGAGCGCTCATGCTGAGAACACACCAGGACCAATCTGGCCAGACTCACCAACTCCAAAAAAGAGCGGGCAGGTGAACACAGCAGGGCCCAGACCCATGCACGGTGCTAACATGGGCAGCATACAGGCTCGGAACACCAGCTCCTCTGTCAGCGGGGCGATCACTTGGTTCCGCAGCCAACGCATGTCTGTGAGGCAGCGGGCCCAGGAGCGGGGGGCTGCAGAGGGAATTCAGGACAAGCTGTGAGTGACGGGCTATCGGACAATGAGACCCCCAGAGGCTCCAAGGGCTCCTCTCCCACAACTTTACCCTGGCCAAACTCAGGTTAGGCATCAATATCCTGAGGACGGGGGTGTGGACCCAACAAACCCAATGTCTTGAGATGACCTGAAGGGAAGGCATTAGCTGAGGCAGGGCATCCTGGAAGTAAACTCTGGAGACACCAAAATTTAACCAAGACCAGCTCCAGTTGGGGAAGGAGGGGACAGTGCTCTCTGATCCACACCAAATACTGCTGGGGGTTCCCAGGGAACTCCTTAGACGCTGGGAATCAACCCTTAGAGGCCACCTAGCTCTATGTTTCCATTTTACTGATGAGAAAACACACCCAGAAAGATGACATTTCACGTATCCATATCACACCCTGAGCCCGCTGACTCCCTGCCCCATTGTCCTGGACTGCCTGTGCCTACTTTTTTCCCTTCAGCCTTTAAGACTCACCCAGGACAACCTTCAGCCCATCTGCCAGGTCACAAGGGCAATCCATAGAGAGCTGCATCAGTGGGCCCAGGAAAAGAATCTGAGGGCAAGAAAACACTTTCACCACAACCCACCGCTTTTGCCCAGACCTTTGCCCCATGCTCCCTGAGACTCCAAGCTTGAAAGCCTCTGAGCCACGATTTCCAGACCATGCATACCGGAAGACCCTGGGGCCATCTCAAAAGTCCTGTCTCCCATCAGCCAAAAATCGAATACAATCAAGAGGAGTCCACGGCACTGCGCATCAGGCTGATAACAAAGACCAGAAGAAAAAATACAGCAGGAACACTCACCATGGTCAGCAACAGGGGCAGCAGCGCCGCTGGGAAAATGCCCTCCAGCCTGAAGCCCATCAGGGAGAGCAGGGATGTGCCTGGCTGAGCCACAGGAAAGGGGGCATCAGTTTTGCTTCCTCCCCCAAAGATCTCTGAGCTCTCGCCCCCGTTGCCCTTTGCCCCGCCTCCTTCGCACCTGGATGCCTGTGAGTTCCCTCCAGAGCAGCACGCACAGGGGTGAGAGACTGGACACCACCAGGACGCTGGTGAAGCGCCGCTTGATGACGGCGGGATGGTCCCTACGGAGGGGACAGTAAGTTCAGGGGGCCCGCGGCTGCCCGTGAGCACGGCCCCGCCCCCGGCTCGCCCAAGCTCCGCCCGCAGGGCGCGGGTTCCGGCCGCGCGCAGCCCCCGCACCTGGGCAATTCGCTCTTCCAGACGTAGAGGCTGCCCACGTAGGAGCAGGCGAGGCTGAGGCAGGAGAACACCGACACCCAGCAGCACAGCCCGGGGCCCGGGCCGCCCAGCGCCGCCGACTCGGGCGGCCGCTCCGGCCGCGACACCGACAGCAGTCGCAGCCCATCCCCGCCCAGCGCCGCCATTGCGCCCTGACCCGCGGCGCGCACCAGTGACGCAGCCCCAGGGAGGTGTGGGTGACGTCAGGCCGCGGCGCGGCTCCAGGCCCCGCCCCGCCCGAGCCCGACGCGGAAGCAGACGCGGAAGCGGACTTGGTGAGCGCGGGGCAGCTTTATTAAAC
This sequence comes from Nomascus leucogenys, assembly GCF_006542625.1. Lineage (NCBI taxonomy): Eukaryota > Metazoa > Chordata > Mammalia > Primates > Hylobatidae > Nomascus > Nomascus leucogenys. The sequence continues at coordinate 86,432,172 of NC_044384.1, read as the reverse complement.
CACGGGACAGCGGCTGTCCGCAGCCTCCGGATTGGTGGGCACTTGCGGAAGGGGATCCGGCTTAGGGCCCAGGGCTGGGACTCAGCCACTCTGACAGTTTGGAGACCTCCTGCAGCCACAGCACGTCCTGAGGGAACAAGGGGGCCCGAGGTGAGGACACCTCAGCAGCGGCTCGTGGCCCTCACCTCCTGCTGAGCCCTTCCCTGCGCGGCCCTCGCCCAGTTACCTCCAGGCGGCTCCCAAGGCTCGCCCTGCCCGGTGCCAGAGCCCTGCCGTGAGCCTCGCGGGCCTCCCTTCCGCTAGAAGTGAGGGGGGCCGCGGTGGCCTCCGGGCGGCGCGGGGTGGCCTCTGACGGGCCCGGGGCCCTGGCGGAGCGCAGAGCTGGCATCTCCTCCATGCGGGGGCTGCCCCTCTTGAGCCTCTTGTTTTCTGCTTGCCCGCTGGTATCTAGGAGAAAACAAGCCTCCTTCATCTTACTTTCATGGCCCTGTGCTAGGAGGACTCTTGGGCAAGGGGAAGCCTGGGAGAAGGGGCGCCGAGGGGCTCTTCCCACCGCATCCCTGTTTGCAGGTCCCATCCACACCAAAACCCTGCAGCTATGGGCGCTTCTGGAGCAGCCCGAGGCCGCAGAGACGTTTCAGGGCCTCCCTATTCTCTCACCAGGGCGGGAGATTGTCCCCAGCCCAAACTTGGGGGACTCAGGCCGCCCAGTAGCTTTCTGTACAGATTCTTCCTGGAGTCTGCACTGACAAGCTCCTCTCCCTGCCAGCCTCTGTCCCCCGCTCACCTCTCTGGCCTCAGTTCTGTCTCCCTTTGTTGCTCACGTTGCATTGAGCAGTGCCCACAGGCAGCTTTCCTACTCTTAACTGATTCATTTGTCAAAGTAAAGCGAGTTTAGATGGATAGATTGTTCCCCAGCAGGTCTTGGGGATGCAGATCAATGAGCTTTTCCCTGAGAGAAGCTCACAGGTGCTAGGAGGGGATGCAGACCTGTTTACAAAGCCCAGGGTTAGAACAGAGAAGGAAGCCGACCACCTCTGGATGTGAATAAGGGTTTCCATGAGGAGATACCTGAGCTGGCCTTTTGTTTTTTTGAGACAGGGTCTTGCTCTGTTGCCCAGGCTGGAGTGCAGTGGCACAATCCTGGCTCACTGCAGCCTCGACCTCCTGGGCTCAAGCGATCCTACTGCCTCAGCGTCAGCTTCCAGAGTACCAGGGACCACAGGCGCGTGCCACCACACCGGCTAATTTTTTTTACTTCTTGTAGAGACAGGGGTCTCACCGTGTTGCCCAGGCTAGTCTCAAGCTGTCCTCCCGCCTCGGCTCCCCAAAGTGACGGTATTACAGGCATAAGCCACCACTCCTGGCCCCAGAGCTGGGTTTTGAAGGATGAAGAGTGATATGCCAGACAAGGGAGAGAAAGGGAATTTCTTGCTGAAAGTTAACGCAAGTAAACTTTATGCAAAGGCATAAAACAACTTCCTACATAAATTTTTACTTTTTAAAGATGGGGTCTCGCCTGTCACCTAGGCTGGAGTGCAGTGGCGCGATCATAGCTCACTGCAGCTTTGAACTCCTGGCCTCATTCTCTCAAGTAGCTGGGACTAAAGGCACACACCACCTTGCCCAGCTAGAAACAGATTTTCATCTGTAGGAGACAGGAAGCCAGTAAAGAGTTTTAAGCACTGGTGAAATATATTGGTAATTTTGTACTTCAGAAAGATCGTTCTTTCAAAGGTGTGGCTTAGATCAAACTAGAGACAGGAAGACCTTAAGAGCCCAATGACAAGTGAAGACAGTGGGGATGGAGGCATCACCAGGAATCAGAAGTGTTCATCAGGCCTAAGTGATAGGCCTTTGTGAGCGCCTGGATGTGGGAGAGGCCTCTTGGCCGGGCGCAGTGGCTCATGCCTGTAATCCCAGCACTTTGGGGGGCCGAGGCGGGCAGATCACGAGGTCAGGAGATTGAGACCATCCTGGCCAACATGGTGAAACCCCGTCTCTACTAAAAATACAAAAATTAGCTGGGCATGGTGGTGGGCGCCTGTAATCCCAACTACTCGGAGGCTGAGGCAAGAGAATCACTTGAACTTAGGAGGCGGGGAGGTTGCAGTGAGCCGAGATCACGCCACTGCACTCCAGCCTGGGCAACAGAGGGACACTCTGTCTCAAAAAAAATAAAAGAATGAGAGGCCTCTTGAATGAATCCAAGATTTCAGATGTGATAAATTGGATTAATCATGACAGAGACTAAAGTCTCTTTAGTTAGGAGAGAGGAAACTGAGGTACCAATGGAACCTCCACAAGGAGCTGCCTAGTGAGCAAATGAATCTCCCAGCTGGCACTCAGCAGAGGCCTTGGCTGATCATACCAATTTGAGAGTCTTCAGCCCAGAGGCAGTGGTCAACAATTGGGATGGAAGATAGCTGGGTGGGAGAGCAGGATGAGCACTATTTAGGCATGACCAGAGGAAAGTAGGTGAAGAGAAAAGCCCAGAGAGGGAAAAACCAGGTGAGTCATAGCCTTACAGTGCCAAATTTTGCACATTTTTTTACAATGAAGGTAAATGCAAAATTTGGTAATTAAGAGGCCTTCCCTAAGGGGAGAAGTTTCAGAGGTCACAGAAAAAGCAAGTACCCTAAGTGAGGGAGAGAATGAGAGGAAGAAAGGGAGACAGGGTGCATGCAGCTTGTGGTTTTGAGATCCTTGGCTGAGATGTGATGGAGAGGTTGAGGATAAGTGGAGGAAGTTCGAGGTCATGGGAGATTTTCTTCTGACAAAATGAGAGCTTGACCTGCTGAGGGAAAGGAACTCAGGGGAAGGCTGAAGGTGCAGCAGTGATAACTGATGCAAGCAGGTCCCGAGAAAGCAGGAGGGACGATCCCACCGTGAGCCTGGAGGAGATGGGTCCCCACACTGATGAGGTTCTGCAGTGGGAGGGTGCAAGTTGGGTGAGTTTACTGAGAAAAGAGATCAGTAAGTATGAAGCAGGAGGCAGAGACGGGGTAGATTTTTTAAAGAATGGAGTAGCCACTGAGGGGCAAAGGCCAGAAAGGCAAGGGGAAGGACTGACAAACCAAAGGCTCCTGAGTGGGCCACCGATGGATGGTGGCATCAACACACAGTTTGGTGATTTTCTTCAGCAGGGCTGCCCATGTGAGGCGTAGAATGGATGCTGATGAGAGCCACAGGTCTGTAGGACAGAACAGCCCAAGCCATCCTCCAGGAGTTCCACCAGATTATAAACACCTAGATTTAAAGCTCATGTTGCACATTGGAGAAAACATGGGCTTTGGAGGCGGCAAGCTGAAAGTCATTACCTCCTGCTAAGCGTTCTGCCTGACCTGAGCCTGGGTCCTCTGGTTTGTTAGGATCCATGCCTCCCCCTGCCCCCAGAAGGGCACTGTAAGGACTAAATGAGATAAGGCAGTGGAAGACCCCAGCATCTCCCCAGGGTCCACAGAAGGTACTGAATTAAATGTTAATTTTTTTCCTTGTATGGAAAGATACTTATTCCTTTGTCTCTTCTGACTGCATAAATACTGAATTGTATGTATCATATTTGCATTTTTTAAAATCTCCAAATCTAAATTTATAAAAATAGATTCTTTGCTTTGTACAAGCGTTCACAGCAGGGTGCTTTTCAGTAGCAACAGCCCCCACAACATTTAAAACATGGTTCAGTTGACAGTGATTTCAGGGATACATCCTAGGCCTAAGCATAAACGCGTATGTGTTGTAGTTGTGACCCTAGAAAGAGGGATTTACCAACCAAGCATAGGTGCTGAAGTCACAATCCCCAATTTCCCTTGACCCAGATACTGTTTTATCTGAAGGACTCAAGATCTGTAGGAGGGCATCCCTGCTATTTCAGCTCTTCCAGAGACAGCAGAGCTAGGCTGCCTGGGTTTGAATTCTGCTTCTGTCATTTACTGGCTGTGTAGCCTTGGGTAAGTTTATTGATATCTGTGGGCCTCAATTTCCTCATATGTAAAATGAGAGTTAGTAACAGTACCTGTAGCTCCTAGGATAGTTTTGAGAACTAAGAGCATTAGTACATTTTAAAAGCTCAGAATAGTACCTGGCATCTCTGCTAGTGACTGAATGTGAGAGCCGCTGTACCCCTGCTGCTGCGGGCTGGGAAGGCTGTTCAAGCATTGCAGGAGACATGTATGGAGAAAAGACTTCAGTATAATTGCAATCACAACACACGCACTGACACTTCCCCATAACACACACTAAGAGTGACGTGGTGCCAGGCCGGGCACGGTGGCTCATGCCTGTAATCCCAGCACTTTGGGAGGCCAAGGCGGGCGGATCACAAGGTCAGGAGATCGAGACTATCCTGGCTAACACGGTGAAACTCCGTCTCTACTAAAAATATAAAAAATTAGCCGGGCGTGATGGCAGGCGCCTGTGGTCCCAGCTACTTGGGAGGTTGAGGCAGGAGAATGGTGTGAACCCGGGAGGCGGGGCTTGCAGTGAGCCGAGATCACGCCACTGCACTCCAGCCTGGGCAACAGAACGAGACTCTGTCTCAAAAAAAAAAAAAAAAAAGTGACGTGGTGCCTGCTCCTGGGAGCAGCCTCCAAATCCCAAATCATAGTATTAACCAAAATGGGGGGAGCTGCAGCATCAACCCCAGTGATCAAGAAAAGATGTGAAGGAACTAACTGGATTCAGGGCCCTGAATCTGCGTATTACCTACCCCCACCCCATCATGTGCAGCTATCTGTAACTGCACAGACTTTATTACAAATTTCTAGTCCTGTCCTAACATCTTGGGGAGGGAAGACCTGCTGCTGCCTTGAAGACCCACAGTGGCAGCAATAACCCACTAAATTGCAGAAGGACGCCACTGCAGTAGAAGGTACAGTGGAATAGTTTGAAAGTTTGAACTCATGTTTTTTACTTCCCCAGCTGCAGTCCAGGGCTCACTTGAAAAGCTAAAACCTTACCTGCTAGGAGCTCCAGGCTGCTGTTATCAGGTGCGTCCTCAGTGCCCTGGGCTGAGTCCTTTTTCTCTAGGGTTAGCTGCTTAAAAAAATTAGAAGTCCTAAGTGAGTTTTGTAGAAACATGAACGAGCCCTAGTCAAACAGGAGTGTGCCTGGTGGCTTCACTGACCTCACAAGGTTATCTGCCCTCACCTGGAACTCCCTCTTCCTCCTGGCTCATGAATCCCCCTACCCACCCATCCAGTCTTCAAGGTTTCCCTCTGTGGATCCTTCTCCACTCTGGCCACTCACGGCACATCCTTTCTTCTCTGAGCTCCAGTCTCTTGGCTACTGCCTGCCCATTCCTCGGGCTCTGCATACTCTGCAAGTATCCTGTGTGCCCATTCATCAAGTAATGTGCATATATCCATTTTCTACAACCTAAATCCCTTCAAAGGCAAGGGCCATCATGCATTTATCACTTTACAGCTAGCAGAGTGCCTTACACCAGGTAAGTTTGAGAAAGTCAAACCTGGGAAGCCACAGGGATATCCTGTAGTCATCTGTAGCCTCCTAGAGCCCTGCCACACTGGTTAGTTCAATAATTTAGACAGAGAAAAAGAGGTTCTTACTGAGACCAGAACCCAATCCTCCCAGCTCCTTTTCAAGAATACAGATGTATAAAAATAGATAATCCTCTTCCTCAAAATTAAAAATTTATAGCCAGGCGCGGTGGCTCATGCCTGTGTAATCCCAGCACTTTGGGAGGCCGAGACAGGCAGATCACCTGAGGTAAGTAGTTCGAGACTAGCCTGGCCAACATGGTGAAATTCCACCTGTACTAAAAATACAAAAATTAGCTGGCTGTGGTGGTGGGCGCCTGTAATCCCAGCTACTCAGGAGGCTGAGGCAGGAAAATTGCTGGAACCTGGGAGGTGGAGGTTGCAGTGAGCTGAGATCATGCCATTGCACTCCAGCCTGGGTGATGAGTGAGACTCCATCTCAAAAAAAAAAAAAAAAAAATTAAAACTTTGTGCTTCCTGGCTGGGTGCGGTGGCTCAAGCCTGTAATCCCAGCACTTTGGGAGGCCGGGGCAGGCAGATCACAACATCAGGAGATTGAGACCAACTTGGCTAACACAGTGAAACCCCGTCTCTACTAAAAATACAAAAAAATTAGCCGGGTGTGATGGCAGGCACCTGTAGTCCCAGGTATGCAAGAGGCTGAGGCAGAAGAATGGCGTGAACCCGGAAGGCAGAGCTTGCAGTGAGCCAAGATCATGCCACTGCACTCCAGCCTGGGCGACAGAGTGAGACTGTGTCTCAAAAAAATAAAAACAAAATAAAATTTGTGCTTCCCATGTAGAAAAGTGAAGTCAATCCACAAGAATGGGAGAAAACATTTACAAATCATACCTGCTAAGGTACTTTTATCCCAATTAAATAACTCTTTTTAAAATTTATTTATAGGCCAGGCACGGTGGCTCACACCTGTAATCCCAGCACTTTGGGAGACTGAGCCAGGAGGATCATGAGGTCAGGAGTTTGAGACCAGCCTGACCGACATGGTGAAACCCCGTCTCTACTAAAAATACAAAAATTAGCCAGGCATGGTGGCATGCACCTGTAATCCCAGCTACTCAGGAGGCTGAGGCAGGAGAATCGCTTGAACCCAGGAGGTAGAAGTTGCAGTGAGCCGAGATCGCTCCACTGCACTCCAGCCTGGGTGACAGAGCAAGACTCCATCTCAAGAAAAAACAAAAAAATTATATTTTCTGTAGTGACGAGGTCTCACTATGTTGCCAAGGCTGGTATCAAACTCCTGGGCTCAAGCAATCCTCCCAGCTGAGCCTCCCAAAGTGCTGGGATTACAAGTGTGAGCCACCTTGCCTGGCCAGGGTAAAGAACTCTCATAACTCAGTAATTTAACAAACCAATTTAAGAATGGGCAAAAGAGGGCCAGGCGTGGTGGCTCACGCCTGTAATCCCTACACTTTGGGAGGCCGAGGCGGGCGGATTACAAAGTCAGGAGATCAAGACCATCGTGGCTAACATTGTGAAACCCTGTCTCCACTAAAAATACAAAAAATTAGCCGGGCATGGTAGTGGGCACCTGTAGTCCCAGCTACTTGAGGCAGGAGAAGGGTATGAACCCGGGAGGTGGAGCTTGCAGTGAGCCGAGATCACGCCACTGCACTCCAGCCTGGGCAACAGAGTGAGACTCAGTCTCAACAACAACAACAAATGGGCAAAAGATTTGAATAGACCTTTCTTCAAAGAAGATATACAAACGGCCAATAAGCACATGGAAAAGATACTCAGCATCAGTATTCACTAGAGAAATGCAAATCAAAACCGCTAAATTACTTCACATGCATTAGAATGGCAATAAGAAAAACAGTGACAACAGTTAATGAGGGTATAGAGAAATTGGAACCATCACACTGTGCTGGCAGGAATGTAAAATGATGCAGACTGTGGAAATCAGCTGGAAAGTTCTTTAAAAACTTAGAACAGTGTTATATGACTCAGCAATTCTCCTAGATATATACCCAAGAGAGTTACAAGCATGTCCACACAAATACACTGTTCATAACAGCATATTAATAATAGCTGAAAAGTGGAAAAAACTTGTGTTCATCAACTAATTAATGGATAAAATGTGGTATCCATACAACGGACTATTATTCAGCCATAAAAAATGGATGAAATTTTTATATGGTACAACATAGATGAACCTTAGAAACATGCCCAATGAAAGAAGTCACATAAAGGCCCATGTTGTATGGCTCCATCTATATGAAGTGTCCAGAATAGGCAAATCCACAGAGATGGGAAGTATACTAGTGGTTGCCAGGGGTTGAAGGGAGAGGGGAACTGGGACTCACTGCGGATAGGTACTGCTAATGGCATGATGGAGATGTTCTGTAATTTAGTGGTGATGGCTGCACAGCACTGTGAATATACTTAAAATCAATGAGTTTTATTCTTTAAAGTGGTAAATTTTATGGTATATGAATTATCTTCATAAGAGATCTATCATATTGTTTACTAAAACAAGTTTTAGTTCCCAAGTAATTACATTCCAAGGAACATAGGAGGGGCAAAAATAATCCTAAAGACGTAAAGAAAGAAACAGGATATTTTCTAAACATTTTTATCTTGAGAGAGAACTTTTTTTTTTTTTTTTTGCTTTAGCTTGGAAAATCTCATGTCATAGATAGATCTTTCTCCTGTCTTGAAATTGGTCTTATCAAGGAACTACCCACATTGAGATATGAAGCTCTGGGCCTCTCTGGGAGCCTTGCACACCCTTCATTCATCACCTGGTCCCCCAGATAAGACAGCCCTGACCTCAGGATACGCCTTCTTGGATTTAACATTCTATGGGACATTTATTTCTAGTCTACCCCCTCCCCCAACCCGCCGGAAACAATGCCTTTCCTTAGAAAATTGCCTCCTTGATACTACTCCTGCTCATTCTGGGTTTAAGTTCTCAGTCCCTACATATACCTATGACACTAAGCCCTGGAGTACTATCTTGTTCACTCCTTCCTGGCCCACTGTCTCTGTTCCAACATTCAGGCTTAAAATATCCACTCCTAGCCAGGTGCAGTGATGCACACCTGTAGTTCCAGTTACTCAGGAGGCTGACACAGGAGGATCACTTAAGCCCAGGAGTTTGAGGCTGTAGTGCACCTTGATCACACCTATGAATAGTCACTGCACTCCAGCCTGGGCAACATAGCGGGAACCTGTTTCTAAAAAAATAAAAACAAAAATAATACCCTCTCCATTCCTGCATGACCTTTCCCTGAATATATGCACTCTACATACATACTCCTCATTTTTTCAGTTTCTCAATAAAGCATATAATAGATAGTTTTCTTCCCTGTTACTCAAGAAGTCAGCTATTCGTTTAGAAATGGAAACAGAATGGCCCAGAGGTGAAAGAATTTGACCTATCATCTTTAGTCTTGTAGTTCTAGCTGAAGCCACTGGGTGCCACTCTTGCACCACTAACAAGTTATTTATCACTAAATGGCCATTACCAGAGGGAAACCTGATGAGGATGTTGAGCGGAGAATCATGGGTTCTACTCAATGACCTGGATCACTCATCTGCCCTGGGCTTGCAACCCAGTCCTCTGTGTTAACAATATTACCAGGTTTCAGAGCCGGGAGATCTCAGTACAAATTCTAGCCTTGCTATTTACTGACTATGTGATTCTGGGCAAATTATGAAAGTTCTGTAATCAGTTTCCTCATCTGTAAAATGGGAAAATTATGACCTAATTTATAACGTTTTTGCAGAGATTAAAATTAAAATCTTGGCACAGACTAGGGATTCAGTAAGTGTTCCTTCTTTCCAAGACCTATGACTACTGGTAAGACCTTGAGTTCACTAGCCATCTGCCAAATTAATTGGGCTATGAATGGCCCTGAGGCTATGAGCCATGACTATAGCAAAAGAACAGGGTAAAAGAGGTCAGATCATCTTTTTTTTTTTTTTTTTTTTGAGACAGAGTCTTGATGTGTCGCCCAGGCTGGAGTGCGGTGGCATGATCTTGGCTTACTGCAACCTCTGCCCCCTAGATTCAAGTGATTCTCATGTCTCACCCTCCTGAGTAGCTGGGACTACAAGTGTGTGCCAACAGGCCCGGCTAATTTTTTTATTTTTAGTAGAGATGGGATTTTGCCATGTTGGCCAGGCAGGTTTCAAACTCCTGTCCTCAAGTGATCCACCTGCCTTGCCCTCCCAAAGTGCTGAGATTACAGGAGTGAGCCACTTCGCCTGGCCCGGATTATCTTTTTTAGGTCTTACTGGGATACCACAGAGGCCCAAGTAAAAGTACTTCAGAGGCTGAAACACTCCTAGATCCTGAAGAGTCCCTCTGCGCATATATCCTGGGTCCTATGATAACAGCACATGCCTTACCCTGAACCTGTCCCTAGAAAGCTGAAGATGTGGATCGCTGTAGTGAACTGCATTCTTCCCCACCCCAAATATGTCCAAATCCTGACCCCCAGAATTTGTGAATGTGAGCTTATTTGAGAAAAGTCTTTGCACATGTAATTCCAGATCGCAAGATGGGATTAGCCTGGATTTAGGGTGGGCCCTAAATCCCTAATTACCTGCCTGTAATCCCAGCACTTTGGGAGGCCAAAGCAGCCAGATCACCTGGGGCTAGGAGTTCGAGACCAGCGTGGCCAACATGGCAAAACCCTGTCTCTACTAAAAATACAAAAATTAGTCGGGCATGGTGGTAGGTGCCTGTAATCCCAGCTACTCGGGAGGCTGAGGCAGGAGAATCGCTTGAACACAGGAGGTGGAGGTTGCAGTGAGCCGAGATCGTTGCCACTGCACTCCAGTCTGGGCGACAGAGCAAGACTCGGTCTCGGAAAAAAAAAAAAAAAAGGCAGAAAGATTTGAGAGAAAGAGAGAAAGCAATGTGAAGATGGAGTTACAGTTTGGAGTTACGCAAACTACAAGAAACTAAGGAACAGTTTTTATCAGAAGCTAGAAGAGGCAAGACAAAGAAGCACTCTCCTCTAGAAACTCTGGAAGGAGTGTGGCCCTGCCAACACCTTGATTTTGGATTTCTGGCCTCCAGAACTGTGACACAATAAATTTGGATTGTTCTTAAACCTTCAAGTTGATGTTAATTTCTGACAGCATCCCAGGAAACTGATATAATGGATTTTACCTTTATTTGCGCAAGGCATGGACAGCAGCTTTCCAAGTCAGAGGGAAACTGGCAAGAGTATTTGCGGTGAAGCAGCTGAAAGGAACAGCGGACGCATTCCTGGGAAGTGCATCCTAGAAGGCACAGCCAGCCATGAAAGGTGTGGTGAAGGGAGCACTGACGGCTTTACTGCCTCTCTAGTCACACTGAACAGGAGGATGGTCAAGTCCATAAGATGCTTTGATCCTTGGGTGCCTGGGCACCTAAACTTCCCACCCAATCAGGCAAGCAGAAGTACAAGGGGCAGAGCAGATGCAGAGGAGGTACCAAAGGCCCTGTTACTCATTTTCTCAGAAACAGTGTCCATAGCACGGTGGCTCAAAGTGCTGTAATCCCAGCACTTTGGGAGGCCGAGGCGGGCGGATCACGAGGTCAGGAGATTGAGACCATCCTGGCTAACACGGTGAAACTCCGTCTCTACTAAAAATAGAAAAAACAATTAGCCGGGCATGGTGGCAGGCGCCTGTAGTCCCAGTTACTCAAGAGGCTGAGGCAGGAGAATGGCGTGAACCCGGGAGGCAGAGCCTGCAGTGAGCCAAGATCGCGCCACTGCACTCCAGCCTGGGCGACAGAGCAAGACTCCGTCTCAAAAAAAGAAAAAAAAAAAAAACAGTGTCCATAGTTTTTATAACTATTGAGATATAAACTGACAGAGTAAACTGCATATATAGAAAATGTACAATTTTTTTGCTTTTTTTTTTTTGAGACAGAGCTTCACTATGTTGCCCAGGCTGGAGTGCAGTGGCATGATCTCAGCTCACTGCAACCTCTGCCGCCCAGGTTCAACCAATTCTCCTGCCTCAGCCACTCAAGTAGCCAGGATTATAGTCGCCTGCCGCCATACCCAGCTAATTTTTTTTATATTTTTAGTAGAGATGGGGTTTCACTATCTTAGCCAGGCTGGCCTTGAACTCCTGACCTCGTGATCCACCTGCCTCAGCCCCCCAAAGTGCTGGGATTACAGGCGTGAGCCACCGCACCTGGCCGAAAATGTACAATTTTTAAGTACACATGTACATACCTGTGAAACCATCAATCAACATAATGAACATATTCATCTCCCTGCAAGCGTCCTGCTGCCCTTTATAATCATTCCCTCCAACTCTTCCACCTCCCATCCTCTAGTAACCACTGACCTGTATAGATTAGTTGGCATTTTATAGAATTATATGTAAGTGCAATCAAACAGTATGTACTCCTTTATTTCTCGATTTTTTCACTCACCATGCTATTCACAGATTCATCCATGTCACTGTATCAATAGTTCTTTCCTTTTATTGCCACATAGTGTTCCTTTATATGAATCTACTACAATTTGTTTATCCATTTACCTGTTGATGCTGGGTTGTGTCTCATTTTTGGGGCTATAACAAAAGTGCCATGAAGATTTGTGTATGAGTCTTTGTGTGGAGATATGCTTTCATTTCTCTTGGGTAAATACCTAGGAGCGAAAGAGCTAGGTCATATGATAGGTGTATATTTAACTTTTTAAGAAACTGCTAACTGTTTTCTGAAGTGCTTGTACCATTTTTCATTTCCACAAACAGTGTATGTGAGTTCTTTCTTCCACATGCTTGTCAACATGTGGTATAGTCAGTCCTTTTATTCCAGTGGTATAAAATGATTCTCATTGTGGTTCTTCTTTGAACTTTTGTTGTGACTGATGATGTTGGGCATCTTATGTCTTTATCTGCCATTTGTGTATCTGTAGCTTCTTTCGCGAAGTGTGTTCAAATATTTTGCCCATTTAAAAAAACCGGGTTGTGTTCTTATTAATGAGTTTTAAGAGTTCTTTATATATTGGGGATATTATGTTAAGGTTTTTAAACATTCTATTTTAAAAATAGATACAGTGCTATCAGGTACATGGGGGCACTTCTTCTTGAGTGAGCTTCGTATCTTTCAAGGAATTTGTCAATTTCATCTAAGTTGTCAAATGTACTGTAAAGTTGTTCAAAATATTCTGATAATCCTTTTAATATCTGATGCTACCTTTCTGATTTCTGATAGTGACAATTTGTGTTCATTCTTTTTATTCTGATTAGTCTGGCTAAATGTTTATCAATTTTATTAATCTTCTAAATGAGCCACCTTTAAGTTTCATTGATTTTTCTCTATTGTTTTTCTGGTTTCTGTGTTACTGATTTCCCTTCTGATCTTTATTATTTCATTTCTTCTGTTTAATTTGTGTTTAATTTGCTCTTATTCTAGTTTCAGTTGGAAAGTGATGTCATGGATTTGAGCCTTTTTTCTTTTCTAACACATGCATTTTCCCCTCTAAATACATCAGCTACATCCCACAAATTTTGATAATTTGCTTTTCCATTTAATTAAAATATTTCTAATATCCCTTTGATTTCTGTGTTTAACTCATAGGTTATTTATAAATGTGTCATTTAGTTTCCAAATATTTGGGGATTTTCTAGATATCTTTCTTTTATTGATTTTGCTGTAATAATTCTATTATAGTCAGAAACATACTTTTATGACTTAGATCCTTTAAAATGTATTGAGACATATTTAATGCCCTTAGAATATGTTCTATCTTGGCCGGGCGCGGTGGCTCACGCCTGTAATCCCAGCACTTTGGGAGGCCGAGGCGGGCGGATCACGAGGTCAGGAGATCGAGACCATCCTGGCTAACACGGTGAAACCCCGTCTCTACTAAAAATACAAAAAATTAGCCGGGCGAGGTGGTGGGCGCCTGTAGTCCCAGCTACGCGGGAGGCTGAGGCAGGAGAATGGCGTGAACCCCGGGGGGCGGAGCCTGCAATGAGCCGAGATCGCGCCACTGCACTCCAGCCTGGGTGAAAGAGCGAGACTCCTTCTCAAAAAAAAAAAAAAAAAGAATATGTTCTATCTTGCTGAAAGTGCCTTGTGCACTTGAAAAGAATGTATATTATTCTGTGGTTGAACAGAGTGTTTTTATAAATGCCAATTAGGTCAAAGTGATTGAAAGCATTGTTCTGTCTCTACTTATCATAACTATCAATTATTGAGAGAATTATGTTGAAATCTCGAAATATAATTTTGGATTTGTCTATTTCTCCTTATAGTTCTATTAGTTTTATGTTTATTTATTATTTTTGAGGCAGGATCTCACTGCCACCTAGATTGGAGTGCAGTGATATGATTTTAGCTCATAGCAACCTCTGCCTCCTGGGCTCGTGCAATTCTTCCACCTCAGCCTCCCAAGTAGCTGGGACTACAGGCGTGTGCCACCACACTTGGCTAATTTTTCTATTTTTTTGTAGAGACGGGGTTTTGCCATGTTACCCAGGCTGGTCTTGATCTCCTGGGGTCAAGTAATTCACCTGCCTCGGCCTCCCAAAGTGTTGGGATTACAGGCATGAGCCATCGTTCCCAGTCCCCCTGTATCATGGTTTTGTTTTCTTTAGGACAGAGTCTCACTGTCGCCCAGGCTGGAGTGCAGTGGTGTGATCTTGGTTCACTGCAACCTCTGTCTCCTGGGTTCAAGCAATTCTGCCTCAGCCTCCTAAGTAGCTGGGATTACAGGTGCATGTCGCCACACCAGGCTGTTTGTATTTTTAGTAGAGACAGGGTTTCACCATGTTGGCCAGGCTGGTCTCGAACTCCTGACCTCAGGTGGTCTACCTACCTCGGCCTCCCAAAGTGCTGGGATTACAGGTGTAGCTACCACATGCGGCCTGTATCATGTTCCGTGCCGCCCGCCCCCCCACCCGCCAAGACAGAGTCTCAATCTGTCGCTCAGGCTGGAGTGCAGTGGCGTGATCTCAGCTCACTGCAACCTCTGCCTCCTGGGTTCAAGCAATTCTCCTGCCTCAGCCTCCTAAGTAGCTGGGATTACAGGTGCATGTCGCCACACCCGGCTGTTTGTATTTTTAGTAGAGACAGGGTTTCACCATGTTGGCCAGGCTGGTCTCGAACTCCTGACCTCAGGTGGTCTACATACCTCGGCCTCCCAAAGTGCTGGGATTACAGGAGTAGCTACCACATGCGGCCTGTATCATGTTCTGCGCCCCCCGCCCCCCTGCTGCCAAGACGGAGTCTCAATCTGTCGCTCAGGCTGGAGCGCAGTGGCGTGATCTCAGCTCACTGCAACCTCTGCCTCCTAAGTTCAAGCAATTCTCCTTCAGCCCCCGCCAAGTAGCTGCGATTATAGGCGTGCATCACCATGCCCAGCTAATTTTTATATTTTTAGTAGAGACGGGGTTTCACCTTGTTGTCAAGGCTGCTCTCTAACTCCTGACCTCGTGATCTGCCCACTTTGGCCTCCCAAAGTGCTAGAATTACAGGCATGAGCCACAGTGCCCAGCCTGTATCATGTATTTTAAAGCTCTCTTAACATGTGCATGAAAGGGGAAAAAAGAAAAAAAAAGTGCATGAATGTTTCGGATTATTGTCTTTGTGATTAATTGATCTTTTCATTATTATGAAATCACTCTCTTAATCTCAGGTAATATGCTTTGATCTGAAATTTACTTTGTCTGATATTACAATAGCTTCTCCAGCTCTATTAGGGTAAGCATGGCATATCGTTTTCTATATGTTTTTTTCTGTCTTTATATTAAAAGTGGGATTCTTGTAGATGCATATTGTGTTGGCTCTTGCTTTTTTACCCAGTCTAACAATTTCTGCCTTGTGTGTGTGTGTGTGTGTGTGTGTTCGTGTATGTTTTATTATTATACTTTAAGTTCTAGGGTACATGTGCACAATGTGCAGGTTACATATGGATACATGTGCCATGTTGGTGTGCTGTACCCATTAACTCATCATTTACATTAGGTATTTCTCCTAATGCTATCCCTCCCCCTCCCTACCCCACGACAGGCCCTGGTGTGTGATGATCCCCACCCTGTGTCCAAGTGTTCTCATTGTTCAATTCCTACCTATGAGTGAGAACATGCAGCGTTTGGTTTTCTGTCCTTGTAACAGTTTGCTGAGAATGATGGTTTTGCTCAGTATAATGGTTTCCAGCTTCATCCATGTCCCTACAAAGGACATGAACTCATCTCTTTTTTATGGCTGCATACTATTCCATGCGTGTATGTGCCACATTTTCTTAATCCAGTCTATCATTGATGGACATTTGGGTTGGTTCCAAGTCTTTGCTATTGTGAATAGTGCCGCAATAAACATATGTGTGCATGTGTCTTTATAGCAGCATGATTTATACTCCTTTGGGTACATACCCAGTAATGGGATCGCAGGGTCAAATGGTATTTCTAGTTCTAGATCCGTGAGGAATTGCCACACTGTCTTCCACAATGGTTGAACTAGTTTACAGTCCCACCAACGGTGTAAAAGTGTTCCTATTTCTCCATATCCTCTCTAGCATCTGTTGTTTCCTGACTTTTTATGATCGCCATTCTAACTAATATGAGATGGTGTCTCATTGTGGTTTTGATTTGCATTTCTCTGATGGCCAGTGATGATGAGCATTTTTTCATGTGTCTGTTGGCTGCATAAATGTCTTCTTTTGAGAAGTGTTTGTTCATATCCTTCGCCCACTTTTTGATGGGGTTGTTTGATTTTTTCTTGTAAATTTGTTTAAGTTCTTTGTAGATTCTGGATATTAGCCCTTTGTCAGATGGGTAGATTGCAAAAATTTTCTCCCATTCTGTAGGTTGCCTGTTCACCCTGATGGTAGTTTCTTTTGCTGTGCAGAAGCTCTTTAGTTTAATTAGATCCCATTTGTCAATTTTGGCTTCTGTTGCCATTGTTTTTGGTGTTTCAGTCATGAAGTCCTTGCCCATGCCTATGTCCTGAATGGTACTGCCTAGGTTTTCTTCTAGGGTTTTTATGGTTTCCTATGGTTTTTATGGTTTTAGGTCTAACATTTAAGTCTTTAATCCATCTTGAATTAATTTTTGTATAAGGTGTAAATCTCTGCCTTTTAATTGGATTATTCAGACCATTTACTTTTTTTGTTTTTTGAGACAGGGTCTCACCCTGTCACTGAGGCTGGAGTGCAATGGTGCAATCCTGATTCACTGCAACCTCTGCCTCCCATTTTCTTTTTTTTTTTTGAGACGGAGTCTTGCTGTCGCCCAGGCTGGAGTGCAGTGGCGCGATCTCGGCTCACTGCAGGCTCCGCCCCCTGGGTTCACGCCATTCTCCTGCCTCAGCCTCCCAAGTAACTGGGACTACAGGCGACCGCCACCTCGCCCGGCTAATTTTTTGTATTTTTAGTAGAGACGGGGTTTCACTGTGTTAGCCAGGATGGTCTCGATCTCCTGACCTCGTGATCCGCCCGCCTCGGCCTCCCAAAGTGCTGGGATTACAGGCATGAGCCACCGCGCCTGGCCTTCTGCCTCCCATTTTCAAGTGATCCTCCCTGCCTCAGCCTCCCGAGTGGCTGAGACTACAGGTGTGCACCACCACACTGAGCTAATTTTTTTTCCTTCTTTTTGAGATGGAGTCTCGCTCTGTTGCCCAGGCTGGGGTGCAGTAGCACGATCTCGGCTCACTGCAGCCTTCACCTCCTGGGTTCAAGCGATTCTCCTCCCTCAACCTCCCCAGTAGCTGGGACAACAGGCATGTGCCACCAAACCCAGCTAATTTTTGTATTTTTAGTAGAGACAGAATTTCACCATGTTGGTCAGGCTGGTCTCATACTCCTGGCTTCAAGGGATCCACCTGCCTTGGCCTCCCAAAGTGCTAGGATTGCAGGCGTGAGCCACTATGCCCGGCCTCAGTTAATTTTTTTTTTTTTTTTTTTTGAGACAGAGTCTCACTGCAATGCCTAGACTGGAGTGCAGTGGCGTGATCTCGGCTCACTGCAACCCCCAAATCCTGGGTTAAGTCTCTCGAGTAGCTGCGACTACAGTGTGTGCCACCACGCCTGGCTAATTTTTATATTTTTAGTAGAGACAGGGTTTCACCATATTGGCCAGGCTGCTCTTGAACTCCTGACCTCAAGTGATCCATCCACCTCGACCTCCTAAAGTGCTGGGATTATAGATGTGAGCCACTGTGCCTGGCCTAGCTAAATTTTTAATACTTTGTAGAGACAGGGTTTCACCATGTTGGCCAGACTAG
This sequence comes from Nomascus leucogenys, assembly GCF_006542625.1. Lineage (NCBI taxonomy): Eukaryota > Metazoa > Chordata > Mammalia > Primates > Hylobatidae > Nomascus > Nomascus leucogenys. Next base: position 86,414,469 of record NC_044384.1, on the reverse strand, counting down.
TCTTGAACTCCTGAGCTCAAGCAATCTGCCTGTCTCGGCCTCCCAAAGTGCTGGGATTACAGGCGTGAGCCACTGCACTTGGCAAGACCATTAACAGCTAATGGGATAGTTGATATGATAGGGTTTAAATATATCATCTCTTGAAGTGTTTTCTATTAGTCTCATGTGTTCTTTGTTCCCTTTTCCTCATTTTCTGCCTTTTTTTTTTGGAGACAGAGCCTTACTCTGTCGCCCAGGCTGGAGTGCAGTAGTGTGATCTCAGCTCACTGCAACCTCTGCCCCAGGGCTTCAGGCAATTCTCCTGCATCAGCCTCCCAAGGAGCTGGGACTACAGATGTGAGCCACCGTGCCCGGCTTTTTTTTTTTTTTTTTTTTTTTAGTAGAGATGGGGTTTCACAATGTCGGCCTTGAACTCCTGACCTCAAGTGATCTGCCCGTCTCAGCCTCCCAAAGTACTGGAATTAGAGGTGTGAGCCACTGCGCCCGGCCATTCTGTCTTTTGGGTTGAGTTTTTATGATTCCATTTTATCTCCTTTCTTGACTTATTAGTTATAACTCCTTTTTGTGTTATTTTGTTTTATTTATTTATTTTGAAACAGAATTTCACTCTTGTTGCCCAGGCTGTAGTGCAATGGCGTGATCTTGGCTTACTACAACCTCCGCCTCCCAGGTTCAAGTGATTCTCCTGCCTCAGCCTCCTGAGTAGCTGGGATGACAGGCACGCACCACCACACTGGGCTAATTTTTGTATTTTTAGTAGAGATGGGGTTTTGCCATGTTGGCCAGGCTGGTCTCGAACTCCTGACCTCAGGTGATCTGCCCACCTCGGCCTCCCAAAGTGCCGGGATTATAGCCATGAGCCACCATGCCTGGCCTTGTTGTGTTATTTTAATGGTTCCTTTTATTTATTTGTTTTTGAGACAGTGTCTCGCTCTGTCACCCAGGTGGAGTACAGTGGCACATTCTTGGGTCACTGCAGCCTTGATCTCCTAGGCTCAAGCAATCCTCCCACCTTAGCCTCCCACCAGAACTGCAGGCATATGCCACCGTGACTGGCTAATTTTTTTTTTTTTTTTTTTTTTTTTTTTTTTTGTAGAGACAGGGTTTCACCATGTCGCCCAGGCTGGTCTTGAACTCCTGAGCTCAAGCGATCCACCTGTCTTGACCTTCCAAAGTGCTGGCATTACAGGAGTGAGCCACCATGTCCAGCTGGTTCCTTTTATTTTTAATTTATCAGTTCACCTTCAATTAGTATTATATCACTCCACATATAGTATAATACCTTACAATAGCATATTTCCATTTCTTTCCTCCTGGTCTTTGTGCCATTATTGTCATATATTTTACTTCTCCATAGGTAATAACTATTATAATACAGTGTTACTATTTGTGCTTTAAAAAGTCAATTATGGGCTGGGCACAGTGGCTGAAGCCTGTAATCCCAGTACTTTGGGAGGCAAAGGTGAGCAGATCACCTGAGGTTAGGAGTTCGAGAACAGCCTGGCCAACATGGTGAAACCCCCGTCTCTACTAAAAATACAAAAATTAGCTGGGTGTGGTGGTGTGTGCCTGTAGTCCCAGCTACTCAGGAGGCTGAGGCAGGAGAATCACTTGAACCTGGGAGGCAGAGGTTGCAGTGAGCTGAGGTCATGCCACTGCACTCCAGCCTGGGCAACAGAGCGAGACTCCATCTCAAAAAACAAACAAACAAACAAAAAAACCACTTTTATCTTTTCACCTTTTTGGATGCTGGAGATATAGAATTTCCTTAGTTAGGGTCTTTACCCTCAAGGAGGTCAAATAGCTTTTAACTGGTTTTGTGATGGTCTCCTCTAATGAGTGAAGGGAGATCCTAGCAGGAAATTCTGTTTCTCCAGATTCCAGGTGTAGCTGGTAGTAGTTGTCTAACTGAAGCCCACTTTTCTGGCTCTCTTGGCTCCAGTCAGTACGATTGACTTATCTGGAACTAAAAATATAGGATGAATAAATAAGAGAGATTAAAGATGAAATTATCCTACAGTGTCTTCTGGACAAGATGGAGTAACAGGGACTGAATCTACCCTCCTGCCTGAAATAACAAAAATCCTGGATACAACATATGAAACAACGGTTTTCAAGACATTGGACACCAGGCAACCAGTGGGATAGTCATTCCTGAGAAATATAAAAGAGATGATTTTGTTTCACTGACTTCCTTGCTGAAAGGCTGACCTCGGATTATGCAGTCTGAAACACTTGTACCTACCCACCCTCAATTCAGGATTCCTATATATCAAAATGGAAGATTCCCACCAAAGTACTGATTATTTACACTTACCTGCTTCACCTCACATGAGCAGTGGTGAAGAAATTGGTGCTGGGTGATCTCACGAAATACTTTGTGCAGTTTGGTCCCAAACTCCTGTGTGTCAGCTGCCTAAAATGGGCCAGAAATAGAACATGCTGAGTTCCAGTACTGGAAACCAAGGGGGGAAGTTCTCACAGAAAGTTTATACAGGGAGATGAGGAGGCAGATAGTAGACAAGCCATTAAAGTTAGGAGTTTTCTTAGTCTTCATGAAGGCAGTAGAGGAAAAAAGAAGGCCTGAGATACTTGGTATAAGACAGGCAGTTGTGGCTCCTATATGTCTTCCCACTTCTGTCATCTAAGCCAGATCCTTCAAAGAAGGTCTTTGTTTTCCTTTTTTTTTTTTTTTTTTTTTGAGACAGAGTCTCACTATGTCACCCAGGCTGGAGTGCAGTGGCACAATCTTGGCTCACTGCAGCCTCCACCTCCCAGGTTCAAGTGATTCTCCTGCTTTAGCCTCCCGAGTAGCTGGGACTACAGGCACCCACCACCACACCCAGCTCATTTTTGTATTTTTAGTAGAAATGGGGTTTCACTATGTTGGCAAGGCTGGTTTCGAACTCCTGACCTCAGGTGATCCACCCGCCTCAGCCTCCCAAAGTGCTGGGATTACAGGTGTGAGCCACTGCGCCCAGCCTGTTCTCCCATCTCTGTAGGAGATAAATATCCAGAAGATCCATCTGTTCATGAAGGGGTTATATAAACTGCTCTTCTATAAGAAGAGTTTCCAAGACAGCACAGGTTCTACTGCATAACTGAGGCTGATATGAGACTTTTTTTTTCTGACGAGTCTTTTAGGGAGGAGAGGAACAAAATAATACAGTTTGTACCCACAGGAAATGGGTAACAGCTTTCTACTTGTAAATATATAATTATAGGATGTTAGAATTAAAGGGGACCAGGGTAATAACCTAATACAACACACTAATTTTATGGATGAGAAAATTGAAATTCAAAAAGGAGAAGTGGGCTGGGTGCGGTGGCTCACGCCTGTAATCCCAGCACTTTGGGAGGCCAAGGCGGGTGGATCACCTGAGGTCAGGAGTTTGAGACCAGCCTGACCAACATGGAGAAACCCCATCTCTATTAAAAATACAAAATTAGCCAGGGGTGGTGGCACATGCCTGTAATCCCAGCTACTAGGGAGGCTGAGGCAGGAGAATCGCTTGAACCTGGGAGGCGGAGGTTGTGGTGAGCCGAGATCGCACCGTTGCACTCCAGCCTGGGCAACAAGAGCGAAACTCCGTCTCAAAAAAAAGAAGTGACCCACCCAAGATCTCACAGCTAGTTAGTACCAAAGTTAGGGCTTTAATGGATACCTTAGAATTCCCAATATAGTGTTCTTTTCACTACCCTGTGCTATCCACATGACCTAGAAAGTTGAAGCTATGTTAAAATGCACTAGCTTATAAATGTGTTGTATACTTTGACTCATAACTCCATTTACAGAAATTTGTTCTAGAAAATAATTCAAAAGAAGATATTACATAAAGGTATTAACTGAACCACTATATAAGCAAGAATGTAAACAAATGTCTAACAGAGGAATGGTTTATTAAATTAGATTTAAACAGTACGGTGGGATATTAACTAAAAATTCTAAGACTGTTGAAATGGGGAAAATGTCATTATATATGAAAATAGAATGCTTTGGTTACAACTATATATGAGATAATGAGTAAAAATTACAGTGATAAATTTTATTAGTTATTTTAAAATATTTTTTGTGTTATACTAGCTTTTCAAGAAAACTATACCAAAAAAATGAAGAAGGCCAGGCACGGTGGCTCACGCCTGTAATCCCAGCACTTTGGGAGGCCAAGGTGGGCGGATCGCGAGCTCAGGAGATTGAGACCATCCTAGCTAATACGATGAAACCCCGTCTCTACTAAAAATACAAAAAAATTAGCCGGGCGTGGTGGCAGGCACCTGTAGTCCCAGCTACTTGGGAGGCCGAGGCAGGAGAATGGCGTGAACACGAGAGGCGGAGTTTGCAGTGAGCTGAGATTGCACCACTGCACTCCAGCCTGGGTTACAGAGCGAGACACTGTCTCAGGAAAAAAAAAAAAAAAAAAAAAAAAAAAGCAACAAATATGGAATGATATGTTGCCCATTGATAATACAAGGGAAACAGTAACATTTATTGAGAATCTACCATATGCTATGCACTTTGACACTGTCTTAGTCCATTCGGGCTGCTATACCAAATTCCTGTAGACTGGGTGGCTTATAAACAATAGAAACTGATTTCTCACAGTGCTGGAGGCAGGGAATCTGAAATTAAAGTGCCAGCATGGTCAGGTTCTGGTGAGGGCCCTCTTCTGGGCTGTAGGCTGCCCACTTCCTCCCTGTGTCCTCACATGGCAGAAGGGGCAAGGGTCTCTCTGGGGCCTTTTTTTTTTTTTGGTTGGGAGGTGGGGGGATGGAGTTTCGCCCTTGTCACCCAGGCTAGAGGGTAATGGTGCGATCTCAGCTCACTACAACCTTCGCCTCCCAGGTTCAAGCAATTCTCCTGCCTCAGCCTCCCAAGTAGCTGGGATTACAGGCACCTACCACCACGCCTGGCTAATTTTTTTGTATTTTTTTTTTTAGTAGTGCAGAGTTTCACCATGTTGGTCAGGCTGATCTGGAACTCCTGACCTCAGGTGATCCACCCACCTTGGCCTCCCAAAGTGCTGGGATTACTTACAGGCACCAGCCACCACACCCAGCCTGGGGCCTCTTTTATAAAGGCGCTAATCCGGCTGGGCGCAGTGGCTCAGGCCTGTAATCCCAGCACTTTGGGAGGCCAAGGCGGGTGGATCACCAGAGGCTGAGAGTTTGAGACCAGCCTGACCAACATGGAGAAACCCTGTCTCTGCTGAAAATACAAAATTAAGTCAGTGTGGAGATTCCTCAGGGATCTAGAACTAGAAATACCATTTGACCCAGCAATCCCATTACTGGGTATATACCCAAAGGATTATAAATCATGCTGCTATAAAGACACATGCACACTTATGTTTATTGGGGCACTATTCACAATAGCAAAGACTTGGAACCAACCCAAATGTCCAACAATGATAGACTGGATTAAGAAAATGTGGCGCATATACACCATGGAATACTATGCAGCCAGAAAAAATGATGAGTTCATGTCCTTTGTAGGGACATGGATCAAACTGGAAACCATCATTCTCAGCAAACTATTGCAAGGCCAAAAAACCAAACACCGCATGTTCTCACTCATAGGTGGAAATTGAACAATGAAAACACATGGACACAGGAAGGGGAACATCACACACCACAGCCTGTTGTGGGGTGGGGGGAGGGGGGAGGGATAGCATTAGGAGATATACCTAATGTTAAATGACAAGTTACTGGGTGCAGCACACCAACATGGCACATGTATACATATGTAACTAACCTGCACGTTGTGTACATGTACCCTAAAACTTAAAGTATAATAAAAAAAAAAAATACAAAATTAGCCAGGCGTGGTGGTGCATGCCTGTAATCCCAGCTACTCGGGAGGCTGAGGCAGGAGAATTGCTTGAACCCAGGAGGCGGAGGTTGCGGTGAGCCAAGATCATGCCATTGCACTCCAGCCTGGGCAACAAGAGTGAAACTCTGACTCAAAAAATAATAATAAAAATAAAGGCACTAATCCCATTCATGAGGGCCTAATGACCTAAATCACCTCTCAAAGGCCTCATACCTCCTAATATTATCAGTTCGGGGGTTAGGATTTCAACATATGAATTTTGGGGATATATAAACATTCAGACCATAGCACACATTTAGCTCTCACCTTCATAATAACTCTGTGAGGTACTATTACTTTTTCCAATTTGTAGACAAGTCTCAGAACTATAGGCCTAAACATAATAAGTAAATGAGTCAGGATTTTAACCTGAGCCTCTGATTCCGTATTGCCACATAAACGTAATAGGTAAGGTTGCTCAGTTATTTCCAGTGTATTCTGTCACCATGAGAGCGTTTTTCAACAAGGAATTAGATTAGGAATCACTGATCTAGTCCTAGTTCTGTTCTTTTTTTTTTTTTCTTTTTTGAGACGGAATCTCACTTTGTCACCCAGGCTGGAGCACAGTGGGGTGATCTTGGCTCACTGCAACCTCCACCTCCCGGGTTTCAGCAATTCTGCCTCAGCCTCCTGAGTAGCTGGGACTACAGGCGCGCACCACCACGCCTGGCTGATTTTTGTATTTTTAGTAGAGACGGGGTTTCACCATGTTGGTCAGGCTGGTAGTGAACTCCTGACCTCAAGCAATCCACCCGCCTCGGCCTCCGAAAGTGCTGGGATTACAGGCGTGAGCCACCACACCCAGCCCTAGCTCTGTTCTTAACTAGCTGTGTGACCTAAAGAAAGCAGAAATCTTAAATAACTTGTTTTCTGATTTGTAAAATGGTATACATACTACTATTCAACAAATATTTCTTAAGGCTGGTACTATGTAGCATCACAGTGGAGCAAATAAAATAATGTTTCTAAAAATACTGTACATTTTACAAAGATAACCAGCAGAATGTCGTTAAAATCCTGGTTTTTTTTTTTTTTTTTGAGATGGAGTCTCGCTGTTGTCACCTGGGCTGAGTACAATGGGGTGATCTCGGCTCACTGCAACCTCCCCAACCCGGGTTCCAGCAATTCTTCTGCCTCAGTCTTCCGAGTAGCTGAGATTACATGCAACTGCTACCACGCCTGGCTAATTTTGTATTTTTAGTAGAGACAGGGTTTCACCATGTTGGCCAGGCTGGTCTCAAACTCCTGACCTCAGGTCATTCACCTGCCTTGGTCTCCCAAAGTGCTGGGATTACAGGCATGAGCCACTGCCCTGGGCATTTTTTTTTTTTTTTTAAGACAGGTCTCACTCTGTTGCCCAGGCTGGAGTACAGTGGCATGATCATGGCTCAGCCTCAACATCCCAGCTCAGTTGATCCTCCTACCTCAGCCTCCTGAGGAGCTGGAACCACAGGTGTGCACCACCCCACCTGGGTGATTTTTTAATTACCTGTAGAGACAGCGTCTCTCTGTGTTGCCCAGGCTGGTGTCAAATTCCTGGGCTCAGACAATCCTCCCACCTTGGCCTCCCAAAGTGCTGCGATTATAGGCATGAGCCACCATACCCAGCCAAAACCCTGGCACTTTTTAGCATCCCCAATCCCAATCTCCTACTAACTTGAAGGGTCTGCAGACACATCTTTCGGAAGCTGCTCCTAGTGCTTCCAGTCAGAATACTCATGATGGAGTTCACAGCCACTGAGAGTGAGGCCTGTAGTTTCTGCTGAGCCTGGGAAATATAACAAGTAAGGAGGAGACTGCGTGAATCCCAAGATGTGGTTTAGAGAATCCCAGAGGGCCCACACATTTCCATCAGAGCAGGATTTCAATAATTCTTCCTATCCATCAACAAAAGTTACTGAGATCCTCACATATTTTTACATCATAACACTTAGGGAATTAAAATAAAATTTTAAAATGTTCTCGCATTTCACAGAGGTGACTTACTGACACAGACACATTTAGAGAAGACAAGCAATAGGACACTGGTCAAGAAAACAGACACACTATTTGGGGAAAAAAAAAAAAGCTTTTAGTTCTGTTCTCTTAGTGTGGTTGTTTTTTCCCTGAAAAGGGGGCCGTATGAGGTAAGAAATGTGTTACCAAAAGTACACAGGATGGATGGATTTAGAAAATCAGGTAAGGAGAGAAAGCGGTGGTGTGAAGAATTAGGAAAATGGGGGAAGAATGTAAGACACAGCAAAGCAGCAGCTCCAGAAGTCTATGTGGGAAGGGGAATTATACGGATAAGGAAGAGGTGTGTTATCAGCCATTTTTCCCTATTAATTATTTCCCTATTTACCCAAACACACCTACTAGGAGGTAAGACTAAGCAAGCTGGTTACAGTGATCCATCTAAGCTAAAGTTTGAGTTGTAGGCTAGATGCAGTGTTACAAGATCACCCAGGTGACAGAAGAGGAGAGGAAGGGGCATTAAGGGAGGAAAGGCTCCTGGGCCCTGCCTGCTATATATGCTTGCTATCTTTTTCTTAGTGAATAGGAGAAAAGAGGCTGTGAATTCCTTATTACCTTGGCAGCCTGGTGATGTTGCTCCAAGACCTTGTCCACAGTGAATTGGATGGAACTTTGTACTACACTGTGGCTGTCCACAAGGATGGCATTGAGATGAGTTGTGAGCAAAGTATAGACTCCTAAGGGGAGGGAGAAGGTAAAATTATCACTATATCTACCTCTCCTCACTGTGCATCTTCAAAGGCTAGTCTTAAATTACCAGATGTGGCCTGTAATCCCAGCATTTTGGGAGGCCGAGGCGGGAGGATCACGAGGTCAGGAGATCGAGACCACAGTGAAACCCCGTCTCTATTAAAAATACAAAAAATTAGCCGGGCGCAGTGGTGGGCACTTGTAGTCCCAGCTACTTGGGAGGCTGAGGCAGGAGAATGGCGTGAACACGGGAGGCGGAGCTTGCAGTGAGCGGAGTTTGCACCACTGCGCTCCAGCCTGGGTGACAGAGTGAGACTCCATCTCAAAAAAAAAAAAAAAAAAAAAAAAAAATTACCAGATGTGTAAGATTTCAGGCACTTGTTTACTAATACATTGATGAATTTCTTTTAAATCCAATACTGAGTACAACAACTGAGATACTGCAGGCCTTCAGAGTTAAGCTAAACAGAGGTGTACAAATTATCACAGTAGTTCAAGAATGATAACACTGGTTTCTGAGGAATCCGAGTTCTTAAGAAATGTTCAGTAGGGCTCAGAACATGGTATCAGGCTTGCATTATCCAAGGATTAACCATGAGCGAGGATAACTACTTCAAGATTGCTGTTCGTGTGCTCTGAGTCAGGACTGGGAGTGGGAAAGATGCCTCTTGGAAGAAGAGACCTCTACATATCCACAAATAATTACCTTTTTTTAGACAAAATCTCCCAGCAACTTACAAACCTACCTAATGCCCACTTATACATCTAAGAAAGCTCAGGAAAATTAAGGTGGAGAATGACATTATTTTTTAAAGAAACAAATAAGGGATCCTGTTTAATTCATAGCAGAAATATATACCATGTACTATAAACAACAATCCTAGTGACTCCCAAAGGAGAGGAGAAAGGGAGAAAGGGAGAAGCAAAGGTCCTATAGGGTTTGTCTAACCCTACTCTACGTCTATGTGAACATCACTGTTGTGGCAGTGCTTTCAGATGTACCGTGGTAAAGAAAAGGTTAAAATTCACAGAGATGACACAGAACTGTTGGTATGAGGTCCTTTTAAATGGGGGATTATCTCTGTTAAAGTAACCACAGGCACCATTGCTCAGCCTCATTCAGAAAAGTTAACATGTGAGAGCAACAGGCAAAAAAATTATGCCATCAAACAATAGGCCACCATTTAATGATCCCGATGCAGCAGGCACAGGAAGCCAAATTTACAGGTCACCTGGAGAAAATCCTTCTTGATTATTCTTTGTTTTCAGTGTTCAGAATTCTATGATGAAGCAGCCTAAAACTGGCTGGCTTTTTCCAGGACTGTATTAAAAATGCAAGCCAGAAGAACATTTTCTACCACAAGGCACCATGATGCTTTCCTGCTAGGGAAGGTAATATATGGTAAGCTCAAAAGGATTCTGGAGCTGGAGTCAGGGAGAACACAGATTCTAGGGCCAATTCTGCCATCAACTAGTGGTGATGAAATCTTTTCTTCAGTATAGAAAATGGCTTTATACCACCTGCTCTCACAGGTATGTTGTGTAGATAAACTGCGATAATGTACACGAAGTGTTTTGTGGGTGTTGTTGCCCAGCCTGGAGTGCAGTGACATGATCTCGGCTCACTGCAGCCTCAACCACCGGGGCTCAAGTGATCCTCCCACCTCAGCCTCCCAAATAGCTGGGACCACAGGTGTGCACCACCACCAAGCCTGGCCAATTTTTTTTTTTTTTTCTTCTCAGACAGAGTTTTGCTCTTGTTGCCCGAGCTGGAGTGCAATGTGTGATCTCGGCTCGCTGCAACCTCTGCCTCCTGGATTCAAGTGATTATCTTGCCTCAGCCTCCCGAGTAGCTGGGATTACAGGCACCTGCCACCACACCCAGCTAATTTTTGTATTTTTAGTAGAAACGGAGTTTCGCCATGTTGGCCAGACTGGTCTCAAACTCCTGACCTCAGTGTGATCTGCCCGCCTCAGCCTCCCAAAGTTCTGGGATTACAGGTGTGAGCCACCATGCCCGGGCAAATTTTTATATGTAGAGATGAGGTCTCGCTGTGTTGCCCAAGCTGGTCTTGAACTCCTGGGCTCAAGCAGTCCTCCTGCTTTGGCCCCTCAAAGTATTGGGATTACAGGTGCCAAGCCACAGTGCCTGGCCCATAAAGTGTTTTGAAATGTACACTGTACAATTTCAAAATATTGCTATTGCTATGTTAATATATCATCTAGATTGGTATTTTCCACAGTTTGGTTTTTTTGTTTGTTTGTTTGTTTTTTTGAGACGGAGTTTCGCTGTCACCCAGGCTGGAGTGCAGTGGCGTGATCTCAGCTCACTGCAGGCTCCGCCCCCGGGGTTCACGCCATTCTCCTACCTCAGCCTCCCGAGTAGCTGGGACTACAGGCGCCCTCCACCACGCCCAGCTAATTTTTTTGTATTTTTTAGTAGAGACAGGGTTTCACTGTGTTAGCCAGGATGGTCTCGATCTCCTGACCTCATGATCTGCCCGCCTCGGCCTCCCAAAGTGCTGGGATTACAGGCGTGAGCCACTGCGCCTGGCCCATAGTTTGGTTTTAAGAATAGCTTCAAGAAATCAGATCTCTTTTGAAAGCAGACATTTAATTTAAGAGTCTAAGTTCAGTCCTAAAACTTTTGACCACCAAATGCTTTTGACATTGGGGAAAATAATGAGTTAGTCACAAGAAGAAAAAAATGAGTTAATCACAGAAAAGTTACCATGACAAGGTAGGTGGCCATAAGGCCAATTAAGTAATTTTCTTAAAGACACATGGAAACAGACTAACTTTGAACAATCTGTTTCCTAAAAGAAGAGGCTCTAGAGAAAGCTTTTAAGGATATGAGAAAGAAAAGGGGGAAGAGAAGGTAAAATTATCACTATGTCTGTATCTACCTCCCCTCACTGCATCTTCTTCAGAGGCTAGTCTTAAATTACCAGATGTGTGAGATGTGACTTACTGTGTTTACTAATACATTGATGAATTTCTTTTAAATCCAATACTGAGTACAATAACTGAGATACTGCAGGCCTTCAGAGTCAAGCTAAACAGAAATGTACAAATTATCACAGTAGTTCAGGAATGATAATACTGTGTTTCTGAGGAATCTGAGTTCTTAAGGAATGTTCTCTAGGGCTCAGAACATGTTATCATATCAGGCTTGCATTATCTGAGGATTACCTTCTGGCAGACCTTAAAAAAAGCCTGCCAGAAGGTAGCTGATCTTAAGTCTTAAGAGGGTTTTAGACCTGGAGGGGCCTTTGATGGGGCCTAGCCTAACAATCTCATGTTAAAGATATGAAAAGAGAGGCTCAGATTTACGTGACATGCTTCCCAAAAATCATTGAGGAAGTTGGTATCAGTGCTAAAATTAAACCCAGGTCTCTGTCTCTTGATTCTACCCTGATGTCTTTTCCACAATAATAAGCTGCTGCTCTTACCAGCCTCTGTCTATGTGAGCATAAGCCACAGGAAACAGCCCTAGGAAACCTCACATTAGTTTAGGTATCTTCTATTTTCCATTCCCCTGGCATTAATCATCAGAATGGCAGCGCACCAAAGACCACTAGCTCCTCAAATAAAGAGCTACAAGCCAAAGCCCCAGTAAACAGTGCTTCTCTCCTACAGTGTGTACAGCACATGTTGGGAAAAGGCAGGGAAAAATTTGCCTTATCTTACTTCTGAGAGGCTCAGAAGGAAGGTAGCAGGAAGAATACCACAGCCAACAATGGTTTGTTCAATAAATAATTGACAGCAGTCAACATGAGCTCTTTTGATCTGGTGTTGTAAGCAGTCTCTTTTTTCTTATGACTCAGTAGGAGCAGGGCCACACCAAATAGCACTAGAGTGCCTGGAGAATAGAGTCCCACGAAAACACATTGGCCCATAGAAAAAGGAGAACAGAGACATATCAGAAGCACCAGAAGGGAGGCTTACGAACCTTTCCCCAAATTTGTATAAGCTCCCCTTCTCCTCGTAACTTTCCTCAAAGATTAGGAGGGCACTGAGAAACACTTAAATTTATGTCCCAGGGTTTATTGGATTAAAAAGCAGAAGCCAACTCCTGCTCATGCTCAGTGGTTTTCAAATTTTACTCTATTTAAGAATCACTTGAGGCCAGTGTGAGTGCTCATGCCTGTAATCCCAGCACTTTGGGAGGCCGAGGTGGGAGGATCACTTGAGCCCAGGAGTTCAGAACTTGTCTCTACAAAACTAATAATAATGGCCGGGTGTGGTGGCTCACACCTGTAATCCCAGTACTTTGGGAGGCTGAGGTGAGTAGATCACGAGGTCAGGAGTTCGAGACCAGCCTGACCAACATGGTGAAACCCCATCTCTACTAAAAATACAAAAATTAGCCAGGCGTGGTGGCGTGTGCCTGTAATTCCAGCTACTCAGGAGGCTGAGGCAGGAAAATCGCTTGAACCCGGGAGGTGGAGGTTGCAGTGAGTCAAGATCGCGCCATTGCACTCCAGCCTGGGCGACAGAGGGAGACTCTGTCTCAAAAATAATAATCATCATCATCATTATCATCCAGTGATTCTGATGCATGGGTTTCATGGACCAGAAAATGAAACCACTGTTTTATCTCTATCATAGATAACCTTTCTGATTGATAACAAATTATCACCCATCTAGCAGATAAACACCAAAGGTTCCCTGTTGCACACCTGAATAAGAACAGGTGTGCATTTTTTAATCCACCTGGAAAGGCAGCATGATGATGAAAAGTTCCCAGCCTTGCTATACATCAGAATCACCTGAGAAGTGATTTTATTTTATTTTATTTTATTTTTTGAGACAGCATCTCAATCTCTTGTCCAGGCTGAAGTGCAGTGGTACAATCTCGGCTCACTGCAACCTCTGCCTCCTGGGTTCAAGAGATTCTCCTGCCTCAGCCTCCCGAATAGCTGGGATTACAAGAAGCCGCCACCATGCCAGCTAATTTTTGTATTTTTAGTAGAAGTGGGGTTTCGCCGTGTTAGCTAGGCTGGCCTTGAACTCCTGGCTGCAAGTGATCCACCCACTTTGACCTCCCAAAATGCTGAGATTACAGGCATGAGCCACCGCACCCAGCCTGAGAAACTTTAAAAACATACCGACAAGCACTTGGGGATGCCGAGGAAGGAAGATTACTTGAAGCCAGGAGTTTGAGAACAGCCTGAGCAACAAAGCAAGACCTCCATACAAAAAATAATAATACAAAAAATAATTAAAAAGTTATCCAGGTGCGGTGGCATGCATCTGTAGGCCCAGCTACTTGGGAGGCTGAAGCAGGAGGATCACTTGAGCCCAGGAGTTTGATGTTGCATTGAGCCATGCTCGCGCAACTGCACTCCAGCCTGGACGACAGAGCATCTCTAAAAATAAAAAAATTTTAAAAACATACCGAGCCCTGAGCCCCACCTCAGTCCATCTGGAAATCAGAATCTCTGGGGAGTGAGTATTTTAGATGCTCTCCAGGTAATATATTGTGCGGTTAACATTGAGAACCGCTGATCCCTAGGGAGCAATATATGAAGTGTCTGTTGATTTCTGGCCAACCAGATCTAGAAATGTCATCATTTAAGCAATGCATCAATATATGAATCTTTTCTATAGGATATATTCATTTTATTAAGCAAGGTTTTTCACTGAACTTCTTTATTCTACAGAAATATATCTAATTTAGATGTGTGCATTACACAAAATTTCCCTCTGTCTTAGCATTTGGCACACCCCAGCTGGCAACCCCATTCTCTTATACTTACCCCAGATTTCCATTTGCTGGACTGGAAATGCACTGTGGAAATCCACAAAGAGAAAAAGCAGCAGAGTTTGTCCTTGAGGGTCCATATTCTGAGACTGATCCCCCTCACTGGATTCTACCTGATAACTCACATCTGGAAGCACCAAATCTAGAGGACAAGATATTACACGAATTTCCAAGATAAGTAAAGCCCTCGAAATACAAAGTGACTACAGAACCTGTATTCTGAACAAAGAAGGATCTGAGAATAGGAGATCTAAATTAGAACACTCATTTACCCTCCTGAACCTGTTTCTCTATCCACATGATGGAAGCAAATCATAATGACTCACAGAAAGAACATTAAAATAGTAACTAGGTGTGTAAAATGCAAACCAAACAGCACTCCTTTACATTACTGAGAGGCACTACACAATAAATTCACTGATTCCTTGTACAACTTTCTAAGGCAGGTATGGCTGGTAAGAGGTTAGATTCACCTGAGTGTAATGACAACAGCTAATTTGTGTTACATGCCAGGTACTGCATCAAATGCTTATGTACTATTTCAACATTTAGACTTCACAACAACAGTATCAGATAGGACCTATTCTTATGCCCTTTTACAGATAAGAAAAGAGGCGCAGAGGGCCGGGCGCGGTGGCTCACCCTTGTAATCCCAGCACTTTGGGAGGCCGAGGCGGGCGGATCACGAGGTCAGGAGATCGAGACCACAGTGAAACCCCGTCTCTACTAAAAATACAAAAAATTAGCCGGGCGTGGTGGCGGGCGCCTGTAGTCCCAGCTACTTGGAGAGGCTGAGGCAGGAGAATGGCGTGAACCCGGGAAGTGGAGCTTGCAGTGAGCCGAGATTGCGCCACTGCACTCCAGCCTGGGCGATAGAGCGAGACTCCGTCTCAAAAAAAAAAAAAAAAAAAGAAAAGAAAAGAGGCACAGATAGGTTAAATACCTCGTCCATCATGAGCCAGTAAGTGGTGGAACTGAGTTCTAGATTTTGCCAGACTGACTAAAAAATCTGTGCTCTTAGACCCAATACTATGTATTTGTATCCCCAAATGTAATCCATTGCCCAGTGGTCACTTTCTAGCACCTGGATCCTTTAGAATACAATCAGGGTAGTCCTATATTTCAGATCCATGTAGAGAAGTACCTCCATGTGGATCCTGGTTCTGTCCTTTAGAGTAATAAGGGAGGGAGATGAGAGGACATTTTCTATGTTATTCATTTCCAAAGT
The DNA here is from genome assembly GCF_006542625.1 of Nomascus leucogenys. Lineage (NCBI taxonomy): Eukaryota > Metazoa > Chordata > Mammalia > Primates > Hylobatidae > Nomascus > Nomascus leucogenys. Next base: position 86,398,902 of record NC_044384.1, on the reverse strand, counting down.
TAACTGAGAAAGTTCAGGACCATGAATTGGCAAAAAACTAAATCAGCAAAGCCCAAAAACCAAAATGAAAGAGAAAAGGAGGTATGGAGATCCCTAGAAATTCACCAGTCATATCTCTATTCGAAATCGGTGGAGTCTATCATTCCCTCTAAGATACTGCCCCATCCCAGTAGGCTTCAATCTTCTCATACCAGTCATAGCCGCAGAATACCTCTTCCCTACTGGTCATCTTCCTCAGGAGCCAGACGACCAGACTACCTTCTAAATTTCAAAGGATTCTAGTTAGAACAGTCAATCTCGAAACTGCAACCCCTCCTAGATATCAGCCCATGGTCGCATACTCCAATTTCCCAGTTTTATTAGCTCAGTTATTAACCTCCAGCTTTTAGCATGATTCACCCAAAGCTGGTGTGGTTAGAGCTTACGTGAATATTACAGCCAGCTTCCTAGGCCTAATACTATTACATCTTGCATTTGTATGTGTTTTAATTTTTTCTAAGGAATTTTATGTGGATTTTCTCAGTTCATTATGAAGTATTTCTCTTCCACAGTAGTTCAGAGGTATCATTGCTCCCTTACTCACCTTTGTGAAGGCCCAGAGTTGACAGATTAGGTACATTAGAAATCCTCTGAACAAGTATCTAACAGAAGGACCAGGAATAGAGGAGGCAGCAGAGGAAGTAAGAGGAGAACCAGTATCAACATGCAATGCCAGGCCGGGCGCGGTGGCTTACACCTGTAATACCAGCACTTTGAGAGGCTGAGGCGAGTGGGCCACTTGAGGTCAGGAGTTCAAGACCAGCCTGGCCAACATGGGGAAACTCCGTCTCTACCAAAAATACAAAAAACCATTAGCCAGGCATGGTGGCGGGCACCTGTAATCCCAGCTACTCGGAAGGGTGAGGCAGGAGGATCACCTGAACCCGGGGAGGTGGAGGTTGCAGCCAGCCAAGATCGTACCACTGCACTCCAGCCTGGGCAACACAGCAAGACTCTGTCTCAAAACAAAGCAAAACAAACAAAACAAAAACAAACAAAAAAAAACCATGCAATGCCAAAACAAGCTCTGAAAGAGCTTTCCCTGTTTGACACCTGTTTGCCTCACTTCAAGTGGTCTCTCACATTTGGCCAGACCCCGACCCCTAAACCCCAACCTGGGCCATCAGATCTCTGGTCATATTTTTATATACACATTCTATTCACATTTCATTTCTCTAATGTTCTTCAAGTTTCTTAATTCCTGTGCAGAAAGAGGGAGGATATACCTCTATCCAAATTGAGATCCAAATTGGGTATCATACACAAATGGTATTTTTTCCAGTCAATTAAAGAAGAGGTATCTTTGAAGAAAGTAGTCATTGGCTGCTCCCAAGTTGACAATATCAGAGGCAGACCCAAAGGTCCATATAGAAATATGTGTAGTTGCTAAAGAAAACTGTCAAATTTTAGTATCTTATGGCTATGTATTCACTTGTATAAAAAACAAACATAACACTGACCTGGTTTACACTCCCATAAATGTGCTATGCAGTTACTTTTTTTTTGTTTTTTGTTTTTGTTTTTGTTTTTTTTGAGATGGAGTCTCGCTCTGTCACCCAGGCTGGAGTGCAATGGTGCCATCTCAGCTCACTGCAACCTCCACCTCCAGGGTTCAAGCGATTCTCCTGCCTCAGCCTCCCAAGTAGCTGGGATTACAGGTGCATGCCACCATGCCTAGCTAATTTCTGTATTTTTAGTAGAGACGGGGTTTCATCATGTTGGCCAGGATGGTCTCGATCTCTTGACCTCGTGATCTGCCCACCTCGGCCTCCCAAAGTGCTGGGATTACAGGTGTGAGCCACCATGCTCAGCCTATGCAGTTACATATTAAGCCTTTTCCACACTGAAGACAGATGTGAGGCACCAGAGACAGATCCACTAGGATCCCCAGAAATTTATTCTGGGTTATTAAGTGTGAGCTACAGATATAATATTAAGACAGTTTATTCATCTGGTTCACATGATCATAGATTTGAAAGGTACCACAGGTTAACATTGTTTTAAGTTCTAAGTTCTTGGGGTACAAAGACGAATATCCAGATAATACCTGTCCTCAAGTTTATCATATTTACAGCATGGGAGACAGACATAAAAGCCAATACAATGTGATATATGCTAGAAGTATATACAAGAGAATATTTTCTAGGAAATATTTGAGTATACTCAGATTGAGAAGGAAACTTCCTCTGATTGTCTCCAAACCTATTATCTAAAACAAAGGAAGGCATGCCCCTGAAATGGTTTCTATCTCTGAACTTCCCATTCCCACTCTCACCCTATCTGTAACCCAGGGTTTCTTTGGGCCAGATAATTCTTCACTGTGGTGGGCAGTCCTGTGCACCATAGGATGTTTAGCAGCATCCCTGGCCTCTAGCCACCAAATGCCAGTAGTACCCTTCCTCACATTACCCCCTCCATGACAATAAAAAAATGTTTCCAGACATTGTCAAATGTCCTTTAAGGACAAAATTACCCCATTAAGAACCACTGCTTAACCTTTCTGGTCCACTGAACCAAGGCCAGAGACCAGAATGTGTACTTTATCTTTCTTCATTTTCATCCTCTTTCTTACGAGGTAAACACAAGGTATTGTGAAGATTAAAATTCCTACCCAGTGGGCACTGAGGCATTATGGAAAGGCTTTATACCCATAAATGAAGTCTCCCTCACAAATCTCAGAAGGCATTAACACATGAACTAAGGCTGACTCACTGTTTAGGGCAAGAGGATTTTAAGATGCAAACTCAGGGCAAGGCGCGGTGGCTTACGCCTGTAATCCCAGCACTTTGGGAGGCTGAGGTGGGTGGATCACGAGGTCAGGAGATCGAGACCATCCTGGCTAACACGGTGAAACCCTGTCTCTACTAAAAATACAAAAAATTAGCCGGGCGTAGTGGCGGGCGCCTATAGTCCCAGCTACTAGGGAGGCTGAGCCAGGAGAATGGCGTGAACCCGGGAGGCAGAGCTTACAGTGAGCCAAGACTGCGCCACTGCACTCCAGCCTGGGCGACACAGCCAGACTCCGTCTCAAAAAAAAAAAAAAAAGATGCAAACTCAAAATAAGAGGGGAGTGTTTGAAGAGCCAAGATGTGCAGTTGTCTTATAATTGGGTTGTTTAAATCATTTACATGTAATATGAATATAGCTATAGTTGGGTTTAAATCCATCATCTTCTCTCTTTTCCATTTGTTGCTTGTATTCTTTGTTTCCTTTTTCCTCTTTTCTATTTTTGGATCAGAAATTGTTTTTTACATTTTAAAAAGTGTTTTCTCTCTCTCCCCACCCCCCTTTTTTAAGAGACAGGGTCTCATTCTGTTGCTCAGACTGGAGTGCAATGATGTGATCATAGCTCACTGCAGCCTCAAATTCCTGTGCTCAAGCGAGCCTCTCTCTGCATTAGCCTCCAAGGTAATTGGGACTACAGGTGAGAGCCACCATGCCTGCCAGGAATTCCATTTTATCTCTTTTTTAAGTTATTAGTTATAACTGTTGCATTAAACTAGGGATTGCCAGGCTTTATTAGTATACAACTTTAACTTATTACAGTCTACCTTCAACTGATATTATAACAATTCATATATAGTCTAAGAATCCAACAATATACTTCCACTTCTCTCCTCTTGGCCTTTGTGCTATTGTCACACGTTTTACTTCCATAGATGTTATAAACCTTATACATTATATTTTTGCAGATCCATGATCAATGAACCCTAAGCATAAGAAATATGAAGAGTACAGGCCGGGTGCAGTAGCTCATGCCTGTAGTCCCAGCACTTTGGGAGGCCAAGGCGGGTGGATCACTTGAGGTCAGGAGTTTGAGACCAGCCTGGCCAACATGGCAAAACCCCGTCTCTATTAAAAATACAAAAATGATCTCACCGTGGTGGTGAGCACCTGTAGTCCCAGCTACTCGGGAGGCTGAAATGGTAGAGACAGAAATCATTTCAGGGGCCTGATTGAACTCAGGAGGCAGAGGTTGCAGTAAGCTGAGATCACACCACTGCACTCCAGCCTGGGCAACAGAGTGAGACTCCGTCTCAAAAAAAAAGAAATATGAAGAATATAGAAAATGATAGCAAGACATGTCACACACACATACATAAAAAATTAGCCAGGTGTGGTGGTGTGCACCTGTAGTCCTAGCCACTCAGGAGGCTGAAGTGGGAAGGTCACATGAGCTTAGGAGTTCAAGGCTGTAGTGAGCTAAATCAAGCCACTGCACTCCAGCCTGGGAAACAGCAAGACCCTGTCTCTACATAAATGAATAAAGCCTCAGTGAACTGCAGGATAACTTTAGGTGGCCTAATTCAGGAATGTGTAATTGGAGTCCTGAAGGGAGGGACTTCAAGACTTGTTTTTTAAAGATTTTTTTTTTTTCTGGTAAGGTACTTGCGAAAGGAAAATTAAAACTCAAGACCCCAAATCACTATGCCAAAAGGAAATAATTTAGCTGAAAGCTGAGTCATGCAAGAAGCTGCCTCTCCTTTTGTTCCTAAGCAGGTAACTACAGATAAAGGGTTAAATACCTCTACAGGTAGCTACTCTTACGTTCACCTTCTATTATATAAAGGGCCAATTTACTGAGCACAAGACAAATACATAATTGACTATTCCCCTACTTGCTCCTTTTCTCTTGTAACATATGGATTCAATAATGTGATCATCCCCTCCCTCTTTCCCCTCCAGCCTGCATTTCCCCTTTAAATACTGAAGACCTCAAAACCATCTTTAGAGAAAGGCACAGACCTGTCTCTGAGGAACATCCTTAACCTTGGCAAAATAAACTTTTAAACTGATTGAGACCTATCTTGGATACTTTTTGGTTTATATACTCAAGAAGGATATTTTGTGTTTTTAAAAGGACAAAAGTATTTTGTATCTACCGGCAGAGCCACCACTTCCAGTGCTCTTCCTTTTTTGGGTAGATCCAGAATTCCATCTGGCAACATTTTTCTTCTACCTAAAAGATTTCTGTTAACATTTCTTATAATACAGGTCTTCTGGTGATAAATTCTTTCACTTTTTCTATGTCTGAAAAATTCTTCATTTTGCCTTTTTTCTCTCAGTACTTTATAAAGATGTTACCCCACTTTCTTCTAGCTAACACTGTTTCCAGTGAGAAATCTGCCATAATTATTTTGTTCCTCTACAGATAATGTGTCTTTTTTATCTCCAGCTGCTTTTAAGATTTTTTTATTGCTGGCTTCAAATACTTTGATTATGATGTGACTTGGTATAATTTTCTTCATATTTCTTACACTTAGGTTTCATTGATCATGAATCTGCAGGTTTATAGTTTTCATTAAATTTGGAAACTTGGGGGTGAGACCCTGTCTGTACAAAAAATAAAAATAAAAAAGTTAGCCAGGCATGATGGTGCATGCCTGTAGTCCCAGCTACTCAGGAGAGGCTGAGGTAGGAGGATTGCTTAACCCCAGAAGTTCGAGGTTGCAGTGAGCTATGATCGCACCACTGTGCTTTAGCCTGGGCAACAGAGTGAGACCCCTTTAAAAAATAGTTATTTCTCTGAATTTACACTCACATATCTTCTATCTGATGCTAAAAACTTTGGTTCCTAACATTGTTAACATAATTATTTATCATAAGTATGCATACAATAATTCCAATATAAAATACCAATATTATTACTAACAATCATGCCACTGAATAAATTTTAAGAGGTCTTTGGACTTCCATTTCATCCTTAGAGTATATCCTGCTAAGAACGTATAGTCAAAACACCATGTTCTAAAGTCTGTTGAATTAATTCTTCTTGTTACATAGATTATAATTTTAACATAATATACAGGTAAGTTTATTACCTTTTATGTTGAGGAATATTTGGATTGGATATGAAATTCTAGGTTGGTAATGATTTTATTTCAAGACACTAACACTATTAGTTCAATGGTGTTAGACTTCTGTTGGTATGGGGAAGTCAACTGTTAATTTATCTTTTAAAGATGATTTGTCCTCCTGACTGATTTTAAGATTTTTCTCTGTTTTTCATCTCTTTAGGTGTAGAAATCTTTTTTATTTATACTGCTTGATTATTCTGTTCTTAAATCTGTCTCAGTCATCCTGGCAAACACGGTGAAACCCTGTCTCTACTAAAAATACAAAAAATTAGCTGGGCGTGGTGGCAGGTGCCTGTAGTCCCAGCTAGTTGGGAGGCTGAGGCAGGAGAATGGTGTGAACCCGGGAGGCGGAGCTTGCAGTGAGTCCAGATCGCACCACTGCACTCCAGCCTGGGCAACAGAGCGAGACTCCATCACACACACACACACACACACACACACACACACACACACACACACACAATCTGTCTCAGTTGTTTCAGCCATTAACTCTTTAAATATTGTTTCTGCCCCGTTTTCTCTTCTCTCTTCTCTTTTTGGACATCAATTAAATATACATTAGACAGTTTTACTCTTTACTCTGTTAACCCCTCTCTTCTGTATTTTCCATGACTTGTCTCTCTTTGCTTTATTTTTGCTAAGTTCTTGCTATCTTTAGCTTTTAGTTTACGAATTCACTTAAGTTGTACTTAATCTGCTGTTAAACCTGTGTACTAAATTTTATTCAACATTGGTTATTATATTTCTTGATTCTACCATTTCTGTTTTGTTCTTGTTAAAAGTTATTTCATATTTTACAGTTTCAATTTTCTAGTAAAATTTTAAAACTTTGCTTTCATTTTCATAAACTTAGTAAGCATAATTTTTCATTTTATCTTTTTTTTAAACAGGTCTCACATCACCCAGGCTGAAGGGCAGTGGCATGATCATGGCTCACTGCAGTCTTGAGCTCCTGTGCTCAAGCAATCTTCCCACTTCAGCCTCCTGAGTAGGTGGGACCACAGGCATGCACCACGCATGCTCAGGTAACTTGTATAGAGATGGGGGTCTTACTGTGTTTCCCAGGCTGATCTCAAACTTGCAGGCTCAAGCGATCCTCCTGCTTCAGCCTTCCAAAGTGCTGATATTACAGGTGTGAACCACCACACCCAGCTAAGCATAACTTTTTAAAGTCAATATCTGATATCACCAGTATCTGGAGTCCCAGTGGGTGTTTCTGTGACTTTATTTTTGCTAGCTCTTGTTCATATTATCTTGTCCTTTCTTACACCTGGTTATTTGTGACTGTGCACGTGTGTGTGCATATGCACCATGGGACACTGTATTTGAAAAAGTGTTAAATAATTGGGAACATAGGATGCAGTTATTTTCCTCTAGAAATTTTCGTTTGCTTCTATAAGACATCTAGAACTAACAAATCTAAAATCATCCTAATCCAATTTCAAAGTTTAAGATTTTCTGGCCTGCCTAGATGACCAAAAAGCATGTACAGTCCATGTGAAGAGTGATTTATTTCAGGTTCACCTTACTCCTTAAAATATAGCCATCTAGTTATCCCTTGCCCAAGGCAAGAGGTGTTTTTAGCAGCGCTCCCAAGCTCAGCAGGTCCTGGATTCTTTGGCCTTCTTGTCCTGCATTGATTTGGAAGTATTAATACATCTTAGCCTCTCAACTGCTTGCTCTAATTGGCAAACTACTCCAGGGCAAAAGCATCCCCCAATGCTAGGCTCAGCTCTCTGTAATTCAAACCTCTCCTAAATCATGGCACAGAAACTCCTCTTCACTAGCTCTTTGATGCTTTTATGATTTGTTTGTTTGTTTGTTGAGCTGGAGTTTCGCTCTTGTTGCCCAGGCTGGAGTGCAATGGCGCGATCTCGGCTCACCACAACCACTGCCTCCCAGGTTCAAGAGATTCTCCTGTCTCAGCCTCCTGAGTAGCTGGGATTACAGGCGTGCACCACCATGCCTGGTTAATTTTGTATTTTTAGTAGAGATAGGGTTTCTCCATGTTGGTCAGGCTGGTCTCGAACTCCTGACCTCAGGTGATCCACCCACCTTGGCCTCCCAAAGTGCTGGGATTACAGGCGTGAGCCACCACGCCCAGCCTGCTTTTATGATGTTTTAATATTTCATCCAGCCTTTGCCTTCAGTGAGAAGGTTAGTCTAAATTATCAAGTTTGCCACTTTCAGAAAGTAAAATCTCACCAGAATTTTCATAGCTAGCTCTCTTTTTTATTTATTTTATTTTTATTTATTTATTTTTTTGAGATGGAGTCTCACTCTGTCGCCCAGGCTGGAGTGCAGTGGTGCAATCTCGGCTCACTGCAGGCTCCACCCCCCGGGGTTCACGCCATTCTCCTGCCTCAGCCTCCAGAGTAGCTGGGACTACAGGTGCCCGCCACCTCGCCCGGCTAATTTTTTGTATTTTTAGTAGAGACGGGGTTTCACCGTGTCAGCCAGGATGGTCTCGATCTCCTGACTTCGTGATCCGCCCACCTCGGCCTCCCAAAGTGCTGGGATTACAGGCGTGAGCCCACCACGCCCGGCCAGCTCTCTCTCTTTTTTAAAACATCATCTCCTTAGAGGCTTCACTGACCATATTTAAAATAACGTCTCCATCATTCTCTATTACTTTGTTCTATTTATCTCCACTGCACTTATCACTACCTAATATCTATCTGTTAAATTTTCCCCAAGAGGACAATTTGTTTGTCTTATTCCTTCTAGACGATGGAATGAGGAGGAAGAAGAAACTTATTAATTTTATACTGTTCTGTACTATCTAAAGAAAAAGCATGTTTTAAAATAGAAAATGTCCAAGCATAGTCTTCATCACTACCCCGCTCCCTCCTCTTCCCTAAAAGATACTACGGTATCTTTTGATATCTGATACGCAACATCAGACAGCTGACATCTATCATACCACGCCTCTTCTGTTCTCTCTCTTTTTTGTTTTGAGACAGAGTCTTGCTCTGTTGCCCAGGCTGGAATGCAGTGGTGTGATATCAGCTCACTGCAACCTCTGCCTCCCATGTTCAAGTAATTCTCCTGTCTCAGTCTCCCAAGTAGCTGGGACTACAGTCATGCACCACCACGCTCGGCTAATTTTTGTATTTTTAATAGAGACAGGGTTTTGCCATGTTGGCCATGCTGGTCTCAAACTCCTGACCTCAAGTGCTCCGCCAGCTTCGGCCTCCCAAAGTGCTGGGATTACAGGCATGAGCCACCGCGTCTGGCCTGTTCTCATTGTTTATACTTTTCTATAACTTCATTTACTCCTACAGCTTCAATCATATGACAATAACAATTATTAGTATTATTGAGTACTCATTATATGCTAGGAGCTTCACATGGATTATTATACTTAATTCTAAAACAAGCAAACAAACCCCAAAAGAACAGAAAACCAATTTTTGCAAGGGAAACTAAATCTATGAGATAAGTATCATCCTCATTTTAAAGCAGAGGAAGTAAGGGCGTAGGCTGGTTAAGTAAGTTGCCTAGAGTCCCACAGCTAATTAGTAGTGAATTCAACATTTACACTCCTGTGCCATGCTCTAAACACAGCATTATACGACTCTTACCTATGGAGGAAACTGAGACTCTAAAATTCTGTATCTCTAAATCTGACCATTTCCAAGTTCCAGACCAAATTCCTATATAGCTCCTTACTATGTTCAAAAGATGTCTTGAGGCACCATAAACTCAACATGTTTAATGTCAAACTCATCTTCTTTATCCCCTAAATCTGCTATTAATATTTTTTTATCTTGGTGAAAGTATCATTATTCTGTCAGTTATTCATGGAAATATTTTTAAATAGCTTTATTGAGATACAATTCACATACCATGCAATTCACTCATTTTAAATGTGTAATAAAATGGATTTTAGAATATTCAAAGAGTTGTGCAATCACCACCACCATCAATTTTAGAACATTTTCATTACTCTGAAAAGAAGCCCCTCCAGGCCCTGAGCACAGTGGCTCATGCCTGTAATCCCAGCACTTTGGGAGGCCGAGGCTGGTGGATCACTTGAGTCCAGGAGTTTGAGACCAGCCTGGGCAACATGGTGAAACTCTGTCTCTACCAAAAATGCAAAAATTAGCTGGGCATGGTGGCATGCGCCTGTGGTCTCTAGGAGGCTGAGGTGGGAGGATGGTTTGAGTCCGGGAAGCGGAGGTTGCAGTGAGCCAAGACTGTGTCACTGCACTCCGGCCTGGGCAACAGAGCCAGACCTTGTCTCCAAAAAAAAAAAAAAAAAAAAAAGCCCCTCCATCAACTTTCTGTCTCTCTGTATTTGCCTATTCTAGACATAGAAATCTGACATCAACCTTAGACGTTTCCTGCCCCTAATCTCTCCCTACCTTAATAATGAACTGGTTACCAATTTTGTTGATTAATTCAGGTGATAAGTCTGGCCTTTCTATGCCTACCACACTTTAGATTCAAGCACTCATTATTATTGTTATCTTTTTTTCTTTTTTTTTTTCTGAGGCAGAGTCTTGCTCTGTCACCCAGGCTGGAGTGCAGTGTTGTGTTCTTGGCTCACTGCAGCCTCCACCTCCCAGGTTCAAGTGATTCTCTTGCCTCAACCTCCCAAGTAGATGGGACTACAGATGTACACCACCACGCCTGGCTTTTTTTTTTTTTTTTTTTTTTTGAGACGGAATTTCACTCTGTTGCCCACGCTGGAGTGCAGTAGCCACGATCTCGGCTCACTGTAACCTTTGCCTCCCGGGTTCAAGTGATTATCCTGCCTTAGCCTCCTGAGTAGCTGGGATTACAGGCACCTGCCACCATCCCCAGCTAATTTTTGTATTTACTGAGATGGGGTTTCACCATGTTGACCAGGCTGGTCTCCAACTCCTGACCTTGTGATCTGTCCTTCTCAGCCTCCCAAAGTGCTGGGATTACAGGCGTGAGCCACCACGCCCGGCCTAACGGCCTAATTTTTGTATTTTTAGTAGAAACAGGGTTTCACCATATTGGCCAGGCTGGTCTCAAACCCCTGACGTCAAGTGATCCGCCCACTTCAGCCTGCCAAAGTGCTGGGATTACAGGTGTAAGCCACTGCGCCCAGCCGTCAAGCACTCATTATTTTTAATCCAGTTCACTTACTTATTTACTTAGTATTACTAACTTCTGTCTCCCATCCATACTCTATAATGCTGCTAAAGACTTCTCCCAAAACATTTAATGGTTTCTTACTATACAGAGAATAAAGTTCACAATCCTTAGTATGGCACTCAAGATCTACCATATTCAACTCCAGACTACTTTTCTAGCCCCATCTCTTCCTTGTGCACCATTCATTTCATGCTTCAGTCATATTGGATTGTATGAAAAATGCATGGCATGTGTCACATTTTACAGTTTTCAGATCCCTGGCAAAATTTTCAAGCTTGGCTTTCACATTAGATTATAAGTTTTTATACAAATCATACATATTTGTAGATGCAGAATTCACATACTAAAGGCTTTCCTAAAACTGGGATATAAAAACCCATTTCAAAGATAACTGGATGGAACTTTTCATCAAAAGGATATGGAAACTGAAGAAATCCTGTTAAGCTTGTTGGAAGAAATCTTTGGGCTGGGGCACAGTGCAGCTGCTGGAGTCAGTATCAGTTCTCCCAACAAGTCCATGCCAGCCACGTCTTCAGGGATGAAAAGCATTACTGGATGTCCTAGCACAGGGTGAATTCTGCTGCAGTGTGATTCAATTGTACCAAAATTTGGTCCACTGTCAGAAAACAGACAAGTCAAATTTAACATTTTTTCCTCAAGAAATTACTTAAAAGAACATTCAAAATTATTTTTATAACCTCTAGCATATGTACAACCATACAACCTGCCATATCAGTTTTGTTGGAATAAATAACTTATGTCTCACTCAGGGAATCACAGCAATGGAAGTAGTAGAAAAACTGGCATTTCAGAGATATCATGGCTCCTGCTTTTGCTGCCACTAATGGATGCTTCTTAGTTTCTCTTTTTAAAAAAACATTTTAGACCAGGCATGGTGGCTCACACCTGTAATCCCAGCACTTTGGGAGGCTGAGGCGGGCGTATCACTTGAGGTCAGGAGTTCAAGACCAACCTGGCCAACATGGTGAAACTCCATCTCTACTAAAGATACAATAGCTGTGCGTGATGGTGCACGCCTGTAATCCCAGCTATTCAGGAGGCTGAAGCAGGAGAATCCCTTTAACCTGGGAAGCGGACGTTGCAGTGAGCTGACATTGCACCACTGCAGTCCAGCCTGAGCAACAGAGTGAGACGTTGTCTAGAAAAATAATTATTATTTTATTTTATTAGAGATGGGGTCTATGTTTACTAGGCTGGTCTCAAACTCCTGGCCTCAAGCAATCTTTCTGCCTTGGCCTCCCAAAGTTCTGGGACTACAGGTGTGAGACATCATGACCAGCCTGTTTCTTATTCTCAAGTATATTTCCTCCACTAAATAAATCTTTGGTTCTGAGCAAATTTCCAAATTCATTCAAAGGTCAGCATTGTGTGAGGGGGCCCATGAATCACAAATGGCCTAAAACTGGCCCCATGATACTTATAAGTCTGCTCTCACACATGCTACACCTTCCGCTGAAGAGGTCTGAGGTTGCTGTTTAATAGTAACAATGAGAAAAAATCAGGCCATCTTTCTCTCCTAGAAAGAATCTAGTAAAATTTTGTTACTTTCCAATAGCTCTTTTCTAAACAGAGAGAAAATAGTCAACCTGAGAAAGCTGATTAAGAATGAATGAATTAATTAATAGAGAGGAAATATTAATGAACCTTTTCCTTTCTCTCTAATCAGGTCATCCAAGGAAACACATCTACAAAAATTGGCTCAAAGGCTTAAATTTGTGTCAGTACAACTATGATGATGAGCTGCTACCTGTAAGGATTGTTCATTATTAGAGGATCACTAAAGAAAGATATGGGGTAGGGAAATTATTACCTGTATATTAAATGACAAAAATATTCTCATCTGAGGTGTAATTTTGGGTGAGAATAAGAAAACAGACTAAGAACCACAGGCAGTCTCTTTAAGCCTTAAGAGACTTTGACTACTAGTGTTGCCTCTGGGCACATAAATAGAGGCAGAAACTAATGAATAAAGACTAAATTAGGGCTGGACACGTTGGCTCACATCTGTAATCCCAGCTCTTTGAAAGGCCGAGGCAGGAGAATTGCTTGAGTCCAGGAGTTTGAGACCGGCCTAGGCAACACCCTAATCTCTACAAAAAAAAGTTTTTTTTTTTTTTAATTTGCAGTATATGGGCTGGGCACAGTGGCTCATGCCTGTAATCTCAGCACTTTGGGAGACCAAGGCAGGTGGATCATGAGGTCAGGAGATCGAGACCATCCTGGCCAACATGGTGAAACCCCATTTCTACTAAAAATACAAGAAAATTAGCCGGGCGTGGTGGCATGCGCCTGTAGTCCCAGCTACTCAGGAGGCTGAGGCAGGAGAATCACTTGAACCCGGGAGGTGGAGGTTGCAGTGAGCTGAGATCTGCACTCCCGCCTGGGCGACACAGCGAGACTCCGTCTCAAAAAAAAAAAAAAAATTAGCAGCGTATGGTAGCATATTTCTGTGATCCTAGCTACTAGCTACTCGGGAGGCTGAGGTGGGAAAATGACTTGAGCCCAGGAGTTCGAGGCTGCAGTGAGCTATGTTGGCACCTGTGAGACCTGTCTCAAAAAAAGAAAAAATAAATTAATTGGACTTAAGCATATGTTAGGTCTTTTCTTGATATAATTCATTTTCACTTTGGATTCTGTGGTAGTTAAATGGCACAGGAAGGCAAGACAGAAGGGCTCTGTGTGTTCCATATTGTTTACCACCTCCTCCATGGATTTTTTACATTTTTTATTTATTTATTTATTTATTTTGAGACAGAGTCTTGCTCTGTTGCTGGAGTGCAGTGGCGTGATCTCAGCTCACTGCAACCTCCGCCTCCTGGGTTCAAGTGATTCTCATGCTTTGGTCTCCCAAGTAGCTGGGATTACAGGCATGTGCTACCACGCCCAGCTAATTTTTGTATTTTTATTGTTGGCCAGGCTGGTCTCGAACTCTTGACCTCAAGTGATCCATCCACTTCAGCCTCCCAAAGTGCTGGGATTACAGGCATGAGCCACTGCGCCTGGCCAGATTTACTTTCTTGGAGTCTGAAGAAGATGGAGATGGGCAGAGAGATGATTTCCAAACCTATGCAAAATGCTGATGCACAAAAAATAATGTACGATGAATTCCTTTGTATTTATACTATCCCTCTAGCCAAGAATTCAAGTAAAGTTTTAAATTCATAGTCTTCTCTTCTCATGCCTAAATGGGATTGAAACTAGCAGGGTCTGTTTCATTTCATTTACAGAAGAAAATAAGGCCTGGAGAGAAGAAGGCACATGTCTTCAGGTCATTTAGAGTAGATTCAAATACATACATAACTTAAAATAGCAGTTTTCAACATAAAAAAAGTTTTACTTCTGCTTTTCTTATAGAGAAGCTGACACCTGGCACTTACAAATGACGAGTGAGACAATTTCCAATTTCTAACTACATTCATACTCGAGAGGAGAGTAAAACATGCAGAGAGACAACAAGGCTTTACGCCTTCACCTCACATAATGCTGAGAGTCGACCACAAGAGCAATTCCATTCCCAAGGTTCAAAGTGGGTTCATTCTCTACCCTGCAAAGCAAAGGAAAGCTAAGCCATCTCTCAAAGATTCTAAAATCAATCTGTTTGACACAAATTTTGGCCCATGACTACTACCACCCCAGCGATTACTAGAATTCAGTAACTAATTAACCAGGGGGAAAATGGCAATCTTTCAGTTTACCCCTCTAGAGACAGCGATGAATCCACTAAAATAATAAAATGTGGGGGTGTCAGAAAATTAGTTTCAAGGTGACTTTGGGTCAAGATATCAAACTGTGAATCTTTTGGAAATAGGACAATAATAGCTGAGAAAAATTGCAGAGCCATAACATCATCTTAAGCCATAGACCTAAGAACTTACCCAAAGATCTCTGTGGAGAGGATTCCATTTACCTTTACACTGAAATGAAATCTGACCTGCACAACAATAAATTAAGTGTGATATTTAACATGAGCCAAGATACAGATTAAAAACTTCTGTATCTAATCTCTAAAGGAAAAGAGTAAGTTTAAAAATTTTTAAATTAACATTACTTTTAATTGATAAACTATAACTACACATTCATAGGGTACAATGTGGTGTTTTGATATATGTATACAATGTGGAATGATTAAATCAAGTAGATTAACATCTACACATAACTTACTAGCATTTTTTGTGGTGAGAGACATATGAAATTTACTCAGCTATTTTGAAATATATAATTCATTATTATCGACTATAGTCACCCCCCTGTGAAATAAGATTCTAAAAACTTATTCCTCCTGTCTAACTGAAACTTTGTACCCTTTAACTAACAACTCCCTATTTCCTTCCTCAACCCACTCCCAGCCTCTGGTAACCACCATTCTATTCTCTACTATGAATTTGACTTTTTCGGATTCCACATATAAGTGAAATCATACAGTATTTGTCTTTCTGTTGATAAAGAAAATGTGGTATATACACAATGGAATACAGTTTTTTTTTTGTTTTTTTTTTTTGAGACAGGGTCTTGCTCTGTTGCCCAGCCTGGAGTGCAGTGGTGTGATCTTGGTCTCCCAGGCTCAAGCAATCCTCCCACCTCAGCCTCCTGAGTAGCTGGGACCACAGGCATGTGCCACTACACCCAGCTACTTTTTGCATTTTTTTGTAGAGACAGGGTTTCACCATATTGCCCAGGCTGGTCTTGAACTCCCAGGGTCAAGTGATCCTCCTGCCTCAGCCTCCCAAAGTGCTAGGATATAGGAATGAGCCACCATACCCAGCCTAGTCAGCCTTTAAAAAGAAGGAAATCCTGTCATTTGCGACATGGATGAACCTAGAGGAACAAGATTTTTTTTTTTTTTTTTTTTTTTTTTTTTTGAGACAGAGTTTCAGTCTGTTGCCCAGGCTGGAGTGCAGAGTGCAATGGCGCAATCTCGGCTCACTGCAACCTCCGCCTCCCAGGTTCAAGCAATTCTCCTGCCTCAGCCTCCCGAGTAGCTGGGATTACAAGCACGCGCCACTGTGCCCAGCTAATATTTGTATTTTTAGTAGAGATGGGATTTCGCCATGTTGGCCAGCCTGGTCTTGAACTCCTGACCACCCAAGTGAGTGATCCACCCACCTCGGCTTCCCAAAGTGCTGGGATTACAGGCGTGAGCCACTGTGCTCAGCCAGGAAAAAGACATTTTTTTTTTTTTTGAAATGGAGTCTCACTCTGTCACCCAGCCTGGAGTGCAGTGGCAAAATCTGGGCTCACTGCAACTTCCACCTCCCAGGTTCAAGCAATTCTCCTGCCTCAGCCTCCGGAGTAGCTGGGACTACAGGCACGCGCCACCATGCCCAGCTAATATTTGTTTTTGTTTTTGAGACAGAGTCTTGCTCTGTCACCCATGCTGGAGTGCAAAGGCACAATCTCAGCTCACTGCAACCTCCGCCTCCCAGGTTCAAGTGATCCTCCTCAGCCTTCTGAGTAGCTGGGACTACAGGCACGTGCCACCATGCCCGGCTAATTTTTGTATTTTTAGTAGAGACGGGGTTTTACCATGTTGGCCAGGCTTGTCTCAAACTCCTGACCTCAGGTGATCTGCCCGCCTCTGCCTCCCAAAGTGCCGGGATTACAGGTGTGAGCCACCGTGCCCAGCCAATATTTGTATTTTTAGTAGAGACAAGGTTTCACCATGTTGGCCAGGATGGTCTCAATCTCCTGACCTCGTGATCTACCCACCTCGGCCTCCCAAAGTGCTAGGATACACGCATGAGCCACCGCGCCCGGCTGAAAAATACATTCTTTATCACTTGTATTTTCCCTAAACATACTTAATCCTTGTCTGTGTTTAAATTCTAAATCTTAAATATATTGAGCCCTATATCACAGCTCCAGGTTGTCACAAATTATCAAAAATCCCTGCCCCTTTGCCATTCTCTCAACCCCTATCCCTTTTTTTTTTTTTTTTGAGACAGAGTCACTTTGTCACCTAAGCTGGAGTGCAATGGTGCAAACACGGTTCACTGCAGCCTCAACCTCCTGGGTTCAAGCGATTCTCCTGCCTCAGCCCCTCAAGTAGCTGGGACCACAGGCGCATGGAACCACACTCGACTAATTTTTGTATTTTTAGTAGAGACAGAGTTTCACCATCTTGCCCAGGCTGATCTGGAACTCCTGAGCTCAAGCAATCTGTCCAAGTCGGCCTTCTAAAGTGCTGGGATTAAAGGTGTGAACCACCACACCCAGCCCCCTCACCTTCTTTTTAAAGGAACTATCCATTTTTATTTCTATTATTTTCATATGTGGAACATTCCATGCTTTTTTCTTTGCTTTTTCTTCCTGTTCCCCAACTGATTTTTATATCCTCTCCAGTGTATCTTTGTTCTAATTATTCTCTCTCTTCACCTGTATTTTTCTGTGTAACATAAAGTAAGAAGTGACTCTAGAACCAGACTGTCTAAGTTCAAATCCTGACTCTCCAAGTTATTTACTCTCTGTACCATAGTTTTCTCAGCTACAAAATGCTAATGATGATGATAAAACTTACTTCACAAGGGGTGTTGTAAGAGTTAAGTGAGCGAGTGCACAAAGAGCACTTAGAATAGTGACTGAAACAATAAGCAAAAAGTAGGAAGATGGCAGAAGGGGGATGTCATAGATATGCTTAACTGTGTTTATCTTTATAAACATATCTAACTACAGATAATAAAAAATTTAGCTCTCTAATATTCAAAATATTCTATCAAAATTTCTTGGCCAGGCATGATGGCTCACGCCTGTAATCCCAGCATTTTGGGAGTCCGAGACAGGTGGATCACTTGAGGCTAGGCGTTCAAGATCAGCTTGGCCAACATGGCAAAACCCCATCTCTACTAAAAATACAAAAATTAGCCAGGTGTAGTGGTGCACACCTGTAATCCCAGCTACTCAGGGAGCTGAGGCAGGAGAATCACTTGAACCTGGGAGATGGAGGCTGCAGTGATCTGAGATCAAGCCACTGCTCTCCAGTGTGGGTGACAGAGCAAAACCCTGTCTCAGAAAAAAAAAAAAAAAAAATCCTTATTTGTTCTTATAGTCACTTTAGAAAAGGAGATAAACAGCAAGGTTTATTATCTAGGTTTAACAAAAAACAAAGCACAGAGGAGGGAAGGGGTATCTAAAGTGATACAATAAAGCAATAAAAAAAGTGAAAATAACCCAAAACAAAGCTCTATCCAGAGGTTTCTCAGCTATAACACATAATCAACATTAAGATTGCCTTGGCCGGTTGTGATGACTCAGGCCTGTAATCCCAGCACTTTGGGAGGCTGAGGTGTGTGGATCACCTGAGGTCAGGAGTTTGAGACCAGCCTGGCAAGTGAAACCCTGTCTCTACTAAAAATACAAAAATTAGCCGGGCATGGTGGTGCACACCTGTAATCCCAGCTGCTAGGAAGGCAGAGGCAGGAGAATGGCTTGAATCTGGGAGGCAGAGGTTGCAGGGAGCCGAGATCATGCTACTGCACTCCAGCCTAGGCAACAGAGTGAGATTCGTCTCAAAAAAAAAAAAAAAAAAAAAAAAAAAAAAAAAAGATTGCTTTGGGCCAGGTGTGCAGTGCCTCACACCTGTAATCCCAGCACATTGGGAGGCCAAAGCGGGAGGATTGTTTAAGCCCGGGAGTTAGAGACTAGCCTGGGCAATATAGTGAGACCTTGTCTCTCTAAAAAAAAAAAAAAAAAAAAACTGTCTTAAGGACATAGAAACCAAATCAATTCAATATTGAAAGTTGTCTTTTTTTTTTTTTTTTTTTTTTTTTTTTCCGAGACAGGGTCTCGCTCTGTCACCTAGGCTGGAGGGCAGTGGCACAATCATGGCTCACTGCAGCCTCAACCTCCTGGGCCCAAGCAATCCTCTCACCTCACCCTCCTGAGGAACTGGGATTACAGGAGCTCACTACCACACCTGGCTAATTTTTAAAAATTTTTTTGTAGAGACAGAGTCTCACCATGTTGCCTTGGCTGGTCTTAAACTCCTGGACTCAAGCGATCCTCCCGCCTCAGCCTCCCAAAGTGTTGGGATTACAGGTATGAGCCACCATGACCTCAAAAATTAAATGTTTTAATCATCTTCATTGAAAGAAAAAGAACCAATCATATCTGTCCATGTCCTACACAGTAAATGTCTCTGGAAAACAATGACTTAAATAAGAGAATCATTATTGTACAAAGGAACAGCTTACCTTAGGGTGCACCATGATGATTTTACGTAAAAAATGCTTTATAACCAGACAATTTGTCATCAAGGTTCTGGGCTTTTCATCAACCTGTAATAACACAACAAAAACACCTACCACACATACACAATCTCAAGAGCACAAATGAATTTAATTATGGTATTTCCTCTTCTAAAAGTAACTACACCTCAGAAAGCTTTTTGGACAACCAAAGGGAGACATCTCTGGGAATGAGAATTGTATGCAAAAGAAAATCTAAATAGCCATCACTTCTTGGGTTAGAGTATCTATTACATGGAACTTCAGAAGACACAAGAACAAAGATCAGAGTAAAACTCATAATGTCAAAACCACCTTTGGGGACAAATTTAAAAGTAATTCAGACTGAAGTTGATAAGAATAACTCCACCATCCTAATGTGCTTTGGAACAATCTGTATTAAGAATCTGAGTTATGCTTTTTTAGACAGAAATTTTTAAAAAAGAATCTGAGCAGAGTCGAAGGAGCAAACACTAAAAGGAACCTATTTTTGACATCAATCCATTAATCCAAACATTTATTTATAAGGAAAAGCTGAAGAGCAAAAAGCTCAAAAGTCAGAAGACCTGTGTTCTAGTACTGGTTCTGTAAAAAAAAATTACTTAAATACTCATGAAAAAAAAAAAAATCACTGCTCTGGACCTCATTTCCTAATCTGCAAAACAGGGATAAAACCTACCCCTTTGACCTCACAGAACTGTTTTAAGGATGCATATATTTTAAATTATAGGCCAGGTGTGTTGGCTCATGCCTGTAATCCCGGCACTTTGCGAGGCCGAGGTGGGCCAATCATGTGAGGTCAGGAGTTCAAGACCAACCTGGCCAACATGGTGAAACCCCATCTCTACTAAAAATACAGAAATTAGCCAGGTGTGGTGGCATGCGCCTGCAATCCCAGCTACTCAGGAAGCTAAGGCGGGAGAATTGCTTGAACCTGGGAGGTGGAGGTTGCAGTGAACCAAGATGGTGCCCCTGCACTCTAGCCTGGGTGACAGAGCTAAACTCTGTCTCAAAAAAAAAAAAAAAAAAAAAAAAAAAAAGGAAAGAAAGTATATATTACACATGGTAACAATAATAGATATCACTCATTGAATAGCTACTATGTGACAAGTATTGTGCAGTTGCTATATATATACTACCTCACAATAATCCTGTAAGGTAGGTATTACAATCTTTTCTTTGTAGATTTTTTTTTTTTTTGAGATGGAGTTTTGCTCTTGTTGCCCAGGCTGGAGTACAGTGGTGTGATCTCAGCTCACTGCAACCTCTGCCTCCCACGTTCAAGCGATTCTCCTGCCTCAGCCTCCTGAATAGCTGGGACTACAGGTACGCGCCACCATGCCTGGCTGATTTTTTGTATTTTCTGTAGAGACGGGGTTTCGCCATGTTGGCCAGGCTGGTCTTGAACTCCTGACCTCAGGTGATCTGCCCACCTCGGCCTCCCAAAATGCTGGGATTACAGACGTGAGCCACCGCGCCTGACCCCTTCTTTGTAGATTTTTTAAAAAAGGCTCAGAGAAGTCAAGCAACATGCCTAAGGTCACTTAGCTGTTCAGTGGTACAGCCAGAACTTGACTGTAAGTCTTTCTTTTTTGTTTTGTGAGTGACCTTAAGTCTTTCTAATACTAATTGCCCATGTTCTTGCCAATATACTACAAATACTTCCCTACAAATATAAGATTTACCACTAGGTGAAGACTTTACTGCAGGAATGGTGCTAAGGTATCTTATTTATATTATCTCATTTAACCTCACAAAAACTCTATTAGGTACCCAAATTTTATAAATAAAAGATTGTGCAGGATCTGGATTTTTAAAAATGAAGGAAAATAAAAATAAATATTTTACAAAAGAGTCTCAAAAAGGTTAAACAGCTTGTCCAAGGTTAGCCAGGTCGATTTGGCTCTAAATCTTTAGCATTAACCACTTACCTATACTGACTCACTATTATAGTGTTCCTAAAACCAAAGTTAGAAATAGTCTCCTAGAAAATGCAGAAGTCCAAAAAAATGAAAGAAGAAATACAATCAGAAATCAGTAGGTTTTTATTGTTGGCTCAGAGAATACAGTGCCATGTACTAGGTATATGTTTAAAAAAAAAAAAAAAGGTCCCAAATGTCAAAATTTGATAACACAAAAAGAAGAAACACACAAATATAGAAGGATAAACTATTACAATATTTTTATTTTATTTATTACTATGTTTTTTTGTTTTTTTGTTTTTTTTTTTTAGAAACAGGGTCTCACTTTGTCACTCAGGCTGGAATGCAGTGGCATGATCATAGCTAACTGTAACCTCGAACTCCTGGGCTCCAACGACCCTCCCACCTCAGCTTCCCAAGTAGCTGGGACTACAGGTGTGTAGCACCACACCTGGCTAATTTTTATTTTTTAATTTTCTGTAGAGACAGGGTCTCATTATGTTGCCCAGGCTGGTCTCAAACTCTTGGCCTCAAGCAGTCCTCCCACCTTGGCCTCCCAAAGCGCTAGAATTACAGACATAAGCCACACTGCACCTGGCCTTTTAATGTTTTTTATAAGTACACTGAAAAAGAAGTCAAAAACTGTGGCAATAGGTTGGGATTAAAAATAGAAAAAATTGGGCCATCTGTGGTGGCTCACACCTGTAATCCCAGCACTTTGGGAGGCCAAGGCGGGTGGATCACCTGAAGTCAGGAGTTCAAGACCAGGGCTGGCCAAGATGGTGAAACCCCATCTCTACTAAAAATACAAAAATTAGCCTGGAATGGTGGCAGGCACCTGTGATCCCAGCTACTTGGGAGGCTGAGGCAGAGAACTGCTTGAACCTGGAAGGTGGAGGTTGCAGTAAGCCGAGATCATACCACTGCACTCCAGGCTAGGTGACAGAGCAAGGCTCTGTCTAAAAAAAAAAAAAAAAACAAAAAAAGAAAAAATTATTTGAAAAAATTATTACAAAAATGGGCTGGGCACAGTGGCTCATGCCTGTAATCCCAGCACTTTGGGATGCTGAGGCAGGCAGATCACTTGAGGTCAGGAGTTCAAGATCAGCCTGGCCAACATGGTAAAACCCCATCTCTACTAAAAAAATACAAAAAAATTAGCTGAGCATGATGGCGTGCACCTGTAATCCCAGCTACTTGGGAGGCTAAGACACGAGAATCGCTTGAACCTGGGATGGAGGTTGCAGTGAGCTGAGATCGTGCTGCTGCACTCCAGCCTGGGTGACAGAGTGAGACTCCATCTCAGAAAAAAATAAAACAAAACATCATTACCAAAATGGATGGGGGATTATTAGAAAATTCTGTAAATACGTCTAGGATTATTCATGCATGTAAACAGTGGTAATTAAATAATAACTGCAGTCGGTATACATATCATAGTCACATCCTTCATTTTTAAAATTTTAGTATAAAATATTTAAACCAAAAAGCAATAGTCTTTAAAGCGTTTTCTGTACTTACCACTTCCAAAACAACTTCTTGGAACAGTTTCAAAGCTTTGTAGCCTTGGTGATTATAGGGCATATCATGGAGAGGGCTAATTATATCTAACAGTAAGACAACCGAAGTGAAAGTTCCTTGAGCAACTACTGGAGAGAGGCTACAATGAATAATGATGATATTTACTGATTACTTGCTACATGCCAAGCAGTTTCTATGCAAGTAAGAAATAACTCCATTTTATAGAAGAGGATAATGAGACTCAATAAGCTAATTAATTTGTCCAAGGTCACACACAGCTAGTTAAGTTCAAACCTAGAGCTGACTAACTCCAAAGTCCACATTCTACTATGCAATGCTGCCTCTCCAAAAATGTTCATTTTCTGTGTATACAGGTAGCTATCTGAATGGGGTAATATATAATCCATCATTATTTTTTATGGAGCCTGACAAGCAATGCTTATGTATGCCTACTTCAATATATGCATTTACTCACTCATAAAATATTAATGTGGCTTATTATGTACCTGGGCTTATAAAAATAAATAAAACAATCTCAGAATTAGAAGAGTTCACAGTTCAGTAGATGAGACAGACTGATTTATATGACAATGTGAAATTTAGATAAATGAGGTGCTAAAGGAATAGAGCAGAAGGACTGACACCCATCCCAGAGTTAGGATAAAGTGACTAATGTCAGGTCAGAGAGGATAATACAACACAACTAACCCCTTAAAAGGGGTTAAAGGCCCCTTTTAAGATCTACTCATAGAATTATTAGAGAGAGGAGGCCACGTGCGGTGGCTTACGCCTGTAATCCCAGCACTTTAGGAAGCCAAGGCAGGCGGATCATGAGGTCAGGAGATTGAGACCATCCTGGCTAACACGGCCCGTATCCACTAAAAATACAAAAAATTAGCCAGGCGTGGTGGCGGGCACCTGTAGTTCCAGCTACCCGGGAGGCTGAGGCAGGAGAATGGCATGAACCTGGAAGGCGGAGCTTGCAGTGAGCTGAGATTGTGCCACTGCACTCCACCCTGGGCCACAGAGCAAGACTCCGTCTCAAAAAAAAAAAAAAAAATTATTAGAAAGAGGAAGAGAGAGATGGCAAAGCCTTTTACAGTTGGGTGTTGGGTGTTAGAGACCCAGTACCCCAGCCTGACATACCTACAGAAGCAGTGAACTTACTTATTTACTGTTATGAAAAAAATAGATGCTGCCAGCCCTGCACAGCAGAAACCACTATTGAATCATACGGTTTTAGCCTTCACCTTGAAATGTGTCTAATTATATGACAGAATATAGAAGTATGTTTTCAAATATGAACTTATGCAGTCATGAGCCCTTATATCACTTTCTAGAAGAAAGTCTGTCTCTCACCCCCTCACCTTAGATATATACACACAGAAGTACAGATGTATAAATATATAGATATGTTTGTGCATATATGTGTTTGTATGTATATATGTATAACTCCATTCACTTGATCACTTAGTATTATTACAAAAATAAATATTAAACTGGATAAAGCTGTCAAGAAGATCTTATAAAATCAGATTGCTTTTGGAGGGACATGTTACCCAGCCTAATGAACCCCAAAATGTAAGACTCGCTGTGGGCATAAACACAAAACCCAATTATCTCTCCTAAATGAAACTTTCCTCAGTCTTCCTTGAAATTAACTTTCCTCCCAAGCCCAAATTAATGGATCATTTATTATAGCTTTTCCATGGATGTCTCTATTAGTCTTTGCTGTGAACCTTGCTACTTAACCTTTCTCCTCAGTTGAGGCATGCATGATGAAATCTTTTACAAACTCCCTTTTATCTCTTCTCATTCCCTTCATTCAAATATTGTCTACGTAGCTGCACAGTACCAAAAACAATCAGATATAATGGAAGAAATGCACAAGGAAATCCTTGTTCCCTTGAGGCTAATGCCACTTGACTATACTATTATTTTACTTCTCATCTCCATCACCAGCTGATTCCTGGTCACTAAGCTCACAGTTTTCCTCTGTATGCCAAATGCTGTCATCATCTTGACTGACATCCACATCCAAGCAGATAACTAGCCTAGGCAATAACTTAGTCTCACAGTTCCCTGACCTCTTCAACAATAATGACCTTGACCTCCACTCATTCCCAGCCACCTATTTCCATGGCCACGGCTTGGAACTGTTCCATTCTGAAAATCTTAAATTGAAATGTCCCTCTCCATTGTAAAAAGATGTAC
Organism: Nomascus leucogenys; assembly: GCF_006542625.1. Lineage (NCBI taxonomy): Eukaryota > Metazoa > Chordata > Mammalia > Primates > Hylobatidae > Nomascus > Nomascus leucogenys. The sequence continues at coordinate 86,373,978 of NC_044384.1, read as the reverse complement.
ACCAAGGTATTTACAATGGCTGCCTTGAAAGGCCAAATTATATGTATTCCAAATGTTTGTTTTGATCATACTTTGATTTTTCTGAGGGAAACACTACTTTTGCAATAAAGAAAAAAATAAGAGAAACTTTATCATTCTGATAACAACTTCCTATTCTTTCAAGTGTCAGACTCTCCTACACCCAGCAAATCCGTTTTTCAGTCTTGTCAAGACCTCCAGACTTTGACCTCTTCCCATGGATTAGGTGCCCTTCCTCCATGCTAACATAGCATTCAGGACTCACTTCTATCATCCATTCTGGGAATCACGCCGTATTGTAATTACGTGTTTACTTCTTGATCTTTCTATTTATATTCCAAGTTCCTTGGGATCAAGTAACATATCTTTTTTTTTTTTTTGAGGCAGAGTCTCACTCTGTCGCCCAGGCTGGAGTGCAATGGCGCCATCTCGGCTCACTTCAAGCTCCACCTCCCAGGTTCACACCATTCTCCTGCCTCAGCCTCCCGAGTAGCTGGGACTACAGGCGCCTGTCACCACACCTGGCTAATTTTTTGTATTTTTAGTAGAGACAGGGTTTCACCGTGTTAGCCAGGATGGTCTCAATCTCCTGACCTCGTGATCCACCCACCTTAGCCTCCCTAAGTGCTGGGATTACAGGTGTGAGCCATGGTGCCCGGCCAGGATCAAGTAACATATCTTAAGACACTGTACCTACAGATAGTATCTAGCTCACTGACACTGACTTGAACAAACACACGTCTGGATGAATAAATAAACATTGAAATAGCCCTGATCTATAAGAGTCAGACTTTGGTTCAAGTTCTAATTCTGCCACTTAACTGTTGTATGACACTGGGAGAGTCAGTCAAGTTCTTTGAATCTCAACTTTCTGGTATGTAAAATGGGGTGATAATCCTCATCCTACCCACTTCATAGACTTGTCAGGATGCTTAAATAATATATATAAATGTTATGTATACAACTTACTGCTTGTTCAGGCTGACTGAAACACAGAACCTCATTTCCTAGAATTGCCCTTCTTGGTTCACTGGAATCACCTTTTTATTACTACTTGACATGAACAGTTTCAGAGCTGACTAACCATTAATTGCTCCAGATTGTTTACTCTCCATTCTCCTAAAGAAGATAAGGCACAGCCAGGGATATCTGTTGTCCTGATACCATACCCATTCCTTTCAGAATGAGCATATAATTATCCAAACATGGAGAAAGGCTGCCCAAGGGCTTCCTGGGAGAATGTTTAAAGCACTCTAATTCGTTATGTCTCCACCAACTCTAAGGAAGGAAAATAGGAGATGAGAGAACTGTTAAAGGGAATGGAGAATGAATTATCACTCTCATAAATCTGGACTACAAATAAGTTGATAAAGAGATCTCTAAACCAAACTAATAAAAATGTATCCAAGTAGGATCTGCACTGGGAGTCACTTTTAATTTTCTTTATTAGGAGATCCAAATTCAAATAAGGGCTTGTTTCAGTGGTTCTCAAATTCATCTGCATATTAGGAATCACCTGGGATCTAAAAAAATGTTCCAAAGCCTATGCCATACCTATTACGGACTGAATGTGTCCCTCAAAATCCATATGCTGACGTCCTAAGCCCCAAAGTGACTGTGTTTGGAGGTAGGGCCCTCAGGAGGTTATTAAGATTAAATGAGGTCATAAGGGTAGGGCCCTGATCCCAGATCTTAATAGGACTGGCGTCCTTATAAAAAGATACACCAGAGCCAGGTGCCAGTAATTCCCACCTGTAGTCCCAGCTACCAGCTACTTGGCAGGCTGAGGCAGGAAGATCACTTAAGCTCAGGAGTTCAAGTCTGTAGTGTGCTATGACGCACCTGTGAATAGCCACTGCACTCCAGTCTGTGCGACATAGCAAGACCATATCTCTACCAAAAAATTTTTCAATAAAAATAAAGAGACATTAGAGATCTCTTTCTTTTCATCCACATGCAGAAAAAAGGCCATGTAAGGACACAGTAACAAGGCAGTAGTCTACAAGCCAGGAAGAGAGGGCTCACCGGAAGCCAGCCCTGACAGCACCTTGATCTTGGACGTCTAGCCTCCAGAACCGTGAGAAAATAAATCTCTATTGCTTAAGCCATCTAGTCTGTGGTATTTTGTTACGGCTGCCCAAGAAGACTAATAAGTACAACACCCAGACCAATTAAATCACAATCACTCAGAGTGGGACACAGATGACAGTATTTTGGGAGCTCCTAGGTGATCTAATGTCTGCACAGGCAAGTTTGGGAACCATTGCCTTATTTCATTTCAGTTTGGAACTCTGATGGACCTAGGCTTTTCTTTCTTGTTATTAGATTTGCAGAAAAATAAGAATAAAATCATTAGTAATTTATAAGACCACAACAAAACCTGCCTCAAAAATCATCTGGAAGGGTGTTACCCCTGTCATGTCCTGAGAATAGCTGCCTTCCTCTGAAGTCCAAGTCAGCTTTGCAGAGATTCCGGGCAGTATGGACTGTATTTCTGTGTGAGAAGAAATGGCAACAAAGTCAAACAGGCAGTTTGGATAAGAACCAGGATTTCTGGATTTGTTTATTAAACTGGTGAGCCAAGAAGGCTTTTCCCTGATGAAAAGATTATCTACAAGATTTAAAATATGACTGGAAATGGCTATGCATCAGCAAATTGCTTGAACATTTAGAATTACTTTATGGGATTAGGACATTTAACCTCACCTTTTCAATTTTTTACATTTGCTAAATCAATTTTTATTTTATGTTAATTTCCACAAGGTCATGTTTAATGCCAGATAGCTTCAGAACTGATAGTTGTGATATTCTTGTATTTTTTAATAAATCAACTCATTATGTAATAAATACAAGTCTAGTACATGAACTAATTTAGAGCTGAAGGTTGAAAAATTCAAGAATGACTCTCAGGCATGTAGTGTTTTTTGTTTTTTTTTTTTAATCGGAGTCTTACTCTGTCACCCTGGCAGGAGTGCAGTGGCGCTATCTCGGCGCACTGCAACATCCACCTCCTGGGTTCAAGCGATGCTTATGCCTCAGCCACCCAAGTAGCTGGGATTAGAGGCATGCACCACCATGCCCCGCTAGTTTTTTTCTTTTTCTTTTTTTTTTTTGTATTTTTAATAGAGATGGGGTTTCATCATGTTGGCCAGGCTGGTCTCAAACTCCCGATCTTAGGTGATCCGCCCGCCTCGGCCTCCCAAAGTGCTGGGATTACAGACATGAGCCACCGCGCCTGGCCTGCTTTGTTATTGAGGTTGACAATGTTGATATTATACAAGAATTAAACTTTAAAAACCTAATGATGATAAAAATATGCCCTAAAATAACAGCACAAGTTTCTCCTAAGGCATTCATGCTACATATCTCGTAATGTTTTAACCATCTCAAAAAAGTGTGGACATTCCCAAGATCAAATCCTAGCTATCAGCTGGGCGCGGTGGCTCATGCCTGTAATTCTAGCACTTTGGGAGTCCAAGGTGGGTGGATCACCTGAGGTCGGGAGTTCGAGACCAGCCTGACCAACATGGTGAAACCCTGTCTCTACTAATAATACAAAAATTAGCTGGGTGTGGTGGCATGCTCCTGTAGTCCCAGCTACTCAGGAGGCTGAGGCAGGAGACTCACTTGAACCTGGGAGGTGGAAGTTGCAGTGAGCCAAGATCATGCCATTGCACTCCAGCCTGAGCGACAAGAGCAAAACTCCGTCTCAAAACAAAACAAAACAAAAATTGTAGCTATCAATCTTAATGGGTAATATTTTTCTTGCCATTAGTTTGTTTTTCAAACCTAATTGTTACAAAGCCCTTGATAATAGGACAGCAAGGGTATGCTACACTGAAGTTTAATGAACTTAGCACTAAACCAGGATGTCTTGCGTCAATCTTCAGTTTCACCACTGATCAACTTTCTGACCTAAGGCAACCCCCCTTTTCTGTGATTCAATTACCATTCTGTGAAATAAGAAAAAAATTGTACCTGAGTCCTAGTTCAGTTTGATTAGTAAGACAGTACAGAAATGGGGTAAATGTGGATATATGAGAAAAGGTTTGTAAATAACTTTGAATTCTTCAGAAATCTTACTAATTTAAAATAAATTGTGTAGATATTTGGGGGGAAATCAATTTCAGTAGTCTCACTCCACACACACAAACACAAAAATACAGATAGGTTGACTACAGTTAAATGTAAAATGGTGAAACAATAACTAAGTAAAAGCCTTTGACTTCAAGATGAATAGAGCATATGCTGAAATCTCATCTTCCTGTCCAAACATATAAATTAATACAAACATTTTTAAATCTTAATGAATACATAGTCATGGTGAGAAAAAAAGAAAACAGAAATCTTTTTTTTTTTTAAGACAGAGTTTTGCTCTGTCACCCAGGCTGGAGTGCAGTAGCATGATCTTGGCTCACTGCAACCTCTGCCTTCCAGGTTCAACAGAGTCTCCTGCCTCAGCCTCCTGAGTAACTAGGATCACAGGGTTGCGCCACCATGCCTGGCTAATGTTTGTATTTTTAGTAGAGACAGGTTTTGCCATGTTGGCCAGGCTGGTCTCGAACTCTTGGCCTCAAGTGATCTGCCCGCCTTGGCCTCCCAAAGTGCTGGGATTACAGGTGTAAGCCACCATACCTGGCCAGAAAAGAGAAATCTTTATAGACCAGAAATGGAAAGGTGTTCTTCTTCCTCCTCCTTTGAAAAGAACAACAAAAAGGGAACAAAAGAGAGATTCCACAATAGTAGACAAGAACTAAAAAGATGCATAATATTTGGGCCTAGACTAGGAACAAACATAGAGCTAATACTGTAACACTCATAGGTTTAAGAGCAAGAGCCACACACAGGAGGTCTAAGCAAGGGACCGACACATGAACAAGGACTAGAGGTGCACTGCCTGTTTACCTGAATGTTGGTTACAGCCAAGGGGATTCTGGCAGCAGCCTCACTGATATGAGATGAGGGCCATAGAGCCATTTCATGTAAGTGGTGAAAGGACTCAGAACTACATAATCTATTAAGATGCAAGAGCTTTGCATCTTACCACCCATACAAAGATTAATTCTAGGTATACATCATACAAGGCTAAGGCTCAGCAACTCAGAGAGCCTCCTACAGGACAGTTGTCAACACAAAATGTGTTCAGATTAAACAGATCATGAACAATTAGCTCTTAATTAGAAATTACCATGCAAAGAATATTAATACCATGAAAACTACAATACACATCAACCAATGCACTTATACCTAAGGAAATAAAGTTAATAGAACAATCTGGGAGAGATTTTAAAATAAGTATCTATATTTTATACCTTTAAAAAGAAAAAGAAGCCATGAAACAAGGAAACACTGTCGTAAATTAAACAAAGCAATGGGGTTTTAGAAACCTTAGAAATTGGCCAGGCATGGTGGCTCATGCCTGTAATCCCAGCACTTTGGGAGGCTAAGGCGGGTGGATCACCTGAGGTCAGGAGTTCAAGACCAGCCTGGACAACATGGTGAAACCCCATCTCCACTAAAAACATTCAAAAAATCAGCTGGGCGTGGTGGCAGGCGCCTGTAATCCCAGCTACTTGGGAGGCTGAGGCAGGAGGACTGCTAGAACCTGGGAGGTGGAGGTTGCAGTGAGCTGAGATCACGCCATTGCACTCCAGCCTGGATGATACCGCGAGATTCTCAAAAAAAACCAAAATCTTAGAAATTAAAGATACAGTGTTTGAAATTAAAACTCTATGGATGGTTAGATTGGACACAGTAAAAGAGCAAATGTAAAAGAAAAGTTAGTATATGAATGCTCATAGCAGGGTTACTCATAATAGCTAAAAGTCGAAACAACCCAAATGTCCATCAAATGATGAATGGCTTAACCAAATCGGGAGTATTCAGCCATAAAAAGAAATGAAGTACTGTTACATGAAACAACATGGATAAGCCTTCAAAATATAATGCTTAAAGAACTCACACACAAAATGCTACATATTGTATGATTCCATTTATATGAGATGTCCAAAATAAGCAAATCGACAGAGACAGAAAGTAGATTAGTGTTTGCCAAGGCATAGAGAATGAAAGTAAGCAGAGTGACTGCTAATGAGTACACAGTTTCTTTTTCTGGATGAAAATGTACTGGAATTGGATAGTGATAATAGTTATACAGGCAGGAAGCAGTGGCTCACGCCTATAGTCCCAGCACTTTGGGAGGCCAAGGCGGGAGGATCGCTTGAGCCCAGAAGTTTGAGACTACACTGGCCAATGTGGCAAAACCCCATCTCTATAAAAAATATTTAAAAATGGCAGGGTGCAGTGGTTCACGCCTGTAATCCCAGCACTTTGGGAGGCCAAGGCGGGCGAATCACGAGGTCAGGAGATCGAGACCATTCTGGCTAACATGGTGAAACTCTGTCTCTACTAAAAATACAAAAAAAATTAGCCAGGCTTGGTGGTGGGCACCTGTAGTCCCAGCTACTTGGGAGGCTGAGGCAGGAGAATGACATGAACCCGGGAGGCAGAGCTTGCAGTGAGCCGAGATCGCACCACTGCACTCCAGCCCGGGCAAGAGAGCAAGACTCCGTCTCAGAAACAAAAACAAAACAAAAAACAAACAAAAAAGCAAAAACAAAAAAATTAACCAGGTGTGGTGGTGCACAGCTCTAGTCCCAACTATTCAGAGGGCTGAAGTGGGAGGATTACCTCAGCCCAGGAGATCGAGGCTGCAGTGAACAATGATCACGCCACTGCACTCCTGCCTGGGTGACAGAGTGAGACCCTGCCAAAAAAATATTAGTTATACAACCCTGAAAATATACTAAAAACCACTAAATTGTATACTTTAAAATGGCTGTGTTTATGGTATATGAATTTTATATCAATTAAAAGAAGAAAAGGCAAGGGACATTAAAAATAGATCCAGAAGAAATAATGACTAAGAAATATAAAACAAAGACAGATATAAGTGCTATTTGAACAGTTTTACCAAACATCAAGCAGGATAAATTTCGAAAAAAACAAGGCAAAAGAAAAAATTTTAAAAGCCACATAGTTAACACATCACAATGAAACCCAAAATAACAAGGATAAGCAGAAAACCCTACAAGCTACCAAAAAAATTAAATTAGCAAAAAAACCCCATGAGTTAGCAATGCTAAATGCCAGAAGATGATCCAGTACTATCTTCAAAGATCTGAAGTAACTTTGAATCTGGACTCTTTTACTTGCTTAATCTATCTGTCTATCTATCTATCTATCTATATCTATCTATCTATCATCTATCTGTCTGTCTGTCTATCTATCTGAGACAGAATCATGTTCTGTGGCCCAGGCTACGTGCAGTGGTGTGATCATAGCTCACTGCAGCCTCCAACTCCTGGGATCAAAGGATCCTCCTACCTCAGCCTCCCAACTCACTAGAACTACAGGTGTACACAATGCCCAGCTAATTTTTTTTCTTTATATTAAACTGCTTAGGGAAATTTTTGTAATTTTTTGTAGATACAGGGTCTCACTATGTTGCCCAGGCTGGTCTCGAGAGATCTTCCTGCCTCAGCCTCCCAGAGTGCTGGGATTACAGGCATAAGCCACCTCACTCAGCCAAATCTGAACTTTTAAGACAGCCAAACTACCATTACAAAATGAGAGACTTAAAATGTTTACCATCTACAAGTCCTCACTCAAATAACCACTAAACAAACCACCATGTCCATTTAAACATGAGTTTACATTTTTGCTGAGATCATGTAGGGATAAGGAAAAAGAATGAGAGATCATTATCAAGTTACCTCTTCACATAGGTCTTCAACTGTTAAAGATGAAGTAGATAGAAAATTTTCAATCAGATGACATTACGAACACACAGCAAAACCATGTACTGGGGCTTCTCCTCCCAGCATTAATGAAATAAGCAAATGAGCCCTCAAACCAAAAACTACTATAAAACTGGAAAAAATATATGAGACAGTTGTTTTCAGGCATTGGACAATAGATAGCACAAGGATACAATCCCTTGAGAGAAGGGAAACTCACCAGGTTAGTCCTGTTATTTCCCTGGGTGTCTGCCTGGGGAAATTTTCCCATCTACAGACAGGGACATGGAACCCAAGCAGAGGACAGTGGTCCCACTAAGCTGAGGAGGCAGAGAATAGATTTTGGAGTTGTGAAAGTACCTGGAATCTGCGGGGCAGGGCACTGGAGAAGAGGAAGATACAAAGAGTAGGTACTAAAGTCTGTGTAGGAGCTCCCCATGAGTCCTTGGCCAAGGTCTGGACTATCCATGCAGAGAGTGAGACTACATATGATTTCCCAAAGAGCAGGTGCTATGGAGTTGAGAATGTAACAAGATACTAGCAAGATTTTCCAGTGCTGGAAAATGTTGGCCTTCAGGCCTAGCTAGAAATGGGGAGACCTTGTTAAAACTGCTGGTGTCTAGCTGAGATGCCCCACAGATAATGCTTTAGTAATAAAAACCATACTGTCAATGAAGGTCTGCTCTAGACCCACCCCAAAAAAGTCTAAAGCCATTCCTTGACAAAATCCACAGAGGAGATAGAGTTTGGAGGCTAAATGGTATCAAATTAGAAGAGTTTGAAAAATGCATTGGCTTTCTACAGACCTACCCTTTAAAATGCATAAAAACAAGCCTGCACAAGGTCAAGGTGCATAGCCTACTAAAGCAAAAATTAATACTCTCCAGAGATAGATAATACGATATAGAATATGATCATATTGCCCAGTATAAAACAAAAATTTACTAAATATGCAAAGAAACAGGAAATGATAATCCACAGTCAAGGGGAAAAAAAGCAACTAATAGAAACAGAACCTGAGGGCCAGGCTCATGCCTATAATCCCAGCACTTTGAGGGGCCAAGGCAGGGAGATCGCTTGAGGCCAGGAGTTTGAGACTAGCCTAGGCAACATGGAAAGACTTGTCTCTACAAAAAAATTTAAAAATTAGCTGGGTGTGGTGGTACATGCCTGTGGTCCTAGCTACTCAAGAGGCTGACGTGGGAGGATCACTTGAGCCCAGGGGCTGGAGGCTGCAGGAGCTATGACTGTGCCACTGCACTTTTCAGCCTGGTGACAGAGTGAGACCCTGTCTCTGAAAAAAGAAAAGAAACAGAACCTGATATGGTACAGATATTACGTTTAGGAAAGACTTTAAAGAATCTATTATAAATATGTTCAAAGGCTTAAAAGGTGGCCTTAATGAGTGAACTGATAGGAAATGTCAGCAGATAACACTATACAAAAAGAACCAAAAAGAAATTCTATAACTGAAAAGTTAAATAATTGAAATAAAGAATTCACTGGATAGGTTTAATAGCAGATTAGAGGTGACAGAAGAGTCAGTAAAATCACTGAAGACAAATAACAAAAACTATTCAATCTGGAGAGTAAAGAAAAAAAAAGACTGAAGAAAAATGAATAAAGTCTTAGAAACCTGTAGGAAAATATCAACCAGTCTAAAATATGTGTAATGGGAGTTCCAGAAGGAGGATAGGGGAATAAAATGAGAATAGGACAAGAAAAACATCAAGAAACCATGGACAAAATTCCCTAAAATTTCATGAAAAATATTAAGATGTGAAAAGCTCAGCAAACCCCAAGGAGGATAAATGCAAAGAAAATCACATCTAGGTATATAATAGTCAAAAATGATAAAAACCAAAGATAAAGATAAAATATTGAAAGAAGCCAGAGGAAAAGCACACACTATATACAGAGGAGGTATAATATGAATCACAGCTGACTTCTTACCATAAACAATAAAGGCCAGGTCCAGGCACAGCGGCCCATGCCTATAATCCCAGCACTTTGGGAGGCCAAAGTAGGTGGATCGCTTGAGGCCAGGAGTTCAAGACCAGCCTGGTCAACATGGCAAAACCCTGTCTCTACTAAAAATCAAAAAATTAGCCAGGTGTGGTGGCATATGTCTGTAATCCCAGTGCTACTCAGGAGGCTGAGGCACAAGAATCACTTGAACCCGGGAGGCAGAGGTTGCAGTGAGCCGAGATCACGCCACTGCACTCTGGCCTGGGTGAGACAGTGAGACCGTCTCCAAAAAAATAAAATAAAATAAATAAATAAAAACAATAAAGCGCAGAAGACAATTGACAACATCTTTCAAAATGTTGAAAAGGATAAAACTATCAAGCCAGATATTCCAGTGCAATATCCTTTAAAAATGAGGTTAAGGTAAAGGCATTTTAAGATAGAAGATGAAATAATCTGCTGCTAGAAGATTTGCTAAAGGATTTTCTTCAGGCTGAAGATGGAAACCCAGCTATACAGGAAGAAATGAAGGGCACCAGAAATCATAAATAAGTGAATATAAAAGACTATTTTTTTCCTTGAATTTCTCTTGACAGCTAGCTTTTCAGAGCAAAAATAATCTCATAAGGCAGGGAATTATAAGTATTTGAGTATTTTAAAATACTCAAAATTGAGCAAAAAGAAAACTATTTACCTATTCTTTTGCCAATACCACAGTTTCTTTTTTTTATTATTATACTTTAAGTTTTAGGGTACATGTGCACAACGTGCAGGTTTGTTACATATGTATACATGTGCCACGTTGGTGTGCTGCACCCAGTAATTCATCATTTAACATTAGGTATACCTCCTAATGCTATCCCTCCCCCTCCCCCCACCCCACAACAGGCCCTGGTGTGTGATGTTCCCCTTCCTGTGTCCATGTGTTCTCATTGTTCAATTCCCACCTGTGAGTGAGAACATGTGCTGTTTGGTTTTTGTCCCTGTGATAGTTTGCTGAGAATGATGGTTTCCAGCTTCATCCATGTCCCTACAAAGGACATGAACTCATCTCTTTTTTATGGCTGCATAGTATTCCACATGGTGTATATGTGCCACATTTTCTTAATCCAGTCTATCATTGTTGGACATTTGGGTTGGTTCCAAGTCTTTGCTATTGTGAATAGTGTTGCAATAAACATACATGTGCATGTGTCTTTATAGCAGCATGATTTATACTCCTTTGGGTATTTACCCAGTAATGGGATGGCTAGGTCAAATGGTATTTCTAGTTCTAGATCCCTGAGGAATCACCACACTGACCTCCACAATGGTTGAACTAGTTTACAGTCCCACCAACAGTGTAAAAGTGTTCCTATCTCTCCACATTCTCTCCAGCACCTGTTGTTTCCTGACTTTTTAATGATCACCATTCTAACTGGTGTGAGATGGTATCTCATTGTGGTTTTGATTTGCATTTCTCTGATGGCCAGTGATGATGAGCATTTTTTCATGTGTTTTTTGGCTGCATAAATGTCTTCTTTTGAGAAGTGTCTGTTCATATCCTTCGCCCACTTTTTGATGGGGTTGTTTGGTTTTTTCTCGTAAATTTGTTGGAGTTCATTTTAGATTCTGGATATTAGCCCTTTGTCAGATGAGTAGGTTGCAAAAATTGTCTCCATTCTGTAGGTTGCCTGTTCATGCTGATGGTTCTTTTGCCGTGCAGAAGCTCTTTAGTTTTAATTAGATCCCATTTGTCAATTTTGGATTTTGTTGCCATTGCTTTTGGTGTTTTAGACATGAAGTCCTTGCCCATGCCTATGTCCTGAATGGTATTGCCTAGGTTTTCTTCTAGGGTTTTTATGGTTTTAGGTCTAACATGTAAGTCTTTAATCCATCTTGAGTTAATTTTTGTATAAGGTGTAAGGAAGGGATCCAATTTCAGCCTTCTACATATGGCTAGCCAGTTTTCCCAGAACCATTTATTAAATAGGGAATCCTTTCCCTATTGCTTGCTTTTGTCAGGTTTGTCAAAGATCAGATGGTTGTAGATAGGCGGCATTATTCCTAAGGGCTCTGTTCTGTTCCATTTGTCTATATGTCTGTTTTGGTATCAGTACCATGCTGTTTTGGTTACTATAGCCTTGTAGTATAGTTTGAAGTCAGGTAGCATGATGCTTCCAGCTTTGTTCTTTTGGCTTAGGATTGACTTGGCAATGAGGGCTCTTTTTTGGTTCCATATGAACTTTAAAGTAGTTTTTTCCAATTCTGTGAAGAAAGTCATTGGTAGCTTGATGGGGATGGCATTGAATCTATAAATTACCTTGGGCTAACTACTGTAGCTTTATAAGTCTTGAAGTCGGGTAGTGCCAGTCCCCTGACTTTATTCTTCAATATGGAGTTGGCTATTCTGGGTCTTTTTCTTTCCATATAAACTTTATATTTTATTTTTGGAGACAGTCTCACTTTGTTGCCCAGGCTAGAGTGCAGTGCTGTGATCACAGCTCACTGTAGCCTTGACCTCTTGGGCTCAAAAGATCCCCGAGTAGCTGGGATAGATGACCTATCTTTCCATAGCCAACTGAGCATCTTGAAACAATGGCATTATAACAATGAAATTGAAATTCAGTGGTTTGTACATCATAGTGTCAAGCTAATGACTTAATTCATCCTAGAAGTTTGTCCCTAAAGACATGGAGAAGGCTGGGTGCAGTGGCTCAAGTCTGTAATCCCAGCAATTTGGGAGGCTGAGGCGGGAGAGTCACTTGAGCCCAGGAGTTTGAGACTGTCTCTTAAAAAAAAAAAAAAAAAAAAAAAAAAAAAAAAGAAAGAAAGAAAAGAAAAAGACACAAAGTTCAGAAAACAGAAAATAGAGGTGGTAAACACTTATTAAAAGGTTCAGATAAATATAATTAAAACTTTTAACCATCTCATTAACTTGTAAATTAGCTTAAATATTTTAAGTAATTGAAATTCCCAATGCTAGCAAAGTACGGTGAAGTTGGTAACTTTGCTACAAATGTTAGCATTACATTACACAACTTTTTTTAGGGGGATGGAGTCTCTCTTTGATGCCCAGGTTAGAGTGCAGTGGTGCGATCTCGGCTCACTGCAACCTCCACCTCCCAGATTCAAGTGATTCCCTTGCCTCAGCCTCCCAAGAAGCTGGGACTACAGGCTATTTTTTTGGATTTTTAGTAGAGACGGGGTTTCACCATGTTAGCAGGCTGGTCTTGAACTCCTGACCTTAAGTGATCCGCCCATGTCAGCCTCCCAAGGTGCTGGGATTACAGGTATGAGCCACCACGCCTGGCTGACACTTTTTACAAAGCAATTTCAGAGCCATAAAAACGTACACAGACTTTGATCAAGTTAATTCTATCTCATAAAATTAATACTAAAATTTTCAATATAGTAAAAAGCTATATGCATTGATATTCATTCCAGTGATATTAATTAGACTTATTGAGAACTGTGTATTCAGAATAACCACTGTGCTACATGCATTATACGTATTACTTCACTTAATCCTCAAAACAATTTTATGAGGTAGGTGCTTTCAAAAGATCAAAAACTTGTTCAAGAACACACAGTATAATCTCCTAGATACTAAACTATCCTACTATTCATAATAATGGGGGAAAAAAAAAGAACAAACCTAAATGTCTATTAATAGAAAAATGGCTAATTTATTATACATCTTGATGGATAATTTAGCCATTAAAATAATGACTAGAAGACTGTCATAACATGAAAAATGCTTATGTTAAGTAAAAAAAGACATAGGATAACATTATATATATATATTGTGATTACAACAATATTAAAAAAACATGACGGGCATGATTCTGGCTCAGTGTAGCCTCCACCTCTTGGGGCCAAACTATCCTTCTGTCCCAGGCTCCCAAGAAGCTGGGACACTACAGGTGCACACCACCATGCCCAGCTAATTTTTGTATTTTTTTGTAGAGACTGGGTCTTGCCATGCTGCCTAGGCTTGTCTTCTACTACCAGCGTCAAGTGATCCTTCCGTCTTGGCCTCCCAAAGTGCTGGGATTACTAGCATAAGCTACTGCACCTGGCCTAGAAAAAGCATTTTAGGAAATACAGCACTCATTCATAACACACACGCTGGCAAATTAGGAATAGAAAAGAATTTCCTAAACTTAATAGGAGCAGGTATAAAAACTATTGCAAATATACTTAATAATAGACTTTTTTTTTTTCTTTTAAGAGATGGGGACTTGCTATGTTGACCAGACTGGTCTTGAACTCTTGACCTCAAATGATCCTCCAATCTTGACCTCCCAAAGTGCTGGGATTACAGGCATGAGCCACTGCTCCCGGCCAATGGTAGACTTTTAAATAACCCTTCCTTGTTTAATTTCCTTGTTTAAGGAAAGCAAGACAGATGCCTAATATTACCCCTGCTATTCTATTTAATACTAGTGCTATTCTATCCAATACAATATGACAAGGAAAAGAAGTAAGCCATATGCCAGGCGTGATGGCTCATGCCTGTAGTTCCAGCACTTTGGGAGGCCGAGGCAGGCAGATCACTTGAGGTCAGGAGTTTGAGACCAGGCTGGCCAACATGGTAGAATCCCATCTCTACTAAAAATACACAAGTTACCCAGGCATGGTGGTGCATGCCTGTAGTCTCAGCTACTCAGGAGGCTGAGGTAGGAGAATCACTTGAACCCGGGAGGCAGAGGTTGCAGTGAGCCGAGATCACGCCACTGCACTCCAGCCTAGGTGACAGAGTGAGACTCTGTCTCAAAAAAAAAAGAAGTAAGCCATACAAGGATTGAAAAGGAAAAGATGGAGTTGTCATAATTTAGAGATGCTTTGAATGCCCATACAGAGGATCCAAAAGAATCCACAGATAAATTATCCAAATTAATAAGGGATTAATTCAGTAGGATTGAAAAAAATGAATACCATTCATAATAGCAACAAAAACTATAAGACTATAGAAATAAATATAGCAAAAGATATCTAAGACCATTATGAAAAGAATTTTAAAGTGTTAACATAAAAGATCTAAATAGGAATGACATCAGCAAGATGGCGGGATAGGAAGCCCCAGGCCCTCGTTTCCCCCACAGAAAAACCAACTCAACAGCAATATCAAATATCTTTTGTGAGAACTCCAGAAGCCGGTTAAGAGGTTGCAGAACCACAAGTGAACTCAAAGCCAACAAGAGCCACATCCAAGCAAGACCCGGGCTAAAGGAGTACCCCCTCATCTGAGACATCCTAGCCTCATGGCAAAGGAAAAGAAGCTACCAGCAAAATACATAGACTCTTAAAGCTTCTCCTGGAAGGCGACACATGTCACTTCCACTCACATTTCATTGGCCCTGGGAAGTTACATGACCCAGCCTTATACTCATAGGGCAAAAAATATAATTCTCCCAGAAGAAGAGTAGACAATATTTTGAACAAATAATAACATCTGGCAAAATGGTCTCTAAAGTCAGGCAGACTTTGGCTTATAGCCATTTGCTCTTGGTCAAGCCCCTTATTCTCCCTTATAATGCCTATCTCTTAAGTGTGACAACTAAAATTAAATAACATTTTTAAAAGAAAAATCTAAATATATGACAAGCTGTATCATCTCACAAAAACAATGCTAAAAATGTTCATTGCCACCAAATTAATCTATAATTCCGTTTAATAGCAATCACAATCACAACAAGATTTTTTTGTGGAGTTTTGTTTTTTATTTTTATTTTTTGAGATGGAGTCTCACTCTGTCACCCAGGCGGGAGTGCAGTGGCGCGATCTCAGCTCACTGCAACCTCTGCCTCCTGGGTTCAAGTGAGTCTCTCACCTCAGCTTCCAGAGTAGCTGGGACTACAAATGCCCGCCCCCATGCCCAGCTAATTTTTGCATTTTGAGTAAAGACAGGGTTTCACCATGTTGGCCAGGCTGGTCACTAACTCCCACCTCCGGTGATCTGCCGGCCTTGGCCTTCCAAAGTGCTGGGATTACAGGCGTGAGCCACCATGCCCAGCCTGGAACTTAACTAATTATAAAACTCATAGCCAAGAGTAAAGGTTTTAAAAACCAAAGACAAGGTCAGGCGCGGTGACTCACGCCTGTAATCCCAGCACTTCGGGAGGCCAAGGCAGGCGGATCACGAGGTCAGGAGATTGAGACCATCCTGGCTAACACAGTGAAACCCTGTCTCTACTAAAAATACAAAAAAAAAACAAAAAAATTAGCCAGGCGTGGTGGCAGGCGCCTGTAGTCCCAGTTACTCGGGAGGCTGAGGCAGGAGAATGGCGTGAACCCGGGGGGCGGAACTTGCAGTGAGCCGAGATTGTGCCACTGCACTCCAGCCTGGGTGACACAGCAAGACTTTGTCAAAAAAACAAAACAAAACAAAAAAACACCAAAGACGATTCCGAAAAAGAAAAACAAGGAGGAGAGATTTGCCCTATCATATAGCAAGATTTATTCTAAAGCTTTAGGAAATAAAACTCTACAATACTGGCCCAGGCACAGAGATAAAGACTAGATTACCCAGAAACAGACCCAAGCATATATAGAATCTTAGTATATGACAGAATAATAATATAAATTACTGGGTAAAGTACTATTCAATAATAAACTGAGTTGGGACAAGTAGCAATCTGTTTTGAAAAGGATTTAAATTAGATTCCTTACATCATAAATAAAATAAAAATAAACTCCATTAAAGTCAGCTGGTTAGCAAAGCAAAACAAAAATAAACTCCAGATTCACTAGATGTAATAATAAATATAAATTTAAAACTTTAGCACTATTAAAGAAATTATATAGGCCAGGCATGGTGGCTCACACCTATAATCCCAGCACTTTGGGAGGCCAAGGTGGGTGGATCACCTGAGGTCAGGAGTTTGAGACCAGCCTGGCCAACATAGTGTCTCTACTAAAAATACAAAAATTAGCTGGGCTTGGTGGTGGGGGCCTGTAATCCCAGCTATTCGGGAGGCTGAGGCAGGAGAATCGCTTGAACCTGGGAGGCAGAGGTTGCAGTGAGCTGAGATTGCTCCATTGCACTCCAGCCTGAGCAACAGAGCGAGACTCTGTCTCAAAAAAAAGAAAAAAGAAATTACATAAAATGTCATTATGACTTTAGCGTAGAAAAGAATTGTCTCTAATCAATGATAGCAGCTTTCACTTTATAAAACTAGAAACAGAAAAGTAAGACCCCAAACAAGCAAAAGAAAGAATAAAAGATCACAGTGTAAATGAATGAAATAGAAAACAACAGGAAGAACCTGATTCTAGCCAGACTGATCAAGGAAAATAAAAGAGAAGATATAAATAACCAACACCAGGGAGTAAGAAAGGGGATATTGCTAGAGATTCTACAAACATTAGAAAGATAATAAGGAAAATTATGAACAATTTTATGTCAATAACCCAATAACTTAGATAAAATGGACAAATTCCTTGACACAAATTACCTATGCTTACTCAGGAAAAAAAGAGGCCAGGTGCAGTGGTACACGCCTATAATCCCAGCACTTTAGGAGGCTGAGGCAAGAGGATCGCTTGAGCCCAGGAGTTCCGGACCAGCCTGGGCAACACAGTGAGACCCTGTCTCTATAAAAAATACAAACCAGGTGTGGTGGTGCATGCCTATAGTCCTGAATCTGAGGCAGGAGGATTGCTTGAGCCAGGGAGGTCAAAGCTGCAATGAGCTGAGATTGCCCCACCATACTCCAGCCTGGGTGACACAGACCATGTCTCAAAAAGAGAGAGAGAGAGACTGTATAATTATTAAAGAAATTGAATTTGTAGTTAAAATATTTCCCAGGAAGGAAAAAATCAGGCCCAGATGGCTTCCTTGATGATTTGCACCAAATATTTAAGGAAGAAATTGTACCAAATATTTAAGGAAGAAATAATATCTTCTACAAACTCTTCTAGGCAATTGAAGAACAGAGAATATGTCCAAAGTCATTCTATGAGGCCAGTATTACTTGTACCAAAAAAAGACAAAGACATTACAAGAAAAGAAAATTACACATATCCTTTGTGAACACAGATGCAAAAATTCTTAATAAAATTATGGCAAATCAAATCTAACAATACAGGCTGGAGTGCAGTGGCATGATCTCGGCTCACTGCAACCTCCACCTCCCAGGTCCAACTGATTCTGCTGCCTTAGCCTTTAGAGTAGCTGGGAAGAAAGGCACACACCACCACACCCAGCTAATTTTTGTATTTTTTAATAGAGATGGGGTTTCGCCATGTTGGCGAGGCTGGTCTCGAACTCCTGACCTCAGATGATCTGCCCACCTCAGCCTCCCAAAGTGCTGAGATTACAGGCATGAGCCACGGTGCCCGGCCAAGATTTTTATTTTTTGAGATAGGGTCTTGCTCTGTCTCCCAGGCTGGAGTGCAGTGGCAAAATTATAGCTCACTGCACTCTCCAACTCCTGGTTTCAATCAATCCTTCTGCTTCAGCCTCCTGAGTAGCTAGGACTATAGGCATGCAGCACCACGCCTAACTAACTTTTAGAAATGTTTTGTAGATATGGGGCCTTGCTATGTTTCCCAGGCTAGTTTAGCAAGCTTGAAAAATATATAAACATCAACTGTATTTCAAATACTGGCAAGAAACAGTTGGAAAATGAAATTCTTAAAAAAAATACCACTTACTGGCCGGGCCACATTTACAGTTAACTCTTCCACTGAAGTCTTGAACCCCTCAAAGTCATCCATAAGGGTTGGAATCAACTTCTTCCAAACTCCTGTTAATGTTGATGTTTCGACCTCCTCCTATGAATGACGAATGCTCTTAATGGCATCTAGAATGGTGACTCCTTTCCAGAAGGTTTTCAATTGACTCTACTCACTATCTATGGCAGCTATAGTCTTATAAAATGTATTTCTTAAATAATAAGCCTTTAAAGTTGAAATTACTTCTTGAACCATGGGCTGTTCATGGATGTTCTGGCAGTGCATTTGGCAGTCCCACACATCTGTCTCTTGCTTCAATAGTATTTGGATGGAACAAACCCAGGGACTCCCTCTCTTCCAGCCTCCAACTGCCCTCCAATCTCCTCTCCACTTGCAACCTCCAGGACCATCTTCTCGGCCATCTCCTGCTTCTGAGACCAGCCAGCACTGTTTTTGTGGTTAGCTCCTTCTTGCCAACTAGACTCATCAGAATTATTTCATCGAGTTGGAGGCAGCTGTCAATCGCCTGGTCAATTTGTATCTGTAGGCCTCCTACATCTCTCTCATTCTGGGCTTCTATTTTGACCGCAATGATGTGGCTCTGGAAGGCGTGGGCCACTTCTTCCACAAATTGGCTGAGAAGTGTAAGGGTGCAGAGCATCTCTTGAAGTTGCAAAGCCAGCATGGCAGCCACATTCTGTTGCAGTAGAGATGGGGTTTACACCATGTTAGCCAGGATGGTCTCGATCTCCTGACCTCATGATCCGCCCACCTTGGCCTCCCAAAGTGCTGGGATTATAGGCGTGAGCCACCGCACCCAGCCTCAAATTTAAATTTCTTAAAAAGAAATTGGAATGGCTGAGGATGGTGGCTCATGCCTGTAATCCCAGCACTTTGGGAGGCCAAGGTCGGAGGATCGCTTGAGCCCAGGAGTTCAAGACCAGCTTGGGCAACATAGCAAGACCTCATCTCTTAAAAAAAAAAAAAGAAATCGGAAGAAGTACCATTTGGATAACCTCAACCTTTTCAGAAAAATAGAAGGTAAAGACATTTATTTAGAGGAGTGTCAGGTAATTTGAAATATACACTATGGGAATTATATAAAAGGATAAACAAGATAAAAGAGTACTGAACAACCCCAAGAAGTTAGAAATTCTGCTTAAATTTATAGCGTTCCCAACATTCAGTTTTATGATTTACACAAGTAACACTTGGCAGCTTGAAAATAAGAATGAAAAAAATAATAATAATGGCGATTACCCAAGCCTGGAGACTGATAAGAAAGAAAAAGTAGAAAGACAAGGCAGCAGGGGATTATACTATGCTAAGTGGCCAATGATGGGTAAGAAGGCCAGAAGGGGTGTCAGGAAAGAGAAGAGGGAAGTAAAGGGGAAGATGGAGTTTTAAAAACTTCAATTTCATACTACCACTGGTGTGTGTTCATTTGTTTTGAGTCAGAGTCTGGCTCTGTCACCCAGGCTGGAGTGCCGTGGCGTGATCTCAGCTCACTGTAACCTCGACCTTCTGAGTTCAAGCCATTCTCCTGGGTCAGCCTCCCAAGTAGCTGGGATTACAGGCACCGGCCACCACGCCTAGCTAATTTTGTATTTTTAGTAGAGACAAGGGTTCACTATGTTGGCCAGGCTGGTCTCCAACTCCTGACCTCAGGTGATCCTCCCACCTCGGCCTCCCAAAGTGCTGGTATTACAGGCATGAGCCACCATGCCTGGCCTCATTATGTTTTTGACTTGCATTTTTCCCTAATGACTAATGATGCTGAGCATCTATCTTTTCATGGGTTTATTGGCCATGTGTATATGTTTTTAGGATAAATGTTGTCTTAGTCCACTCAAGCCGCCATAACGAGACCATAAACTAGGTAGCTTAAACAAGAGAAATTTATTTCTCACAATTCTGAAGGCTGGGAAGTCCAAGATCAAGATGCCAGTTGATTTGGTTCCTGATGAGGGCTCTCTTCCTGGCTTTCAGATAGCTGCCTTCTCATTGTGTCCTCACATGGCCTTTCCTTGGTGGATACAAGGGAGGGGGAGGGAAAAAGAGAATAATCTCTGTCTTCCTTCCTCTTCTTATAAAACCACTAATCTCATGAAGGCCCAACACTCACGATCTAATCTAACCCCACTTACCTCCCAAAGGCCCCATCTCCAAATACTACCACACTGGGGGTTGGGGCTTTACCATATGAATTTTGCTATTTGTCCTTTAATTTTTGTTGTATAAGTTGTATATATACACTGGATACTAGACTTTTCTTATCTGTGGATTATTTTTTCACCTTTTTTTTTTCTGAGTTTTGGAACTAGAAATCTTCATTTTCCAGCTTTTTTTTTTTTTTTAGGTATAATTGATCTTTTCACTTTCTTAGTATCATCTTTTGAAGCGCAAGAGTTTTCAATACTGATTAAATCCAATTTCTCTACTTTTCCTTTCATTGCTTGTGCTTTAAATGTCATATCCAAGAAAACATTGCCTAATCCAAGGTCATGAAGATTTAAACCTTTCTTTCTTTTCTAAAAGTTTTATAGTTTTAGTTCTTTGATCCATTTTGAGGTAATTTTTCTATGTGATGTCATCTGACCATTTTTCAGAATGTATTAAATGGCCAGACATAAAGTCTACTCAAGAAAAAATACAATATTCTCTCTTCCCATTCCAGCCAAATTCCACTATACCACTATAGGGAGACAACTCTCCTTGTGTTCCCAGCTGAGAAGATGAAAGATATGTGGTAACCCAGAAGGACAGAGTTGGAACAGTAAGTGCCCAGCTGATTACTCAATGAGGAATTGCAACAGTTCAAGCATTTTCAGCCAGCCAAGTACAAGGCAGGTTAGCTCTCATGGGCTGCTGAATAAAAGCAGTTATGTACCACTCAGCCAGAGAATGAGCCAGCTCCCAGGATCTCTAATGATAAGAGCTATCCTTTTCCTCCTGTTTTATCTATCCAAGTTCAAAAGGAAAAGGAATATGTCAGGGTTGGTAAAAACCACTTCTGTCCTTTCCATCCCCTTCTGTCACATCAAATCTTGAACATGTTCTCAATAGTGAAGTGCAATTAGATAAATGTAACAAGGAAAAGAGTAAAGAAATATTAAGGCAACAAAAAAAACCCAAAAATCTATTTGTTTTAGCGTGTCTTGATCTTTAGCCAACCTTTATAAAATCTTACCAAGTGTTAGGTAAATTTGGCAACAAGAGTCTGTTTAGAATGTATCAAAAGCTTAAAATTAAGTGTAGTCTCTCACAGTTTAATGGATAACCAGCAACCTATGAGTCTACAAACGTTTCCCTTCTTAGTATATGAGGCTGAGGTAAGTCTCAGTTTCCTCATCTCTGAAACAGAGATGATGATAACACTTATGTCTGACTGCTCCTCAAGAATGAATGAGATCATGTCTACAAAATGAGCTCGCGGGGGGGAAAGCGTTAGATAAACTCTGAGCCTTAGAGTTGTTGATTTTGTAAGACATAAAATTATAATAGATTTTTATTCTTGAATACAAGAATCTCAGACTTTAAAAAAAAAAAAACAAACTTGATTACGTCAGACATTCAAGAGTTCACCATTGTGAGTTTCTTACTCAATGTTGAGCAAGCCTGGACCTGTCAATCTCTCTAACCCATGAAAAGCACCATTCCTCACTTTCTTTCCCAACAAATTAACAAAGAGGACAAAAGTGAACTTGAAAATAAACAGGCCGGGCATGGTGGCTCACACTTGTAATCCTTACACTTTGAGAGGCCGAGGTGGGAGGATCACTTGAGCCCAGGAGTTTAAAACCAGCTTGGGCAACATGGCGAGATCTAATTTCTACAAAAAATAAAATAACTAGCTGGGCATGGTGGTACACACCTGTGGTCCCAGTTACTCAGAAGGCTGTAAGTGGGAGGATCCCTTGAGCCCAAGAGGTCAAGGCTGCAGTGAGCTGTGGTCATGCCACTGCACTTCAGCCTGGGAAACAGAGCAAGACTCTGTCTCCAAAAAACAAAACGATGAACAACAAAAAAGTCTCCCTGACACCAAAAGGGTAGCATATAGGGAAGAGGCAAAAACTGAACTATCATAGCCATGTAACCATATATCAACAGCAAAGCAGTCCTCCCTGTTTACAAGGACTGGCATTCTTATCTAGTCTTATGAAGAAAAAAGAAGGCTGTAAATTTTATTTGGGAAAAACACTTGCACATCTTTTTAAAACAACTGGCCATACTGTATAAAGAGCTAAGTTATGTCAATAAACATGGAAATGAGAAGCTATTTTAAAAAGATAAAAATAAAAATAATATGAATAGAAGAAAGAGGAAAAAGCAGCAAAATAAAGATCTATAAACATGGATTTTTTTCATATTCCTCCATCCACTTTCCTTTCCTCACTTGAATAAGGACATGATAGGAAGCAGACTTGAGCAAGTAGGACAAACTGAAACAATCATGTTTCACTAACAGACATTTATGATAGAAATAGTTCTATATAAATTGATAAGTATACACATAAATGAATACATAAATGGAATTATACCTAAGTAGCTAAGTATTCAATGCAGACTAGTAGCACCCATTTAATATGATGTAGTGACAATTTTTTAAACACACAAGAACTTATCTATCTTAATGGGCATTATTCTGCAAAGTAGAGGGGATTATCCTCTTGAGAGAAGGCCTTAACTCTGGTCTGAAGTACTTAGACCTAATATAGTAATAAATAAGGAATCATTAAGAGAAGAATGTAAACTGTGTTTAAATTAATAAGAATTTTATATTATAAAGGCAGAATTAACGAAAAATCAATTACATAATGAGGAAACAAAAAAGGAGAAACCCCTCCCCCACCATAAAAACCAAGATTTTTAACCCTGGAGAATTATGAGTATGTCAATATCACTGAAACGAATGCAGACATTACACAATAAGCTCATTTCAAGAAACTGAACCCCATGTTAGACATGTTACACAGGATATTTCAGAGGAACTTTCAAATGGAATAGTCTAATTGACATTCAAAGCTATTCCATTGGAGTTTAGGAGACATGTCAGTGATCAAGAAGGGGAAAAATCAGTCTTATCAGCATAGTTAATGTTAGTTAAAGTCTTGAAAGTAGAAAAGCTGTCTGAATTGAATGTAGAATAATGATGCAGAATAATGAAGGGAAGAAAGGCACACTGGTGATTGAACTTTGGGGAATATCTTCTGGGTTACGAGACAAGCTCTTTGAACTTACAGCTCCATTACAGAACTAATCACACTGCATTTTATTTGCAGAGCTGCCTCTACTTCCTGTGACTTCTTTGTGGCAAGGTAGATGTTACAATAAAAGTTTACTGAATAAAAGTATAAATAGAGACTAGAGAAGAAAGGGGAAAAAAGAGAAAATAAACCAGTAGAGAAGTGAGTAGGGAGATTACAATGGTCATTGTTTATGAATCCAGCATAAATAAAATACCCAGAAATATGTGCCTATTTTGTACAGGAATTGATCTAAAGTATTCCAGATCTAGAGAAAAAAGTACCTTGATACAACCCTGGTAGAACAGATTGAAGAGTAAAGGAAACTAAAGCTGATAGTTCTTCAACAGTTCAGCTCCCCTAAAGAGGGCTCAGACCACTTGTTTTAGACACTGAGAGAAATCAGCCAAATCATGAAGACAACAACATAATTAAAATGAATTCAGAGACATATTAATTTTGTATAGATACATAATTTTTTAACATCTAGAAAACTGATGAGTAATGAATCCAGCTGCCAGAGACTCCCTGATGAAGCTAATTAAACAGTGTAAAGATCAGTAAACAGACCAATTTAAAGCAGTTTGCTATAAGTTTAATAGTGTCAGAAATTCTAAATAATAATAGTAGAAAAGGCATAATTAATGGTGCATAAACCAGGGAGCTAAGGGATTCCTGTCTTAGTCTTCACCAATTTCCTTTGTGAGGTTCACTGAGTAATTTTTGTCACTAATTAGTAAGAATAACTAGGCCAGGCACGGCAGCTTATGCCTGTAATCCCAGCACTTTGGGAGGCCGAGGTGGGTGGATCACCTGAGGTTAGGAGTTCGAGACAGGCCTGGCCAACATGGTGAGACCCCATCTCTACTAAAAATATAAAAATTAGCTGGCTGTGATGGCAGGCGCTTGTAATCCCAGCTACTTGGGAGGCTGAGGCAGGAGAATTTCTTAAACCTAGGAGACAGAGGTTGCAGTGAGCCAAGATCACACCACTGCACTCCAGCCTGGGTGACGTGAGACTCCATCTCAAAAACAAACAAACAAACAAAAAGAATAACTAGCATTATTGAGTGGAGGTTAATATTAAGAGCCCTAACAGCTGGAGAGAAGACTTAGGCTGCAGTTGGCTACTAAATGTGATTGACCATGAGCAAATAATTCAACTTTAATTACGTACTTGATGTGCAGTACTTCCTCTTTGTATGAAGAGTTAGCCACTTACACTTTATCACAATAAGGATTAAATAGAATTGCTTTGAGTTTTTAAAGTAACAGTTAAATTAAAACTACGTAACCATGACAAAGATTGTCTAGAGTTTGTATTGGCATGAGTATGTGGTTATTCCATAAATGATAACCCATAAATGATACTCCCTAAGAGTAACAATGATAATAAAACTATTCCCTTGTAGTTACATGGCTTTTCACTTTTTTCAAAGCACTTTCACAAATATTAGTCAAACAAGTAGCCTTATATATGATCTGACCACGCCTTGTACAAGCATATTAAGTGTGGGTTTATTTTGCAAGGAATGCTCCTATCTCCTCCCTAGTGCTAATAATATACTCCATTTATATAGCTTTTTTTTTGGAGACAAGATCTCACTCTGTCACCAAGGCTGTAGTGCAGTGGCACAATCACAGCTCACTGCAGACTTGACCTCCTGGGCTCAAATGGATCTCCTGCCTCAGCCCCCTAGTAGCTGGGACCCCAGGCACGCCCAGCTGATTTTCACACGCCTGGCTGATTTTCATATTTTTTGTAGAGATGGGGTTTCACCATGTTGCCCAAGGCTCGAGCATCTGCTTACCTCAGCCTCCCACAGTGCTGGGATTTTAGTCGGAGCCACCATGCCTGGCCAGATTTTCACTTTTTTTTTTTTTTTTTTTTGGAGACGGAGTCTCGCATTGTCACCCGAGCTGGAGTGCAGTGGCATGATCTCAGCTCACTGCAACCTCAGCCTCCCAGGTTCAAGCGACTCTCCTGCCTCAGCCTCCCAAGTAGCTGGGATTATAGGCGCCCACTACCACCCCCAGCTATTTTTTTTTTTGTATTTTTAGCAGAGACGAGGTTTCTCTATGTTGACCAGGCTGGTCTAAAACTCCTGACCTCGTGATCCGCCCGCCTCGGCTTCCCAAAGTGCTGGGATTACAGGCGTGAGCCACCGTGCCCGGCCAATTTTCACTTCCTTCAACTTCACAGATATTAACTGGAGCAGGGCCACTAGGAATGATCTTTCACTTCTCTGCATCAACCCAAAGACAATAATTCAAAAATGAAGAACAAGGAAAAACTTATAAATAATCTAGATGTTTTTGAGGCAGTCAGCCCATCATTTTTGAACTTGGATTCAGATCTCCCAAAAGTCTCAGAATCAGAGCAAACTCTTCAGGACAATAGCTGATGTTCCCTTTTTTCTAACCATAGGCTTAAGGAGGCAATAGAATAATTAAGATATCTTCACTAGAGGCATAAAGGGAGAAACCAAATCTGTCTTTGTTCACTACTATAACCACCTTTTAAGTCGAGCACAAGGCCTAATACATAGTAAATGCTCAATAAATCATCCTTGTGATTAATACTAAAGGGAGAACATTCTTACCAAATGCTCACAGAATGTTCTGGAGCTAAAATAAAAATCTTGGCTGGGCAGGGTGGCTCACACTTGTAATCCCAGTGTTTTGGGAGGCTGTTGCATGAGAGCTTGAGACCAGCCAGGAGTTTGAGACCAGCCAGGGCAACAAAGTGAGATCCCATCTTTAGAAAAAATTTAAAAAGTAACTGGGCATGGAGGTGTGCACATGTGACCCTAGCTACTCAAGAGGCTGAGGCTGGAGGATGGCTCAAGCCCAGGAGCTTGGGGCTGCAGTGAGCCATGATCACACCACTGCACCCCAGTATGGGTGACAGAGCAAGGCCCTGTCTCAAAAATAATAATAGGACAGGTGCAGTGGCTCATGCCTGTAATCCCAGCATTTTGGGAGGCCGAGATGGGAGGACTGCTTGAGCCCAGGAGTTCAGGATCAGCCTGGGCAACATAGTGAGACCTCATCTCTATAAAATAATAATAATAATGTTTAAAATCTCATTTTTTTGTTTTATTACTTTTCCTCCACAATTAGTTTTTAAATGTGCTCAAAATAAAACAAAACAAAAAACATTAATGTGTTCACACCAAGTAGAACCTAAACAAAATTTGGGTCACAGAGCAAAAGCAGAAGTCTGTAAAATATTCAAGGATACAGTTAGGAGGTAGATTCAGAGGGCCAAGACAATTTACAAAGGAAAAGGGGAATACATCTGATCACTACATTTAGCAACAAGCATTTTTAAGTCCTCATTCTTTTTTATTTTAAAAACAGTCTTACTCTGTCACCCAGGCTGAAGCACAGTGGCATGATCATAGCTCACTGCAGCCTCAAATGCCTGGGCACAAGCAATTCTGCCTCAGCCTCCTGAGTAGCTGGGACTACAGGTATGCCACACCATGCCTGGCTAATTTTTTTTATTTGTAGAGATGAGGGTCTCAATATATTGCCCAGGCTAGTCTCTAACTACTGGGCTCAGACGATCCTTCCATCTTGTCCTCCCAAAATGCTGGCATTATAGGTGTGACACACTTCACCCGGCCTGTCTCCATTCTTCAACTAAAAATTACTTCAGAAAAGAAGTTTCAAAAGGTAGAATTGTTTCCTATATATTTGTGTCTTTAGAGTATTCATCTTGTAACTGAGTTGTAAAAATAGTTTGTTTTCTTTGATATGACCAAGATAAAGAAAGGTACTGGCCAGGCGCAGTGGCTCACGCCTGTAATCCCAGCACTTTGGGAGACCGAGGCGGGCGGATCACGAGATCAGGAGTTCGAGGCCAGCCTGACCAACATGGTGAAACCCTGTCTCTACTAAAAATGCAAAAATTAGCTGGGCGTGGTGGTGCGCACCTGTAATCCCAGCTACTCAGGAGGTTGAGGCGGAAGGTTGCAGTGAGCCAAGATCTCGCCACTGCTCTCCAGCCTGGGCGATAGAGCGAGACTCCGTCTCAAAGGAAAAAAAAAAAAAAAGGGTACTCTGGGTACCTAGGCCTGGGTTGTCCTTTGCATCCGCACATGTTCGCAGTCCTCTCCGCCATGCTGCCACTGCTGTGCTGAGTGCCCCAAATGCTGGGCTTCTGCGTCGCCGGCCTCCACACCGCCGGGGCCCGCCCCGCCTTTCCGGCAGCTCCTGCAGCCGGCGCCCCCGCTGAGCGCCTGGCCCTTCCGGCTGCTCAGTTTGCGCGCGGGTTCGGCGGCCGGGCCCCCTGCGGCCTCGCGGGCCCTGCACCTGCGACTGTGGGTGTGGCATGCGAAGGAGACAAAGCTTTTATTGATTTCTTGAGTGATGAAATTAAGGAGGAAAGGAAAATCCAGAAGCATAAAACCCTTCCTAAGATGTCTGGAGTTTGGGAGCTGGAACTGCATGGGACAGAAGCTAAATTAGTGCGGAAAGTTGCCGGGGGAAAAAAATTACTGTCACTTTCAACATTAACAACAGCATCCCACCAACATTTGATGGTGAGGAGGAACCCTCGCAAGGGCAGAAGGTTGAAGAACCT
This sequence comes from Nomascus leucogenys, assembly GCF_006542625.1. Taxonomy (NCBI): domain Eukaryota; kingdom Metazoa; phylum Chordata; class Mammalia; order Primates; family Hylobatidae; genus Nomascus; species Nomascus leucogenys. Next base: position 86,345,695 of record NC_044384.1, on the reverse strand, counting down.
GAATTGACATCAACTCCCCATTTCGTGGTTGAAGTTATAAAGAATGATGGCAAGAAGGCCTTTGTGCTGGACTGTCATTATCCAAAGGATGAAGCTGGACAAGAAGAGGAGGCTGAGTGACATCTTCTCTATCAGGGAAGTTAGCTTTCAGTCCACTAGCGAGTCTGAATGGAAGGATACTAATTACACACTCAACACAGATTCCCTGGACTGGGCCTTATATGACCACCTAATGGATTTCCTTGCGGACCGAGGGGTGGACAACATTTTTGCAGATGAGTTGGTGGAGCTCAGCACAGCCCCGGAGCACCAGGCGTACATTACTTTTCTTGAAGACCTCAAAAGTTTTGTCAAGAGCCAGTAGAGCAGACAGACACTGAAAGCCATAGTTTTATGGCAGGCTTTGGCCAGTGAACAAATCCTACTATGAAGCTAGACATGTGCTTTGAAATGATTATCATCCTAATATCATGGGGAAAAAATACCAAATTTAAATTCTATATTTTGCACCCTCATTTATTATCATTTTTTTACTTTTTTCTTTTTTTTTTTTGAGATGGAGTCTCTCGCTCTGTCGCCCAGGCTGGAGTGCAGTGGCGCCATCTCGGCTCACTGCAAGCTCCGCCTCCCGGGTTCACGCCATTCTCCTGCCTCAGCCTCCAGAGTAGCTGGGACTGCAGGCTCCCGCCACCACGCCCGGCTAATTTTTTGTATTTTTAGTAGAGACGGGGTTTCACCGTGTTAGCCAGGATGGTCTCAATCTCCTGATCTCGTGATCCGGCTACTTCAGCCTCCTAAAGAGCTGGGATTACAGGCGTGAGCCACCGCACCCGGCCTATCATTGTTTTCTATACAAATCTATTAGTTTCTAGATTTTTGTATAACATGATAGACAATAAAATGGGTTTATCTCCTCCAAAAAAAAAAAAAAGAAAGGTGCTTTAAGTAATAATTGAATTGCTATAAATTTGGGTATAAATTTAAATTTTAATTGATTTGCATTTTACAAAGCACGAAGAAAATTTGTCATTAAAAAAATGGTAATACATTTCATAAACATTTATTTTATAACATACCTTTCCAATGTAGCTTTTTGGTTGTTCCCATTTGTTTGTTTGTGACCAAGTCTTGCTGTCACCCAGGCTGGAGTGCAGTGGTGTGTGATCACGGCTTACTACAGCCTTTACCTCCCAGGCTCAAGCAATCTTCCCACCTCAGTTTCCTAAGTAGCTGGGACTACAGGTGTGCACCACCATGCCTGGCTAATTTTTTTTTTTTTTTTGTAAAGATGGGGTCTCGTGATGCTGCTAGGCTGGTCTTGAACTCCAAAAAGTTCTACTGGATCAAGCAATCCGCCTGCCTTGGCCTCCTAAAGTGCTGGGATTACAGGCATGAGCCACTGTGCCTGGCCAGTTGTTGCCATTTTAATACACAGTATTTTTTTTTTTTGAGACAGAGTCTCTCGCTCTGTCCACCCAGGCTGGAGTGCAGTGGTATGATCTTGGCTCACTGCAGCCTCTGCCTCCTGGGTTCAAGGGATTCTCCTGCCTGAGCCCCGCCAAGTAGCCAGGACTATACATAGGCACGCACCACCACGCCTGGCTAATTTTTGTATTTTTAGTAGAGATGGGGTTTCACCATGTTGACCAGTCTTGAACTCCTGACCTAGGTGATCCACCTGCCTTGGCCTCCCAAAGTGCTGGGATTACAGGCATGAGCCACTGGGCCTGGCCACAGTATATTTTCTTAAAGCAAGGACAGATGTAAGCTTTTAAAAATCTATTAATACTCCAGATTTAGTCTGGGAAAGTTTATTTTAAAAAGTTATTTTGTAAAATTTGTAAATTAACAATTCATTAGGAAAAAATAGGCCAATGGATAATACTTATGTAGCAAACAACCATAAGAAATAAAAATGAAAGCATAAGCCGGGCGCGGTGGCTCACGCTTGTAATCCCAGCACTTTGGGAGGCCGAGGCGGGCGGATCACGAGGTCAGGAGATCGAGACCACGGTGAAACCCCGTCTCTACTAAAAATACAAAAAAATTAGCTGGGCGTGGTGGCGGGCGCCTGTAGTCCCAGCTACTCGGAGAGGCTGAGGCAGGAGAATGGCGTGAACCCAGGAGGCGGAGCTTGCAGTGAGCCGAGATCGCGCCACTGCACTCCAGCCTGGGCGACAGAGCGAGACTCCGTCTCAAAAAAAAAAAAAAAAAAAAAAAAAAAAAAAAAAAAAAAAAAAAAATGAAAGCATAAGAGTTCTAAGGTCATTTTGGCCTCCTTAAAATAAATGTTATGGCCTTTGGCTTGTAGAGTATTCTTAAGTCCAAAAAAAATAAAAAGAAATTCTGCCAGGCACGGTAGCTCACACCTGTAATCCAGCATTTTGGGAGGCTGAGGCAGGCAGATTGCCTGAGCTCAGGAGTTCGAGACCAGCATGGGCAACACGGTGAAACCCCATCTCTACTAAGATACAAAAAATTAGCTGGGTGTGGCAGCATGCACCTGTAGTCCCAGCTACTCGGAAGGCTGAGGCAGGAGAATTGTTTGAACCCAGGAGGCAGAGGTTGCAGTGAGCCAAGATCGCACCACTGCACTCCAGCCTGGGTGACAGGGTGAGACTCTGTCTCAATAATAAATAAATAAATTAATTAATTCTTAAAACTAAGGTCAGCAAAAACTCCTAAACCGTACCAACTTTGGCATACAATGTGGAAAACATTATTACTGCTAGCCAATCATTTACAGTAAAAGCATTCTCCACACATTATTTATTTGAAGTAGATAGAAACAAATACCTACTAAAATTTTTATTTTACATCTGGGAAAATTTTGCCTAAAGTTGTATAGAGTATACAGAACAGCTACAGTGATCTAGGTATTTTGTCAATTCTATACAGTTTTATATTAATAGATCATCTTTTCATCAGAAGCCAGATAAAATGTAGGATAAAGTACTGCATGAGACATACTTATGTTAAAAAAATTATTATTTATCTGAAATTCAAATTTAAGTGGGCGTCCTGTATTTTTATTTATAAATCTGTCAACTCTTTCTTTCATTATAAATTTGTGTCAGAAAATATTAAATTAATTGTCGGGAAGATATTCAGTCTCGTGGAAGTTAGGTAATTCTTTACCTTTTAGGAACTTCTTAAGGACCATGCCACCAAAAAGGCTTCCTGCAGAAGCAACTGTAAGAAACAGAATACAAAGAAATATCACAAATAAGTAAATGCATTCTATTGAAAGAATCAAATGAGAGTCTAAAAAACTGCTTATGGACACAGAACATTTAAAAAGTGACCACTACTAATGAGTTTGGTAAAAATGGAAACATCAAAGAAATACTATAATGGTACAATGACTGTTTTGGGGAACAATACCTTCTTAGAGATAACCAAATAGCAAGTCTTTTCACCTATATTCAACATCCACCCACAATCAACACCAGGACTGCCTCTTTGGATGATACTCTACTTGACAGAAAAAGATTATGTGAAGACTGCAAATTGCAGCTAGTAATCAGAATCTATCGTGTCAATAACTCATATCCTAATATAAGATTCAATTAAAACTTTGGCTCTTCTTTTGACCAATTTTACCCTTAAATAGAAAATACCGGCCGGGCGCGGTGCCCCACACCTGTAATCCCAGCACTTTGGGAGGCCGAGGTGGGCGGATCACAAGGTCAGGAGCTCCAGACCATCCTGGCTAACACGGTGAAACCCCGTCTCTACTAAAAAAAATACAAAAAATTATCCCGGCGTGGTGGCGGGCGCCTGCAGTCCCAGCTAGTCAAGAGGCTGAGGCAGGAAAATGGCGTGAATCCAGGAGGCGGAGCTTGCAGTGAGCCGAGATGGCGCCACTGCACTCCAGCCTGGGCGACAGAGCGAGACTCCGTCTCAAAAAAAAAAAAAAAAAAAAAAAAAGAAAGAAAAAGAAAATACTAGGCTACCAGGTAAGAATTATTTTACCTAGAGTTCTAACTATAAATATTAGAAATTTTAGAGCAATAATTCTTCAGGGGTGGACAGTGAATAAGGAAGCAGGCACCAAGGAGGGGACAAAAAGATCAGAACTACCTAGAGGCTTTTTATTTTCAAATTGAATATGCCCTTCCCCAGAGAAACGTGACCTCATAGTTCAGAATCTAAGAATCATTGCCATAGGAGCCAATAGAAATATATCTATCCCTCAGAAAATGTGCATCTTTCAGACAGGGAAATAAGGTTGAGAATCACAGAACTAGAGTGAGAGGCAACATCATTCTGTAAACTGTGCTGTTCGGTACAGTAGCCAGAAACTACATGTGGCTATTTACATTCAGCTAAATTAAATTAGAAATTTAGTTCCAGCCAGGTATGGTAGCTCACGCCTGTAATCCCAGCACTTTGAGAGGCTGAGGTAGGTGGATCACCTGAGGTCAGGAGTTCGAGACCAGCCTGGCCAACATGGTGAAATCTCGTCTCTACTAAAAATAACAAAAATTAGCTGAGCGTGCTGGCGGGCGCCTGTAATCCCAGCTACTTGGGAGACTGAGGCAGGAGAATCACCTGAACCCAGGAGGCAGAGGTTGCAGTGAGCCAAGATCGCACCATTGCACTTTAGCCTAGGCAACAAGAGCGAAACTCTGTCTCAAAAAAAAAAAAAAATTTTAGTTCCTCAGTCACATTAGCCACATTTCAAGCACTCCATAGCCACATGTGGCGAATGGCTAGTCTGCTAAACAGGAGATAGAGAACATTTCCATCATCACAAAAAGTTTTATTGGATAGTAATGCTCTAGATTTCCAGATTTTAAGTGATTCTGGATAAATGATACACACTTCCAAAGGCCTAAGCCCAAGCAGCACAGAACATTTAACAAAAGATAGTCTTTTTCATTATTATTTTATTTTTCATTGAGACAGAGTCTGTCGCCCAGGCTGGTGTGAAGTGGCGCAATCTCAGCTCACTGCAACCTCCACGTCCCAGGTTCATGCGATCTCCTGCTTCAGCCTCCTGGGTAGCTGGGATTATAGACAACCGCCACCGCGCCTGACTAATTTTTGTATTTTTAGTAGAGACGAAGTTTCACTATGTTGGGCGGGCTGGTCTCGAGCTCCTGACCTCAAGCAATCCACCCACCTCAGCCTCCCAAAGTGCTGGGATTACAGGCATGAGCCACAGTGCCTGCACCTGCCCCCACCCCCCACCGCCCCCTCCTTTATAAAGACCATCTTATGGCCAGGCATGGTGGTTCACACCTGTAATCCCAGCACTTTGGGAGGCTGAGGTGGGTAGATCTTTTGAGCTCAGGAATTCAAGACCAGCCTGGGTAATATCACAAAACCCATCTCCACAAAAAAATACAAAAATTAGCAGGTCATGGTGGCACACACCTGTAGTCCAGCTATTCAGGAGGCTGAAGTGGGAGGATCAGCTGAGCCCAGGAAACAGAGGTTGTAGTGAGCCGTGATGGCACCACTGCACTCCAGCCTTGGCAACACAGAGCAAGACCCCATCTCAGAAAAAAATTTTGTTTACATTGTTTTAAAAAGATAATCTTCTGTTCTATAGAGGGGATTTGGGGGAATGCTTGCTTTAAAATATATATTTTACAGGTAAGTCTCTACTCTCATCGTTGCATCTGGAGGATAGAATTTTATCGTTTTTATATAAAAGCATTGGAAGTATAACTGAAAATTGAGGGCTGGATACGATGTGGAGCAGGTGGAAGCACTCCTCACCCATAATTAGCCAGGCATGGTGGTGGGCACCTGTAATCCCAGCTACTCGGGGGGACTGAGGCACGAGAATCGCTTGAACCTGGGAGGTGGAGGTTGCAGTGAGCTGAGACTGCGCCACTGCACTCCAGCCTGGATAACAGAGCGAGACTACATCTTGAGAAAAAAAAAGGAGGGAGAAGGGGGTTAACTGTATGTAGCATTTCCCAAACAGTATGTTTCACAGTCCACACTGGCATATGAGAGGTCCTGAACAGACCTACAGTTTAAAAACTTATTTTAACATTTCCCAAATTTAAATGACTACATAACTCCTTTCTTATAACTCATATAAATATTCTGTGGCATACATTTTGGGAAACATCCTGAAAATCGTATTTGTTAAAGCCTTCAATAATTACTGATGGAAAAAACTAGTCATCTCTTGGCTTCCGATAGATGAATCATCTCAGATATCAAATTTGCTAGTTTGTTGTGGGTCGAACTATGTCCCCCAAAAGATAGTTTTAAGTACTCGCCCCAGTGCATATGACCTTATTTGGAAATAGATGCAATCAAGTTAAGACAAGGTCATACTGGATTAGGGTGGTCCTGAGTCCAGTGACTGGTGTACTTATAAGAAGGCCATGTGAAGAAATAGAGAAATACAGAGAAGAATGCCATGTGAAGGCAGGGAGTGATACATCTACAATCTAAGAAATACCAAGGATTGTCAGCAATCACCAGAAGCTAGGAGAGAGGCATGGAACAGATTTCTGAGTCTCCAGAGGGAACCAACCATACCAAGACCTTGATTTTGGATTTCTAGCCTCCAGAACTGTGAGAAAATAAATATATTTTGTTTCAAGCCATCCAGTTTGTGGTACTTTGTTACAGCAGCCCTACAGAGCAGAGATTTCAAACCAAACTTAAAAGATACCACTGCACACTTCCAGGTAAAGATGGCCGATTGAACACACACGTTTATTTTCATTCCCTCCTGAAACCTCAATAAAATAATAGGAAAGAGATTTATAAGGGCACAAACCCACAAGGATGGAAAACAAGAGACAAACATGATTGTAATAAAAATCTAGACACTACAGGCTAGGCGCAGTGGCTCATGCCTGTAATCCCAGCACTTTGGGAGACCGAGGCAGGTGGATCACCTGAGGTTAGGAGTTCGACACCAGCCTGGCCAACATAGTGAAACCCCGTCTCTACTAAAAATACAAAAATTAGCCAGCCATGGTGGCACACACCTGTACGCCCAGCTTCTCAGGAGGCTGAGGCAGGAGAACCTCTTGAACCCAGGAGGCGGAGGTTGAAGTGAGCTGATATCGCACCACTGCACCTCCAGCTGGGCGACAGAGTGAGACTCTATCACAAAAAAAAAAAAAAAAATCTAGAAACTACAAAGCAGAACAACTAGTAGGAAAGGATTTAGGAGACCTGAGTAATCTAAGTATAAGGGGACAGGGAAGGCCAAGAAACAACATGATTTATACAATAAAATTGCAAAAGACTCAGGCATGGCAGTATCAGGAACCTCTGAATGTATGGGTGAGGTAGAAGATAAATTAAGGAGAGTCAGTTAAAAATGAATTTAAATAAATCTTTAGATTCCCTCCTCCACTCAGCATTCAAGGGATTGGCTCCCCCCTAACTTTGGCGTGGATTGGGGAAAAGATACTTGAAAATGGTCAAGGTGTCAATCTTCGGGATGAGAATCAAAATTGTACTAAAAACAAGTGGAGTTAGTGAACAGAACCCCTGAATGCTGAGATACCCAACACCCCCTTTTCTCTCTCATTCCCAGAATCAAGTCTGGCTTTTATCCACTTGGTAAGAGACTGAAAGATCTGGCCATTCCAAGAGCAAAGACTAAAGATATTGATATTGAAGAGAAGAGAAAGTTCCCCAGTTAAAAGCCCAATTAGATCACCTTTCAGTGATGCTAACAATTTCAAATCAGCTTTATAGTCTCTAACTCTTAAAAATGAGCAACCAATAATTTTAAGATATTTGAAGAAAGCTTCTAACATGAAAACAGACACCAGACTAAGAAAAGCAATACAAGGGAAACAAGAACGAGGTGGAGAAAAGAAAACTTTAAAAAAATCTTTATATACTCAAAAAGATAAGATAACGCCTAGAATGTAGAAGAGATAAAAATTACGAGAAATGATTTTAAAAAGGAAAAAGAACCAGTCTAGGAAGTCTAATATCTAAATAATAGAAGTTCCAGAAAGGGGGGGAAAAAAAGAGAATGCAAGGGAAAATCTCCCAGAACCAAAGGACAAGGGTTTCCAGGTTTAAAAGTCTTCCTGAGTGCTGAGCACAATGTTTGAAAACACACCCACACCCAGGCACATCATTGTGACAATGGAAACCACAGCAGAGACTGCTGGTGCTCGCAAACAAATACCCCATTCTCCTTCTTCTTGAACACATAATTTGACTACCTTTTTCAGTCTTCCTTGCAACTGCAGGGCTGTGGCAATAAGACTAAGTCCTGGTTGGCGAGGCGCGGTGGCTCATGCCTATAATCCCAGCACTTTGGGAGGCTGAGCTGGGCGTATCACCTGAGGTCAGGAGTTCGAGACCAGCCTAGCCAACATGGTGAAACTCTGTCTCTACTAAAAATACAAAAATTAGCTGGGTGTGGTGGCAGACATCTGTAATCCCAGCTACTGAGGAGGCTGAGGCAGGAGAATTGCTTGAACCTGGGAGGCGGAGGTTGCAGTGAGCCGAGATCATGCCAGTGCATTCCAGCCTAGGCAACACAGTGAGACTCTGTCTTAAAAAACAAAAACATGACCGGGCGCGGTGGCTCACGCCTGTAATCCCAGCACTTTGGGAGGCCAAGGCGGGTGGATCACGAGGTCAGGAGATTGAGGCCATCCTGGCTAACACGGTGAAACCCCGTCTCTACTAAAAATAAAAACATTAGCCGGGCGTGGTGGCAGGCGCCTATAGTCCCAGCTACTCGGGCAGCTGAGGCAGGAGAATGGCGTGAACCCAAGGGGCGGAGCTTGCAGTGAGCAGAGATCACGCCACTGCACTCCAGCCTGGGCGACAGAGTGAGACTCTGTCTCAAAAAAAGAAAAAAAAGTCTTAAGTCCTGGCCAACAGAACGTGAGCAGCAATAATATACATAATTCCCGAGCCTACCCCATAAAAGCCTTCCATTTATAAGCTCTGCTCTCTTTCCCCATCCTTAGCTGAATGGAGAGAACTTAGAGGACTTAGAGAAGGGTACACCCACAAGACAGAGATAGCATAAAACAAAATACTTGCCTGCTTGCCTGCATACACACACATTCATCTGACTGTGAAATACAAGAAAACTAAACATTTTCTGTGTTAAGCCACTGTTTTTTGTTTTTTTGTTGTTGTTGTTGTTGTTGTTGTTTTTTTTTGAGATGGAGTCTCGCTCTGTCGCCCAGGCTGGAGTGCAGTGGCGCGATCTCGGCTCACTGCAAGCTCCGCCTCCCGGGTTCACGCCATTCTCCTGCCTCAGCCTCCGAAGTAGCTGGGACTACAGGCGCCCGCCACCGCGCCCGGCTAATTTTTTGTATTTTTAGTAGAGACGGGGTTTCACCGTGGTCTCGATCTCCTGACCTCGTGATCCACCCGCCTCGGCCTCCCAAAGTGCTGGGATCACAGGCCTGAGCCACCGTGCCCGGCCTTTTTTTTTTTTTTTTGCAGACGTTGTCTCACTCTGTCGCCCAGGCTGGAATGCAGTGGCGTGATCTCAGCTCACTGCAACCTCCGCCTCCCGGGTTCAAGCAATTCTCCTGCCTCAGCCTCCAGAGTAGCTAGGACTACAGGCGCATGCCGCCACGCCTGGCTAATTTTTTGTATTTTAGTAGAGATGGGGTTTCACCGTGTCGCGCAGGCTGGTCTCAAACTCCTGAGCTCAGGCAATCCGCTGGCCTCAGCCTCCCAAAGTGCTAGGATTATAGGCGTGAGCCACCGTGCCTGGCCAAGCCACTGAGATTTTAGGGTTTGTTATAGCACCTACCCTTATTTACTGTAATTAATACAAGGATAAAGAGAAGATTCTAAAAGCTTACAGAGAGGCCGGGAACAGTGGCTCATGCTTGTAATCGCAGCATTTTGGGAGGCCGAGGTGGGTGGATTGCTTGAGGTCAGGAGTTCGAGACCAGCTGGGCCAACATGGTGAAACCCTATCTCTACTAAAAATACAAAAATTAGCCAGGCATGTTGGTGTAACGCCTGTAATCTCAGCTACTTGGGAGGCTGAGGCAGGAGAATCGCTTGAACCCGGGAGGCAGAGGTTGCGGTGAGCCGAGATCACGCCACTACACTCCACCCTGGGTGACAGAGTGAGACTCCGTCTCCAAAAAATAAAAATAAAAGCTTACACAGAGGGGAAGAAAAAAGAAAAAACAGGTCACATACAGAGTAATCAGAAAGATTTTTAGATTTTTCAATAGCAACACCTGAAGTTAGAAAATAATGCTGCAATGTCATCAAAATTCTGAAGGAAAAATGAATTCTGGCTTAGAATCCTATATGGCCAAACTATCAATTAGGTATACGTGGAGATGTTTTCAGAGATGTAAGGTCTCGAGAAATTTACCTTCCAAACACTCTTTCCAAGGAATCTACTGGAGCCTGAGATCCATCAAAGCAAGGGGTAAGCCAAGAAAAAAAAAAAAAAAAAAGAGAGAGAGAAGGATTCAGGAAGCACAAAATCCAATGCAAGAGAAAAACTACAGAAACACTCTGAATAATGATGAAGGGAAGATTCCAAGATAACAGCTGTGCACCAGATACAGAAAGCATCAAGTCAAAATTAGAGCAGGTCAGGATACACTGGAAAAGAGTTTCTCAGGAGGATGAAATTGATATATTATCTGATGTACTGGAATATACTGAGTAGATTTAGACAAATGCTGGAAGTTTGGGAGTTGACTAGATGATAAAAACAGAAAATAAAATAAGTATTAACTGAAGGGAAATTATAAAGAAAAGTAATCATAGTTTTCTATATGGCTAAACTGCATTTTATGGTCATAACGAGTAAATATTGATCTACATGGTTGGAAAATTATAACTATATTAAAAGAAAGACACATGGTAGACGTGAAGATATTAAAGAGAGCGATCATCCTCTATGGTGGAAAATCAATAAATGCCTATAAAAAGGAAAATTAAGACACAACAATTTAGAGCTGAGCACAATGGCTCATGCTTATAATTCGAGCAGTTTGGGAGGCTGAGGCAGGTGGATCGCTTGAGTCCAGGACTTCAAGACCAGCCTGGGCAACATAGGGAGACCTCATCTCTATTAAAAAAAAAAAAAAAAAAAAAAAAATTAGCCAGGCACGGTGGCTCACGCCTGTAATCCCAGCACTTTGGGAGGCTGAGGTGGGTGGATCACAAGGTCAAGAGATCGAGACCATCCTGGCCAACATAGTGAAACCTGGTCTCTACTAAAAATACAAAAATTAGCTGGGCGTGGTGGTGCACACCTGTAGTCCTAGCTACTTGGGAGGCAGAGAAAGGAGAATCGCTTGAATCTGGGAGGCAGAGGTTGCAGTCAGCCGAGATCCTGGCGCCACTGCACTCCAACCTGGCGACAGAGCGAGACTCTGTCTCAAAAAACAAAAACAAAACAAAACAAACATTAGGCATGGTAGCACATGCCTGTAGTCCCAGCTACTCAGGAGGCTGAGGTGGGAGGATCACCTGAGCTCAGGGGGTCAAGGCTGCAGTGAGCAGTGATTGCACCACTGCAGTCCAGCCTGGGTGACAGAGTAAGACCCTGTCTCTAAATTAATAAATAAATAACATCTTGGCCAGGCGTGGTGGCTAACACCCGCAATACCAGCACTTTGGGAGGCCAAAGTGAGAGGACTGCTTGAGCCCAGGGGTTTCAGACCAACCTGGGCAACACATCAAGAGACCCTGTCTCTACAAAAATACAAAAATACAAAAATAAAACAACCAGGCATGGTAGCACATGCCTATAGTCCTAGCTACCCAGGAGGCTGAGTTAGGATTATTTGAGCCCAGGCATTTAAGGTTACAGTGAGCTATGATTGTGCCACTGCACTCCAGCCTGGGTGACAGAGTGAAACCCTATTTGGGGGGAAAAAAAAGATATAACAACACAAACATGTTACCTAGATCAAAGATAAATATTAAATAATCAATTAGCAGAGTTAAAAGTATTAGCATCTAGGAGGGAGAAAGATGGGAAGGGAGAGATGGGGGAAGCACGCAGGGTACTGTTGGGTTTTTTGTTTTGAGATGGAGTCTCACTCTGTCACCCAGGCTGGAGTGCAGTGGCACAATCTTAGCTCACTGCAACCTCTGCCCTCCCAGGTTCAAGTGATTCTGATGCCTCAGTCTCCCGAGTAGCAGGGATTACAGGTGTGTGCCACCACAACCTGCTAACTTTTATATTTTTAGCAGAGACAGGGTTTCCCCATGTTGGACAGCTGATCTCGAACCCCTGACCTCATGTGATCTGCCCACCTCAGACTCCCAAAGTGCTGGTGTTACAGGCATGAGCCACTACACCTGGCCAAAATCATATGTGTGTATAACTGACAAAAACTAAAACTAAATAAGTGTACATTTTTTTACAAAAAAAATGAAATAGATCCCTTATGCTAACATGAAATGCTGCCCACAAAGTACTGGTACATAGCACAGTCGTATGTATATTATAGTTCTAGTTCTAAAAAATGGATATTAGTAACTATGAACACATGCATAGAAAAATCTAGAAGATAGATTATCCTTGGCAAGTAGGGGGAAAAAGGAAAATCTAGAATATATTCTCAATGTTAATAATCATCTCAAAGGGGTGAGATATGTAGAAAGTCTCACTCTCCACAATATATGTTTCTGTAATGTTTTTTATCAAGCATGTATCACCATGTTTCCTACCCAAAAAAAAATATAAACATAGGCTGGGTGCAGTAACTCTTGTTTGTAATCCCAGCCCTTTGGGAGGCAGAGGCAGGTGGATCACTTGAGGTCAGGAGTTCGAGACCAGCCCGGCCAACATGGTGAAACCCCCATCTCTATTAAAAATAAAAAAAAAAATTAGCCAGGCATGGTGGCAGCCGCCTGTAATCTCAGCTACTCAGGAGGCTGAGGCAGAATTGCTTGAACCCAGGAGGCGGAGGTTGCAGTGAGCCCAGATTGCGCCGCTCCAGCCTGGGCGACAGAGTGAAACTCCATCTCTAAATAAATAAATAAATAATTATAACCATAATTACATAAAGCTCAGAGACAATAAAGAGAAGAGAAATGCCCCCTATTCTAGGTGGGCTAAAGAAGTTCATCAGGCTCAAAATGCGGAATCGAGTTTCTTGCCAGAAACTACTGTTGCTGAAGTCCTTTGCTTTGAATTAAATCAATCTTGCTACCCTGGCCACAGTTTATTGGATTAGACTATTACAACCACACACAGACAAACCATCACCCTAGACACGTAGCCAAGCATTTCTCTCAAGAGTGGTGGGAACCCTGCCAGTCAGAATGGAGTTCATGCAGAGTAAGAGCAAACCAACCTGTCATACTGCTCTTGAAGATGTTTAATATTAATACACAAAGACAAGACAGGTCATTCCTGTTCAGGTAAGCAAATGTCTTGTAAAGCCTAGTTTACTATCCAATCTCAACTTGGTGCCCAAGTGACTTCTCTAAGCCTGAAGGGGCAACTTCATTCCAAAGTACCCTTCAATAAACCTACACACACACCCACCCACACCCACCCACACACACACACACCAAAAAAGCTAACACTTCGAGTTTAAGAAAATTCATACTTCAGAGCCACTCAATGCATCAGGTTTCCCTCAAGACAATAGGCAAAAATGATAAAAGCATGAAAGCCAAATGGAAGAGATATTTTCAAACTAATCACAGGTCATGATTATTGAAGTATGCACCATTCATCATTTTTCCTTTTTTTTTTTTTTTTTTTTTTGCTTTTTTGCAACTGCCAAAATTTAGACTTGGGGGAAAAAAAAGTAGGTAAAGCTCAATGTGATATAATTTTGCTGTGGCAAAGTAGGTTAAAATCAAGAGAAAAATAAGATTGTTTCTGCGCAATTTTAACTTAAACCAGTAAAATAAATAATCTATGGTAAGAGTCATTCAACTACTCACCTTTCCTGTATGATACATTTGTAAATCTACCACCAGATACTTATTACATAATCATTTCATTTTATAATTATGGAACAATCCTGGAATAACATGATAAAAGATTATGACTAATTGAAATTTTTAAATAAGCTACGACATAAACCATGACAAAACAGATAGAAAATATTTTTTCTTTCTCTACTTACTAGTTGTTACACAATGAAGAGCATTTGCCTGGTGCTTAGAATTTAATCCTTCTATGGAAATCACTAGCTGCCCTTCTAGCAATGCTCCCTTTGATACATCTATGTCACACTTCCAGTGAATTATTAAAAATCTCAAAATCTGAAAAGAGCACAATTCAAAGAAAACATAATCTTCTTTAGAAATCACAGTAATAATATATCTCTATGACCCAGTTAAATTAGTAACTCTAATTTCCCCCAAAAAATTGTATTCTTGCTTCTAAAATGTCAGATTTAGGTTTGTTCAGAGTACTGTGTCTAAACAAAATAAATAGCTAGGAGAGTGACATAAGAAAGGAGTCAGTGAAATTCAACACAATGCCCAGTAGGACAGGAAATTGAGACAATAAATTCCCTTATTCAGAAGATAAATTCATCTGGAAATAATAATTAGGGAAAAATTAAGTGGGAATTTGTTTTGTTTCTTTTTTCCTGCCCCAAACAAAAGCCAACATGAAGACTATGAATAAGAGTGGCATCTGGTTATGAATCATCTTGATCTTTCATTAAATCAACACTTTTGAGGGTCAGAATACTATTTAAGAGTGCTAATGCTGCCCTGCACAGTAGCTTATGCCTGTAATCCCAGCACTTTGGGAGGCCAAGGTGGGAGGATCACTTGAGCTCAGCAGTTTGAGATCAGCCTGGACAACATACCGAGACCTTATCTCTACTAACAACAACAAAAATTAGCCCAGTGTGGTGGCGTGTGCCTGTAGTCTCAGCCACTGGGGAGGCTGAGGCAGGAGGATCTCTTGAGCCCAGAAGATTGAGGCTGAAGTGAGCCCTGATCAGGCCACTGCACTCCACACTGGATTTGAATCCCTGATATGCCAAATTCTAGCACGTGACCTTGGGCAAATTACTTAATCTCTCCAAACCACAGATTCCTCATCTATTAAAATGGGGATAAAACTACCATATAGGGCTGCTGCTGAAAGTAAACAAATAATATGTGCAAGGCTGAGCGCAGTGGCTCATGCCTGTAATCCCAGCACTTTGGGAGGCCAAGGTGGGAGAATCGCTTGAGCCCTGGACAGCATACTGAGGCCCCATCTCTACTAAAAAAAAAAAAAAAAAAAAAAAAAATTTAATTAAAAATATGTGCAAAATGCGGCCGGGCGCGGTGGCTCACGCTTGTAATCCCAGCACTTTGGGAGGCCAAGGCGGGCGGATCACGAGGTCAGGAGATCGAGGCCACAGTGAAACCCCGTCTCTACTAAAAATACAAAGCATTAGCCGGGCGTGGTGGCGGGCGCCTGTAGTCCCAGCTACTCGGAGAGGCTGAGGCAGGAGAATGGCGTGAACCCGGGAGGCGGAGCTTGCAGTGAGCCGAGATTGCGCCACTGCACTCCAGCCTGAGCGACAGAGCGAGACTCCGTCTCAAAAAAAAAAAAAAAAAAATATGTGCAAAATGCTTAACACAGTACTTGGCAAATAGCAAATGCTTAACAGGTATTAGCTATTATTTCTAAGTTCTACTGCAGTAAAGACTACACACAATATTTGAAGTTGAACAGGACTCCAAGATGTCTGGGTAAAACATTTAATGGACCGGGTGTGGTAGCTCATGCCTGTAATCCCAGCACTTTGGGAGGTTGAGGCGGTGGATCACCTGAGGTCAGGAGTTCAAGATCAGCCTGGTCAATATGGTGAAACCCCATCTCTACTAAAAATACAAAAACTAGCCGGGTGTGGTAGTGTGCGCCTGTAGTCCCAGCTACTCGGGAGGCTGAGGCAGGAGAATTGCTTGAACTCGGGAGGTGGAGGCTGCAGTGCGCCGAGATTGCGTCACTGCACTCCAGCCTGGGCGACAGAGCAACGCTTCGTTTCAAAAAGAAAAAAATACACATTTATTAGAGACAAACTGAAAATAAAATATATTTCATTTATTTTTGGGGGGAGAGAGGGGACAGAGTCTCACTCTGACTTCCAGGCTGGAGTGCAGTGATGACATTATCATGGTTCACTGCAGCCTCAACCTCCCGGGCTCAGGTGATCCTCCCACCTCAGCCTCTCAGGTGGCTGGAAGTACAGCCGCCTGCCACCACACCCTGCTAATTTTTTTTTTTTTTTTTTTTTTTGAGATGGAGTTTTGCTCTTGTAGCCCAGGCTGGAGTGCAATGGTGCGATCTCAGCTCACTGCAACCTCCACCCCCTGCGTTCCAGCGATTCTCCTGCCTCAGGCCCACAAGTAGCTGGGATTACAGGCATGTGCCACCACGCCTGGCTAATTTTGTATTTTTAGTAGTTACGGAGTTTCTCCATTTTGATCAGGCTGGTCTCGAACTCCCGACCTCAGGTGATCCGCCTGACTCGGCCTCCCAAAGTGCTGGGATTACAGGCGTGAGCCACCGCTAATTTTTGTATTTTTTGCAGAGACAGAGTTTCCTCATGTTGGCCAGGCTGGTCTTGAACTCCTGATCTCAAGGGATCTGCCCGCCTCGGCCTCCCAAAGTGCTGGGAATACAGGCTACCCACCGCGCCCGGCCAACTCCCATTATTATTCATGCAAATAGATTCTCACTTTTACAGGGAGGCAACACAAGGAAAATTATTACCCCCTTTTTAAAGGCAGGGAGATCTGGGAACTAAGATCCTCATTTGTACCAGTTTACAAGAATGGTTTCCAGGTACGTGTAGAGTCTAAATCTTCCTTCACACGTCCTCTGTTACGATATTCCCATATCGGGCCGGGCACGGTAGCTCACGCCGGTCCCAGCACTTTGGGAGGCGGGCACATCACTTGAGGTCAGAAGTTCAAGACCAGCCTGGCCAACATGGTGAAAACCTGTCTCTACTACAAATACAAAAATAAGCCGGGTGTGGCGGCGTGCGCCTGTAATCCCAGCTACTCGGGAGGCTGAGACAGGAGAATCCTTTGAACCCGGGAGGCGGAGATGGCGGTGAGCCGGGATCACGCCACTGCACTCCAGCCTGGGCGAAAGAGCGAGACTCCGTCTCAAAAAACAAACAAACAAACCCTAAAGATATTCTCATGTCGGTATGACAGCACAGTTGGGAAAAGAACACTGGGCTATGAGTCAGCGCCCTGGGTTCTAGCCTGGGTTCTGTTATTTGTAAAATGGAATCCCGCCGCCTTCTTTGATGACAACAAACAGGCAGGACGCCCGGGGGCACTCTCTCAGGTGCCCTCAGAGCCTGTGCTTCTGTCACCTGCCCACTACCCCTCACAAACGGCAGCTCAGCGTCCCATTGGGCACCGGCCGTGAAAGTGGGTAATGAAATGAGCACACGGGGCGTGGCCGGCGCCAGGTGCTCAGTGCCGTCTTCCAGAGCAGCTCCCCGAGCACAGGTGTGGCCTCTGAACCTCGCCCTTTCACGTCCAGCTGCTCCGAACCCAGAAACCTGCACCTGCACCGGGGCCTAAAAAAACTCTCCCTCGCTCCCAGTCTGCACTGGGTCCCTCCTTGCCTCTGTCCTGACGCCCCGATTCCCCCCCCGCGCAACGCCAGGGCTTGCCCCTTTCCTTTCCCTCTTTCCGCGTCCCCTCCCAGCACCCGGTACATGGAAGGCGCTGCGCTCCGGCGGGCGCCTCCGAGGCTGCGTCAGGCTCTGCCCCTGGGTGTCCGCCGGTGCTCGGCAAACGCCGCAGCTTTCTGAGCCGTCGGCTGGAGAGAAGGCGTCGTTCCCCCACAGAGTACACCGCGAGCGAGAGCCCTCATCTGCTCCTACTTCCTCGCTTCCCCGTAAGAGACAGGCCTCGATTCCCGAACCTTCCTCCACCTCAGCGACGCCCGACCCCTCTGCCCAAACTTCGCGGTCTCCTCACAAAGCCCGTCTCCTCAGAAAGTGTCCTCCGCTTTTTCTCCCTTCCCAGCATCACCTCGAACACGGCCACAGCCGTCCCCTCCATGCCGCGCAGGGAACAGCGGCAACGCTCAGTCGAAGGGTACCCGCCCGCGGCTGCCGCCCCCTCCTCAGCCCGGGCTTGGAACTCCGCCAGTGCCCACGCCCGAGTCCACGCCCACGG
The DNA here is from genome assembly GCF_006542625.1 of Nomascus leucogenys. Lineage (NCBI taxonomy): Eukaryota > Metazoa > Chordata > Mammalia > Primates > Hylobatidae > Nomascus > Nomascus leucogenys. The sequence goes on along the minus strand of NC_044384.1, from coordinate 86,327,611 downwards.
CCGGCAGCGCGAGCCCATCCCTTCCCGAGCTGAGGGCGCGCACGCCCCGCCCACCTGCCCGCCGCGCCTGCGCACTCGACGCTGCACGGCCCCGAGACCGCGAGCCGCCGTCGGGAGCCACGTAGAGCCTCTGACGGCCGCGGGTGCCAGTGGGCCCGCAGGTGGGAGGTTCGGGGCGGGGAAGAGCCCGCCTCGCGGCCAAGGCTGGAGGCGAGCGGGAATGAGGCCAGGTCACGACTCCTCCCTCCTCTCGAAGACAGTTTCCCACGGTGGCGGCGAGATGCGGCCCTTGGCCCTAATCCGGGTTTGGCCGCCCTTAGCGCTTTCCAGTACCCTTCCCTCGGCCGGGAGGGGCGACGGTGACGGCGCGGGGCTTCCAAGCGGGTTCGTGACCCCTCCAACAGCCTTGCCTGCTGCGGGGGCTACCCAGGCCAAGCCCCGGGTCCCAGACTTAGCAAAGAAAAAGACGGCCAGTTAAAATTGAATTTCATATAAACAGCGAATTTTTTTTATAACCATACACATATCTCGGCAATTTTGGGGACATATACTAAAAAATTATTAATCTGAAATTAAAAACGACGCCCTGGGCTGAGCGCAGTGGCTCATGCCTGTCATCGCAGCACTTTTGGAGGCCGAGGCGAGTGGATCACCTGAGGTCAGGAGTTCGAGACCAGCCTGGCCAACATGGTGAAACCCCGTCTCTACTGAAAATACAAAAATCAGCCGGGTGTGGTGGCGGGCACCTGTAATCCCAGCTACTCGGGAGGCTGAGGCAGGATAATTGCTTGAACCTGGGAGGCGGAGGTTGCAGTGAGCCAAGATCGCGTCATTGCACTCCAGCCTGGGCAAAAAGAGCGAAACTCTGTCTCAAAAAAAGAAAAAACGACTCCCCGTCTTTTCCCTGCCAACCAGCCCCAAGCATCTCCCAGCCTAATCCAGGGGGACCAGCTTCCCCCGCAAAGGTGGGACCCGGGAGTCGACCCCGCCCTATCCAGGCCCCTTTCCACATTTGACTCTGCACTGAATGTGCCAAGACCAGGAGCTGGCTTTTCTGGGCTCTGGCTGACAGGAGAGGCTCTGGGATTTTCCAAGTGCATTCCTGGCTGGAAGAAGGTGGTCCTGCAGAGTCCCAGCTGCTGCTCTCTGCCAGGTTCCGGGAGGGGCATGGTGACAGGGGCTTAAGCCCATAACTGCTGGTGATCTGACAGCCAAAAGAAAACCCTGATGAGAGATTCCTGCCTGGCAAAGAGTTGCCCAAGGAGAAGGATGGGACAGGGTGTTGGCTGCTTTCCTTCAGGGAAAATTCTTCCACCCCAGCTCCAAGACGCCAGGATTGGACAGAACAGGCTGGCGAGCTGGCAGAGTGCCTGCCCAGTACACAGCCTTGGTGCTACTCCAAAGAACATTGTCTATCGAGACCTGAATCATACCTTTCTCGTGTCTATGCTCAGCGCTTCTCCCCATTCCTCCCCATCTCAGTTGCTCACAGGTAAACCTATTGGAGCAAGGCAGCTTTTATTTCTGGAAAATCCACCATAACCATCAAACTTGATAAACAGCTGGCATTTGAGGAATCATTGGAGTCTTCCTTTCATTCCCCCCACCCCACGCAGAGCTCCCCATCCCCACCCCCAGTCTCTTGTCCTTTTTCAGAAGAGGAGTTGCCAAGGGGAAGGGACCAGTAACATGATTGAATGACTGCTTGTTGTCGGACACCACTAGCTCTTTACATAAATGATGTCATCCTCTCAACTATCTTGTAAGAAAATTGTTAACGTCACTACTTTATGGGTGAGAAACCAAGGTATTGAGGATGGTTCTTTAAAATATTTCCCATCGTGGCCGGGTGCAGTGGCTCATGCCTGTAATCCCAACACTGGGAGGCCCAGGTGGGTGGATCATTTGAGGTCAGGAGTTCGAGACCAGCCCAGCCAACATGGTGAAACCCCACCTCTACTAAAAATACAAAAATTAGCCAGGCGTGGTGGCATGTGCCTGTAGTCCCAGCCACCTGGGAGTCTGAGGCAGGAGAATTGCTTGAACCCGGGAGGTGGAGGTTGCAGTGAGCTGACATCACCCCACTGCACTCTAGCCCGGCTGACAGAGCGAGACTCTGTCTAAAAAAAAAAAAAAAAAAAAAAAATTATCATTGTGAATGTTGGCCCAGCAGAAAATGCTCCACCTTGAGAATGGCATTGAGAATGAAGATGAGTTGGTTTCCTAGCTTCCAGCCCTTGTCCTTGGAAATGAGCCTCTAGCTTTCAGCCCTTGTCCTTGGAATCAACTTCAGGGATAAAGGTGTAATGGAGCACCCAATACCACCCTAGAGGAAGTGGAGGCCTCTCAAAGGTAGCCAGGGACACAGCTGTCCTCCCCACTAGACATAGGGAGAAGCAAGGAGGGAAGCCTTTGATGTGAGGGTTTGCCATCAGGACTTCCGTAGCGTAAACCCATGTATTCAGGCAGCACGCAATATAGGCTTGATACATGGTGAGAATCCACTCTGTGCTAAGTGCTCTTCACTTTTTCTTATTCATCTTAAGCAGTTCTCCCAATCTTGTAATCTTGTAAGAGAGATGTTATCTTTGTTTTAGAAATGATAAAAATGAGAATCCAAGAAGAAGTTGTATGAATAAATCAGGCATGGTGGCTCATGCTTGTAATTCCAGCACTTTGGGAGGCCAAGGCAGGAGGATTGTTTCAGGCCAGGAGTTTGAGACCAGCCTGGGCATTATAGTGAGAGCCTGTCTCTACAAAAAAATTTAAAAATTAGCCAGGTACAGTGATGCATGCCTATAGTCCTAACTACTTGGGAGGTTGAGGTGGGAGGATCTCGAGCCCCTCGAGTTGGAGGTTACAGTGAGCTATGATTATGCCACTGCACTCCAGCCTAGTGACAGAGCAAGACCCTGTCTCAAAAAAAAAATTAAAATTTTAAAAACGGTTTTTTGCTCAGACCCCATCCTCAGAATACTAGAATGTTAGAGCCAGAAGGGACTTTGGAAATTACCAGTTATCTATTAAGATGAAGAAATCTGAAGCCCAAGGAAACTAAATGACTGCCCTTGGTTAAGGTCACCTTAGTTAACTAGGCCAACCAAGGAGGCTTTGAGTATGGCTCTCGATATTTTCAGCCCTGGCCTTCCAGGTCTCATTTATTGGCAGTGTCTGTAGGGAGCCAGTTATTTCCAGTCCTTAGACTGGGTGACATATTGTTTCTGCTTCCATTTCTGCACCCACCTCAGAATTTAGATTACTGTTTCATGTTGTATTAGTTCATTCTCACGCTGCCAATAAAGACATACCCAACACTGGGTAATTTATAAAGGAAAGAGGTTTAATTGACTCATAGTTCATCATGGCTAGGGAGGCCTCAGGAAACTTAGAATCATGGCAGAAGGGGAAGTAAACAGATACTTCTTCACATGGCAGCAGGAAGGGGAAGAATGAGTGCCCAGTGAAGGGGGAAGCCCCTTATAAAACCATCAGCTCTCTTGAGAACTAATTCACTATCAGAAGAACAGGATGGGGGAAACTGCCCCCATGATTGAATTATCTCCACCTGGTCCCTCCCACGACACATGGGGATTATGGGAGCTACAATTCAAGATGAGATTTGGGTGGGGACACAGCCAAACCATATCACATGTCTACTTTGGATATCCTGTTTATTCCAAAAAGAAACCCTCTGTCTGAGACACACTCCCCGCCCCCCTATAAGAAGAGCCCAAGACTGATTCTGACCCAAACTCAAGGGTTTGAGTGGAACCAGAACATCCCAGGGAATGCTACCAGATGAATAATGACATTTTAGGGACTGTTGAGCTTTCTTTCCTTTTGAATGTGCCCTCTCTGTCTCCTAGACACTTCTTAAGGCCCCACCTTGTTTCTTAGGCTCCCCTAGAGCTTTCAAATGCCCTGAAGAGGCTGACCCTAGGAACTTAAGTAGAAAATATCCTTGAGATCCGCCTTTCCAAGCTGATGCAAAAGGAAGTCCATTTGAAGACTCCCTCCCCTGAGAAAGAACCAAGCAACTATTAAGCTGTTTCCCATCCAGACAGTAGGAAAGGGTTAACTGCTTCTCTCGGGTCCTGAGCAAAGTCTGTCCCCTACCAGTTCCCATAACCGGGTTTCCTGAAATGGAGCAGGTCCCAGGTGACTCTCCACTAATCACATCCTTGGAAATGGGGCCGTGAGGCTCAGATTAGCTCATCCCTTCACCTTCTTGAGGCCTTCTCCACCTGGAGCACAGAATCTGGGGCAGCTTCACCACTCACCTCCCTCTGCTTTCTTATCAGGGGTCAGACAGGGATGTTCTAGTAGAGGAATATTATTGGGCTAATGGGGGCAACTAGAGGCCATAATGGTGCTGACTTTTGTGCAATTCTTGGACTACAGCATCTGTTCTTCCTAAGACTTAGGGGAAAAGAGAGATTCTTTTCCTGGGACAGTACCAAAGTTTGTATAACTAGAGTATTTCCTTCTTCACACCCATTCCCTGTTTTCTTCCTCTCCTTAGAATAACTGACTATGATACTGACTAACTTCCTATTCTTCCTGGCCAAGTCACCCTTTGCACAAAGTCTGATTTCTCATCCACCAGCAGCAGGTGCTGGGCCAGCTCAGGAGATTTCATTCCTTTCCTATTATTGTCCAATTTTTCCTCTGCCTAGATAGCCAATAAAATCTACATCACAAAGTGGTTCTGCCCTGTGTAACTGGCTTTTTTTTTTTTTTTAGAAGGAGTTTTGTTCTTGTTGCCTGGGCTGGAGTGCAGTGGCATGATCTTGGCTCACTGCAACCTCCATCTCCTGGGTTCAAGCGATTCTCCTGCCTCAGCCTCATGAGCAGCTGGGATTACAGGCGTGCATCACCATACCTGGCTAATTTTTGTATTTTTAGCAGAGAAAGGTTTTCGCCATGTTGGCCAGGCTGGTCTCGAACACCTGACCTCATGTGATCTGCCTGTCTCAGCCTCCTAAAGTGCTGGGATTATAGGCGTGAGCCACCACGCCCAGGCTATAATTGGCTTTTTACCTTATCTCTAAGTAGGGCTAGATTTGTCCTGCCAGCTGATGTCCACTGGAAGAGAAGTATTCTTTGTGGCTTAGAAGCCTTGGGAATGCAAACAGCAGTGTAATCTGGTCACATATGGCCAAGTAAACCTATTGATCCAAAGACCGGATGATCAACTGTATTTGAAAGACAAGTAGGCTAATTGAGACAAAAATTCTTCCAGAAGCCCCATTAAAGAGGACATTGACTCCACATATTCTAAAACTTTCAGATTGTTTCATAGACATTATTTTAACTATATTCCTGGGAGAATTTTCCTATTTTAGCTATGGAAAACTAAAACATAACACCTAAAGAGAGGTAAAATGGGAAAAGAATTGAGACATCCTGACTGTGTGTGATTACAGTACTCTGAAGCACTTTGCCAGGGATACAGGTGTATAGTCTTTAAAGCTAGTTATCTGGAACCTTAGTTGAGCTGATTTTTCACCGACCTCTAAAAGTTGACTTGGCTGTGCACAGTGGCTCATGCCTGTAATCCCAGCACTTGAGGAGGCCTAGGCAGGAGGATTACTTGAGCCTAGGAGTTGGAGACCAGCCTGGACAACACAATGAGACCCCATCTTAAAAAAATTAAAACTTAGGCCCGGCACGTTGGCTCACACCTGTAACCCCAGCACTTGGGGAGGCCAAAGCGGGCAGATCGCTTGAGCTCAGGAGCCCAAGACCAGCCTGGCCAACATGGCAAACCCTGCCTCTACAAAAAATAAATTAGACAGGCATGGTGGTGAGCGCCTGTAGTCCCAGCTACTCATGAGGCTGAGGTGGGAGGATTGCTTGAATCTGGGAAGCAGAGGTTGCAGTGAGCTGAGATCGGGCTGCTGCACTCCAGCCTGGGCAACAGAGTGAGACACTGTCTTAAAAAATAATAATAATGGCCAAGCGCAGTGGCTCACGCCTGTAATCCCAGCACTTTGGGAGGCTGAGGCAGGCAGGTCATGAGGTCAGGAGATCGAGACCATCCTGGCCAACATGGTGAAACCACATCTCTACTAAAAATACAAAAATTAACCGGGCGTGGTGGTGCGCACCTGTAGTCCCAGCTAATCAGAAGGCTGAGGCAGGAGAATTGCTTGAACCCGAGAGGCGCAGGTTATAGTGAGCTGAGATCACGCCACTGCACTCCAGCCTGGTGACAGAGAGAGACTCCATTTCAAAAATAGTAATAATAATAATTTAAAAATAATAAAGTCAATTTGATTTTCATCTGTTCTGGCATTACGGCCACTTCTTTTTTTTTTTTTTTTTTTTTTTTTTTGAGACGGAGTCTCGCTCTGTTGCCCAGGCTGGAGTGCAGTGGCGCAATCTCGGCTCACTGCAAGCTCCGCCTCCCAGGTTCACGCCATTCTCCTGCCTCAGCCTCTCCAAGTAGCTGGGACTACAGGCGCCCGCCACCATGCCCGGCTAATTTTTAAGGCCACTTCTGACTTCTGTTTCCTCAACTTTCATTCTCACCAGTTGGAAAGAGACTATAGGATCAAAGTTCTTTTCCCATTTTTACCTCTTTCTTTAGGTGTTATGTTTTAGTTTTCCATACCTAAAATAGGAAAATTCTCCCAGAAATATAGTTAAAATAATGTCTATGAAACAGAGTTTTAGAATATTTAAATTAGAAGAAATCTTTTTTTTCTTTTTGAGACCGAGTTTTGCTCTTGTTGCCCAGGCTGGAGTGCAGTGGCGCGATCTCAGCTCACTGCAACCTCTGCCTCCCGGGTACAAGTGATTCTCCTGCCTCAGCCTCCTGAGTAGCTGGGATTACAGGTATGTGCCACCACACCCGGCTAATTTTTGTATTTTTCATAGAAATGGGGTTTCACCATGTTGGCCGGGCTGGTCTCGAGCTCCTGACCTCAGGTGATCCACCTGCTTCAGCCTCCCAAAGTGCTGGGATTCCAGGCGTGAGCCACCGTACCCGGCCTACATTAGAAGAAATCTTAAAGTTCATTTAATCTAGTATTTCCCAGCCAGAGAAGCGATATTTTTTTAACTCATTTCCTTTATCCCCACCTCTTCTCCTGATTAGCCTCTCTCTACCTCCTTCCTCAACCTCCTTCTGGTATCCAAGGTAGAGCGTTGGTCCAGTTTGCATAGTATATTTAGTGTGTTTAGGGTTGGGAAACACTGACCTACTTCACCTCCCTATTTCATGCAGTAATCATTCTAACAGTCATAAAAAGTTGGTATCTAGCTTTTACTTGAATATCTCATGTTGGGAAATTTGCCGCCTCAGAGGCAACCCATTCCAGCTTTGGGCAGCAATGGTTTCGCAGAGAGTTTTTCATTATATCAAGCTAAAGTCTACTCCCTCTCTCTGCCCCATGTCTTCCACCCATTGGTCCCAGATCTGCCCGTTGAACCCACAGAGAATCCATCTAATCCCTTTATAAAGGGGCGTGGAGAATACCCAGGAGTGTAATTGTTAACTTGTCACAGTGGCTCAGACCTAGCTTGAATGATTGTATTATAGATATCCTGTGCTTTGTATGCTAGCTGTGTTCCTAAAACATTGTATAAGCCAAGTTTTGTATGAATCAAATCATTTTAGACATACTGAGAAGTTGACTGTTTAAAAGAAACCCTGTTATCAGTTCTTTCATAAATTGAAGAATCCTTTTGTAATGCAAATAATCTCCCCCTTTAACATTTCATGCAAATCTAGATTTTCGTACATTATGCTTTACCTAAAGCAAGGTTTGCCTACATACAAAACAAGTAAAATAATGATAACAGTAATAGCTAACATTTATTGAGCCCTTATCTGGTACCAGGTGTCATGCACCTGACAAGCACTATTTAATTTCTCATCACAACTTCCTTCTGTAAAATTATCCCTGATTTACAGATGAGGAAGCTCATGCTTAGAGAAGTTAAATACCTTGTCCAAGTTCACACAATTAGAAAAAGATGGACCAGAATTCAAACACGGTCTGATATCTTCACACCCTGGAAGTTTCAGAAGCCATAATTGACATGACTAGCCACTAGCTGTGTGCCACAGCCAAGTAAATTAGGCTGAGATACAGAAAACTGACCTCAAATGTCTATAGCTTCAAAGATGTACACAAAACCTATTCTTCTCTGGGTGTCCTGGGTTTTCTAGTACAACTCAGTTTCCAGTGCAATTCAATTGAGGAACCCCAAAGCCTTCCCCTCAGTTATTAGTATTAAACAGATGCCATCAAAATTTATTTTAAGCAGATGAGTGTAATCAGACACTTTTTCTTTTCTTGTTTTTCTTATTCCTGCTGAACAAATTAAGACACTTTCTCAAAGGTCTGTGTATTCACAGGGGTTAGTGGCATGAGCTTCTTGGAAGAAAAAGTGGTACGTTATTGACTGGTAAAGTCAAAGGTATTGAGAATCATGGTTGGTCCCAGACTGCTCCCAGATGAGTCTGAATCATTCATATGGGCCCAGTTTTTAATGGCATTTAGGTTTGCAAGTTAAAAATAGTTTGAGAGGGATCGTCCATAAATAAGTGCTGGTTTGAGTCCCAACTGGACAAAGATAAATGGATGTAATATTTCCATGTTCTCAAATCGGTTCTACTTTCTCCGATTTCATCCACAGCAGCATGCACTCACAGCATTGCTCAGCTTAGAACATCCTCTGGGGCTCTGAGAACCCACACTTTTCTACACTGTGTAAGGGAGCTCGAGGCATGACTGTCTTCAGTGCTCTGTACCCCACCTCCACCTACCCCCACCTATTAGAATTCCCCATCTGATGTGACACTTTATCTTGGCTCATTTGCAGACTTTTGCTTTCAAATACTTGATTATCCTTTGCAAACCATGCCCCAAGCTGGCCAAGACCAAGCTGACATCATGGCCTAAGTAATCACAGGAAATCAGGTCAGTCCTCGGAAGGTATCAAGCTCCCCTAGCAAGCCACCTTTCTGACCTTTACTTGTGCAGCATGCTTGTTTACAATTTCAAGTCATAGACTCAGGTGAGGAAATACGTCATTTTCTTTATTACTCAACTTAGTTGGTCAGCTCTCATTTCTACTGATAGCTTAAAAAGAATTAACTTCACCAATCAAGATAACGCAATCTGACATTTTGGGCTGGATGATTAAAAAAAAAATGCAATCGTTGCAAGTTTGGTTTTTTGTTTTTGTTTGTTTGTTTGAGACAGGGTCTCACTCTGTTGCTCAGACTGGAGGGCAGTGGCGTGGTCATGGCTCACTGCAGCCTCGACCTCCCAGACTCAAGCAATTCTCCCACCTCTACCACCCAAGTATCTGGGACCGTGGGCATACACCACCATGCCCAGATAATTTTTAAAGTTTTTGTAAAGATGGGGGTCTCACTATTATTGCACAAGCTGGTCTTGAACTCCTGGCCTTAAGCAATTCTCCTGCCTCAGCCTCCCAAAGTGCTAGGGCTACAGGCGTAAGCCACCATGCCCAGCCGTCAATCATCGCAAGTTTTAAACTCAGTCTCTCAGTCTCTTAGGAGCTCCTCCCAGCCCCCTTCTCCTGATTTTTTTTTTTCTTTTTTTTGAGACGGAGTCTTGCTCTGTCACCCAGGATAGAGTGTATTGGCGTGATCTCGGCTCACTGCAACTTCTGTCTCCCTGGTTCAAGCAATTCTCCTGCCTCAGCCTCCCAAGTAGCTGGACTACAGGCATGCGCCACCACGCCTGGCTAATTTTTGTATTTTTAGTAGAGACAGGGTTTCACCATGTTGGCCAGGCTGGTCTCCCACTCCTGACCTCAGGTGATCCACCTGCCTCAGCCTCCCAAAATACTGGGATTACAGGCGTGAGCCACTGCGCCCAGCTCTGTGCTATAGATTTTAAAGGGTCTAGTTAAGGGTTCCAAAGCGAAGAATTTAACTTTGATCTCTCTGTATTATCCCTACGCAGAGGGCAGTGCATCTACAAAGAACTTGCTGTTGCCGTTGCTGCTGCTGCTGCTGCTGCTTAAGTGATGGAGATAGATTAGGGATAAAAGAAATGGGAAACACATCATTTGATATGAAAACATTTCATTTCATCTACTTACAATAAGGAGTCATCTTCTCTCCCACGGTCTTTTCTTCCATTCATTAGTTTACTGCACAGATATCTATGTGTTTGCTCTGCTGGGGATACAACTGTGAAATAATTGTGTTCTCTTCCCCCATGGTGCTCATGCTGTAAGAGAGAACACAACCAATGGGCAGTGACAGTCCAGTATGGAGTGCTCTCAGAATGCCCCTGTCTCAGACTTGGAGCTCAAGGAAGGCTTTCCAGAGGAAGTAACATCTAAATTGATACCTGATGGATGAGTAAACATTGGGTGAATGGAAGAGGAAGAGTGATTCCAACCAGAAGGAAGAGCATGCTCAAAATCCCATAAACATTGGGGAAACTCCAAGAGGTTCCTTACGGTGAGGACATATTGTGCCAAGTGCAGAGTGGTGAGAGACCAGGCTGGAGAGGTAAGCAAGGTGTGCAAACTTCGTTAAGAACTTTGGACTTTGTCCCAAGGGCAGTGGGGAGCCACTGAAGGGTTTTCAGAAGATGAATGATCTGTCTGATGTATTAAAGAGACTACTCTAGCCGCACAGTAGATAAGATGGCCCAGGAAGAGTGCAGAGAATAAGAAAAGGCCTATACAAAACACCACCATCGACAACAAAATTAAGCGACAAGCAGAAAAGGAACTCACAAAAGAAACAGAGAAGGGACCACAGGGGTTGAAGGAAAACCAAGAGAATGGCAACCCCATACCAAAAGAAGAAAATTTCAAGAAGCAGGGCATAGTTAGAGTCCATTGCTGCCAAGAGGAGAAGTAAGACAGCAATTGGAAACTAACAGCTGGATTTTGCAATAGGATTATTGACAACCTTGTTGAAAGCAGCTTTAGAGTGGAAGTTCTATTGCATTGGATTAAGTCAATTGTATCAATGCTCATCTATCCCCTTCAATTACCATCTATTTCTACACTGATGTATTCCAAATGGATATCTTAAGTCCGGACCTCCCCTTTAAAGTCCACGCCCATATACAACTGACTACTCAATATCTCCACTTGATTGATTCAAAGATACCTCAAACCCAGGTTCCAAAACCAACCATCTTTCCACCCAAACCTGGTTTTCCTGGAGTATTCCTCATCTCAGCAAATAGTAGCTCCATTATTCCAGTTGCACAACCCATCCTTCACTAACCCTTTTTCCTCACCACCACCCCTATATCTATCCCATCACCACATCTGGTCAATTCTTTCAACCTGTGCACTCCATCTCCACTGCCAGCAACTGAGTTCAAGCTACCATCTTCTCTGTCACCCTACCCACAGTGGTAGCCTCCTAACTGGTTTCTCACACCAGTCTTTGCACCCCTCCATAGCAGCTAGAGTAACCTATTCCCCCCATAGCAGCTACAGTAACCTTTTTAAAATACAAAGTTGATCCTATCACTTCCTTATTTCAACCTTTCAATAGTCTCTCAGGGCTCTAAAGGTGAAAATCAAAATTCTTTAAAAATGACATAAAAAGCTCTGCATGATCTAGCCCTTGCCTATCTCCCCAGTCGCAATTCTCTACACATTTCCTCTTCCCCTGTTTTCCCTGCACCCTGGTCTTTTCTCCATTTCTTTTGTATTGTTTTGTTTTTGGTGGTTTGTTTTTTGAAAAAGAGTCTTGCTGTGTCCCCCAGGCTGGGGTGCAGTGGCACAATCTCAGCTCACTGTAGGCTCCGTCTCCCGGGCTCAAGTGATTCTCCTGCCTCAGCCTCCCGAGTAGCTGGGATTACAGGCACTTGCCACCACGCCCAGCTAATTCTTGTATTTTTAGTAGAGATGAGGTTTCAACATGTTGGCCAGGCTAGTCTCGAACTCCTGACCTCAGGTGATCCACCCACCTCAGCCTCCCAAAGTGCTGGGATTACAGGTGTGAGCCACCGCGCCCGGCCTCTTTTCTCCATTTTTTTTTTTTTTTTTTTTTTTTTTTGAGAGACAGAGTCTCGCTCTGTCACCCAGGCTGGAGTGCAGTGGCATGATCTCAGCTCACTGCAACCTCTGCCTCCTGGATTCAAGCAGTTCTCCTGCCTCAGCCTCCCGAGTAGCTGGGGTTACAGGCGCGTGCCACCACGCCCAGCTAATTTTTTTGTACTTTTAGTAGAAACGGGGTTTCACTCTGTTAGCCAGGATGGTCTCGATCTCCTGACCTTGTGATCCGCCTACTTCGGCCTCCCAAAGTGCTGGGATTACAAAGGCGTGAGCCACTGCACCCAGCCTCTTTTCTCCATTTCCTATGTACACCATGTGTCCTGCAACATCAAGCCAGTTAGCCATACACTCTGTGGCTAAGAACATGGGTTCAAGGGTCAGATTGGGTTAAAATCCCAGCTCTATCCTTGCCTGGTTTGATGACCCTGAGTAAGGTACTTAATCTCTGAATGTCTCCATTTCCTCATCTGTGAAATGGGGTTAATACTTACCTCTCAGAGTTGTTATAAAGGATTAAATGAAATGTTATGTGTAAAGTATTAGAAATACAGTTCCACGTTAATGTTAGTAACAGCTATTATTATTCCCCACTCTGTCTAGTTAATGCTTCTCATATTTCAGATCTCAACTCAGGTGATCTGAGGTTATGACTCTGTTCAGTTCTCTCTTAACATCCTGAGCTTTTCATTCACAACACTCATTATACTTTGTGGTTATATATCTGATGGATTATTTTATTAACATCTGTCAATCCCACCACAGGCTCTTCCAAGAGAAAACAGACAGTATCCATTTTACTCATCATTATATCCCCAGATCCCAGCACAGTGCCTGGCATATAATTAGCCATATAGTTTTTGCATAAATATTTGATTGAACAGGGGCGAGGAAGTGAAGCCAATGAGTGCAAAGGACTCAGGAAGACTGTGAACATAAAGAGCAAGGGGAATGCATGGAGGGAGATCAGGGCTTCTTGATTATTTTTTAAGCTGGCAAATGCTTGAGCATGTTTAAATGCTGATGGGAAGGAGCCAGCAGAGAGAGAGGAGTGAGGGCCATGAGGCTGCGGAAGGGGATGAGACTTAGCATAGGAGCCATAAGAATCCATCTTAGGTGGAAGGAGGAACACCTCTTCCCTGGTATTGAAACAAGAACTGAGAATTCAGCTATGTATGTATGTTTGGTGGGCAGAGCCAAGACCTTTCCATGAATCTTGGTAATGTAAGCAGCAAATGTGGATTCACTGAGAAGCTCAACAAACTTGGTGGACATCATTCCATTCGCTTTTGCAACTCAAATAAGAAGGAACCAGATGTTTTCTTCATCATTGACTGTACTGGTTCACTGCAGAGCAAAATAACAAGTTTCCAAAGCAACCCAGTCACAGAGCTGAGATAGGCGATCTCAGTGTTCTCTTTATTCAATGTGCTTCCTCTCCAAATCAGGAAACAGTATGGGAAATAATACGGTAAAATCATAACGGCTGATACTGATTAAGTGCTTACTATGTGGTGGGCACTGTTCTCTTACTTTACCTGCAATAATTCATTTGATGTTCCCCACGTTATGGTGCCATTTTACATATAAGGAAACTGAATCCTAGGGAGGTAACTTGCCCAAGGTCACATAGTGAGTGGGTGGCAGAACTACGTTTTAAACCCAAGGAGTCTGACTCCAAAATCAATGCTTTTAACCATTCTGCTATACTCCCTGTCTAGCAGAGAGGAAAGAACATATTAGGATTCAGAAGACCTGGAGTTTCTATGATGAACTAATTCTGTGAGCTTGGACATTCACTTAGGTGTCTGAACATCAGTCTGTTCATCAACAGAATAAGAATGAGAATGTTTATCTTATGAGGCTTCTTGAAGGATTATGAAATGCTGAAAATAGGAAATAATTCTACAAAAGATATTATTTTGCTAATCATAAGACTTAATACCCTTGACTTCTAATTGGGTCACAATATTATAGGCTGTCATTGAGACCCTCAGTTCCCATAACCAGTACAGCAGCAGCAGCTTGGTGGTTCCAGTTCCTTCGGCAGGGCAGCTGATTCTACTTTTTTTTTTTTGAGATGGAGTCTCGTTCTTGTTGCCCAGGCTGGAGTGCAGTGGCACAGTCTCAGCTCACTGCAACCTCTGCCTCCCGGGTTCAAGCGATTCTCCTGCCTCAGCCTCCTGAGTAGCTGGGATTACATGCCCACCACCACGCCTGGCTAATTTCTGTATTTTTAGTAGAGAAGGGGTTTCACCATGTTGGCCAGGCTGGTCTCGAACTCCTGACCTCGTGATCCACCTGCCTCGGCCTCCCAAAGTGCTGGGATTACAAGGGTGAGCCACTGAGCCTGGCCATGGGCAGCTGATTCTCATCCCATTGGCTTTAATGTCCCTGACCAAGTGTCCCTGATGACCGTCATGCACAGGTTGGTGCCTCCTTCCCCCAAACCAACCAACACATACTCCTACCTCTGGGAAGAGTTGCAGTTTATCCCCTTGTTTCTTTAATACCATTGCCTGAAAGAGTGGCTATTAAAAATAATAATAATAAATAGCATCAGGCCCGGCATGGCAGCTCACGTCTGCAATCCCAGCACTTTGGGAGGCTGAGGCAGGCAGATCACCTGAGGTCAGGAGTTCAAGAACAGCCTGGCCAACATGGTGAAACTCTGACTCTACTAAAGATACAAAAATTAGTCGGGCATGGTGGCATGCACCTGTAATCCCAGCTACTCGGGAGGCTGAGGCAGGAAAATTGCTTGAACCTGGGAGGAGGAGGTTGCAGTGAGCCGAGATCACGCCACTGCACTCCAGCCTGGGTGACAGAGCAAGACTCCGTCTCAAAATAATATTAATAATAAATAGCCTCAAATGCAGCTAACTGTGAGGTACACACCAGAAAGCCAGTTCCAGTTTCACGGTAGAAGCACAGATATCAGAGCTAGGAGAGAACTTCAAAGTAATCTTTCAGTGGAACTCCCCAACCCTCCTCCCAACCCATTTTATAGACTAGGAAAACCAAGGCGAGGTAGATGACACCACTAGTTAGGGTTGTCAAAACCATATCTGGAAAGTACTTCAATTGCACGTATTTGTTTCAGTATGGATACCTTTTCAGAAAGGAGCAAAATCCTAAATTACCCATAAATCTATTATAAAACCTTAAATCCAATAATTCACTCAAAGCTCATTCTTCGAGTGCCCTTACTTGGCCATTTCAGGCATTCCCTGGATAGAAACGGGCCCACATCTTCAGGGGCAGTACATAACCTAACGGCTCTGTACAAAGCTTACTCTGTTACCACTGGTTCATCTCTGAGCTGAGTTTTCTAATCTGGAAGAACAGCACCTACTTCTCAGAGCTGGAGTGGGGGTGGGAGTGTCACATGAGATGATGCGCTTTTAGCACCCACCTGGCACTCTGTGAGTTTGTCATGATTTGGGCATAATTCCTTCCTCTCCTAAGCAGGCAGCAGTTCATCTTGGTTAAGGACCTTAGACCTTAGACCACTCAGACGCTAAAAAACCAAGGAGAAACCCAGCCGTGTCAGGCCTAGAAATGTCTGCCCCCACCCCCACCCCCCTCAAGACGGTGACTAGGCCGGAATTCTCCTGGTTGATAAATGAGAGGAGCTGAGAAGCGCTGAGATGCCTGTTCCGAGCATCTGATCTGTAGAAGGCGAATCTTCACTGTGCCATGGAGATGTTCTGGGAGGGAGAGCCGGCCCAGCTGCCTGAAGGAGGACGCGAGAGCGAGGGGACGGGTGAGAGGAATGCTTAGCGGAGACGGACTGGAGGTGCCCGGAGAGGAAAGCGGAACGGAGGCTGGATCTCGGGAAACCTCGTCGGCAGTGTCATTAGAGGAAGGATCGCGTGTCCCGGGGATACGGATTTTGGAGGAAAAGCAGAATAGGTACAAAGGTGAGGTGTCCGAACCGGGGAGATCAAGACCTATAAGCTGTTGTGGGGGACCCGGGGGCCAGCGAGGACGGGAAGGCGGGGTTTTGGGGCGAACCCGCACGGTTGCTGGGGCTCGGCAGCCGGCCTCGGAGGTGCCGCCGCGTTCGCCCCGGGGCAGGTCAACGACCCCGGGCGGGGAGCACCGAGAGGGGCCTCGGTTGCCATGGCGCTGGGCGGGGAAGGGGCGACTCGGGCCCCGCCCCAAGCCCTGCGGGGCCGCCGGCTCCAGATGGTCCCGGGCCTCCCGCGGGAGCCGGCGGCCTGCGGCAGGGGGAGGCTATTGTCCTCCTTCCGCGGCGCCGCAGTCCCGCCGCTCGCGCCCGCGCGCCGCCGCCACGCGCCCCGCCGCCGCCCGCCCCGCGCGCCCCCCGCGCCGCCTGCGCCCCGTGACAGCGCCCGCCCGCCGTGCGCCCGGCCGCTGCCTGCAACCGCCCGTCGCGGCCGGGCTGCGGGCGCGGCAACTACCGGTGCGCCCCCGCCCGCCGCGCCCCCGCCCGCCCGGCCGCCGCTCTGCGCCGAGGTAGGTGCCGGCGCCCCGCCCGCTTTGTCCCGGCCCGCGGGGCGGCGCGCTTTGTGCGGCCGCGTGCGGTCGGCGGGGTCGGGATCGGGGTCAGGGTCGGGTCCCGGCGGCCGGGGTGAGCCGGAGCGGGAGCAGGCGGGGACGGGACGGAGAGGGTCCCGTGCCAGCCACACAGGTACCGGGGTGAGGGCGGTGGGGGCCAAGGCCGGGGGGGACTCGGGCCTCTCTAGAGCTGGGAGAAGAGTCTGGAACAGTTAGGGCTGACGGACACGTTCGCGGCGAGGCTGGGAGCGGGTCTGACAGCGCCGGCCCCTCGCGTCGCCGGGGCTGCGGGGCGGACGGGCCGGCGCCGGGCCAGGTGCTGGGGGCGCGCTCGGCCGCCTCTGCCCGGCGGACTGCGGGAGCCCGGCTCCCTCCTCCCGGGAGCCGCGTGGGCTCCTCCTCGCCTCTTTGGCAGCTGGCTCCACGCGCTCCCTTCTGTTCCCCCACAGTGTGTGGGAGAGGGGCACGCGGTTGGCTGTGGTGGCTGGAACTGGCCCGGGGAGAACGCAGACGCTTCGGGCTGCGGGGAAGCGGCCGCGTGCGGCGTTTCTGTGGCCGGGACGCCGATAGGGCTGTGCGGTCCGCCCCGCACGGAACTACCCAGCAAGGCCTGCTCGCGGGGGTGTTCCAGCTCCGGGGCCAGAGTCGTGATTTACCTTCCACTCGCTTGGAACTTTACCCCATTGACCCCCGTTGCATGCTTGTGTGAGGTGCGGGTTTGCCCCGGTCTTAACCTGCTACATGTCGTCTGCCCTCCCCCTCTCGGAGCAGCCACAGTTCGAACGCTGGAGAGCCCGGGGTTTTCAGGCATGGGCAGAGGTAGCCACAAACCAGTTTTCCTTGAAGGTGAAGAGGGCAGAGTGAGTTCCAAATATATGTCTTAGCTCGAGGTGTGGGGCAACCTCTTGGCTTATTCAGAAAGGCAAAGGATTGGCCGAGGAGAAGATAGGATGGAGTTTACATTCTTCCCTTAGAGAAATTGATGTGACCCCGGGTTGGGGAAGGGAGGTAGCAAGGGAGTGAAGAATCTGAATATTTGAATAAATCTGCCATAACTGGAGGATTCTAGAAGAGAAAATAAAATTTCAGCCCCCCTCTTCAGCCCAGTTCCTAACTTCCTCCGAAGAAATTGATCAGGAACACAGTCTGAGAGGTGGGTTGGGGTTTTGCTGTTCCTTCCTTCTGCCCTGGGCCCATCTGTCTCTTGCCTTCCTGGGGGCCTTGAGCTGATTTGTGACTTCTTTTTCGTTTTCTCTCTCTGCCAGTCCACCCATTTATACTTAGAAGCAAATAAGATTTGAACTTTGCCAAAGTCCCCATTTCTTCTAATCTATTATTCATCTCACTGTCATTTGTTCAACTCTGCCTTCCCATGACTTCTCTAGCTCTGCCGTTCTCCTCCCGCATATCTGCGGTTTGCTGTTGGGGCGTCAGCACTATTTCTTTCATTACCTCTGGTACCTACTCCATCGTACCTACTCCATCTTCATCTTCCTCTCTCATCGCCTGAGCTCCTGAGGGGAAGTGATATTTGAGTTTAGTGTGGGGTAGGGCCTCAGCAGACCTAGAAGCCAACCCTGGGTCACACTCACCCCTGAAACTTTGTGTCTTCTCAGCACTCATGGCCCCTCTAACCAATTCCAGCTGCTTCTCATCTTTGGACAAGGGTGGCCCTCAAAGTGTGGTCCCCAGACCAGTAGCTTCAGTGTCACCTGGGAACAGGTTAGAAATGCACATTCCCAGGTACCATCCCAGAAGTACTGAATCAGAAACTGGGGGATGGGGGGAGTGACCTGTGATTTAACAGTCCTCCAGGTTGTTGTGATTCATGGAAGTTTGAGAATCCCCAGTCCTGAGCTGTTGAGCTCAACCCTGAAAGTATTCCAGCCCAGGAGCAGGTCTTCTTCAATCCCGTGTTCATTCTTTCCTTGAGCTTCTCTCTAGTCCTAAGAAAGACATTAATTCGATGGCCAAAAAAATGAATTATAGTCAAGTCATTCAATATCTCTTTATTGAATATCAATTGTACTGAGTCTGGAAAAACATCAAAACGAGTAAGACAGCCCTTGTCCTCAATGAGTTAAATGTGGAGCGGGCAGAGAGACACATAAACAACTAACCGTAATGCGATGTGATAAGCACAATACTAGCTGCATGCCGAAGTGTCCTGGAAGCACAAAGGAGGGAATGATCAACTCTGAGGGAGGGAAAGAATTCATCAGGAGCAGGATGTGGTGAGAGGAAGAATTAGGGTACAAGGCAACCTGTAGCCCAGGGTATAGGATTTCTAGCTTAACATGTCAGCTGAAAGAGAGGAAAACTGCCCTGGAGGATCGGCACGGTGAGTCTAGTCAGCAGCGCCTGGAGTAGATTCCAGCAGGACCCCAAGCCTGCAGCCGGCGGGGGTTGGCATTCTTCTAGCACTAACAGTGTAAGCTACTTGGGCCTGGCCTTGAGGTCAATTGCTAAGAATAAGGTATGATGAGACTGTAATCTGGATTAGCTACTGCACCACCCTATTGCCAGACTTCAGGAATCCGTGGAAGAGAGGACAATTGAGGATTCTCTGGCTTCAAGAGAGACAGGGGGTCATGAAGCCAGGGGGCTGCTGGCTGACTGAGGAAGTGTCAGCATGGAGACCCTGGTCATAGGTGAGGAATGATCTACTCAGTGGCAAGAAACCAGCACTGGATATGTGTAGGAGAAAAGCAAATAGAAATGAGTGGGAATGTAGAGATGGCAGCTGGGGACACAAGCTGAGAACACAGCATATTGTCCAAAAGGCCAGGGAGCTGCAGAGCCAGAATGCTTGGAAACCAAGACCTAGAGACACAAAGGTAGCAGAGTCTCAGAGCCACATGCTGAACAATGCCAGAGAGCACCATTCACATGGAAGGCTGTGGTGTTGCAACATGGTGGCCCTGTGGGGGTCTATGATCTAAGGACACCAATGCTAGCTTGGTTCCTTATCCATATCACAGCATTTCTGGAAACTCAGGACATACAGCATGCATGCTTCAAATTCAGTTTGGGAAGAGGAGCATTGAAGTGGCTGAGGTTTTATTTGGGGGAAGAGGAAGTTCTAGCTCCATACTTTCTCCTGGTAATGGTAGGAATCCACAGAGACATTCTAACAGTTGGACTTCCCTGGAGGGTCTGGCTCCCAATTGGGCCCCTTTGTAACTTTAACAAAACCCCCAATTCTGCATTTCTCCTGAGCCCTACTTCCTAGGACCAGGGCTGTGGTCTTGGCAGTCTCTGGTTCTGGAAAGGAAGGAGGTATGGAGAAAAGAGAAGTGATGGGTGGTGAGACTCGGGTAGGTAGGGAGGTGTGTGCCCATGGACACACAAAGGCAGAACCTGGCTTCCATCATTAACTGGTTCCACGAAGCTGAACCTGACCTGCTTGAAGGCCAGGGTTGTCTGCCCCTCCCCTTGGGAGGACCAAGTTGGATCCCCAAAAATAAGCCAAAGCAGTCCATGTTTGGGTTCTGTGCAGCTTACAGGGGCCTCAGAGATACTGTAGTTTGGAGACAGGGTCAGATGGTTAGCTTCTTTGAGTTTCTGCTCTTTGTAGAGTACAAAGATATGAGGCAGGGTTTGCAAACCTCAACAGTTGGGGCCAGGCAGGTAACGTAGATATGTGAAGTGGCTGGGCCTGTAGACCCATCTAAAGGAATCCAAATCAGTCTTTTCTTTTTTGAGACAAATTTCACTCTGTCATCCAGGCTGGAGTGCAATGGCGCAATGTCAGCTCACTGCAACCTCCGCCTCCCAGGTTCAAGCGATTTGACAGCCTCAGCCTCCCAAGTAGCTGGAACTACAGGCACCTGCCACCACGCCCAGCTGATATTTTGTATTTTTAGTAGAGATGGGGTTTTGCCTTGTTGGCCAGGCTGGTGTCGAACTCTTGACCTCAGGTGATCCGCCCGCCTTGGCCTCCCAAAGTGCTGGGATTATAGGCATGAGCCTCCGTACCCAGCCAAAAAATCAGTCATTTAAAAATAGCTTATTGGCCCAGCAAAACACTCCTGGGGGCTAGCCTTGGTAGGTTTGTGACTCCTAGTGAGGGGTCACGGAAACCGAAGCAGGGGCAGGGTGGGACTTGGGTGTAGGCGTTTTTGTGGGCAGGTCTGTGCAGGGAGAGTTTGAGTGCTGGAGATGTCCATCCCAGAGCTGAGCTTAAGTGTGGCTGCTGGTTAGGAAGCACTAATCTGAGGGGCCGAGAGAAATGGAATTACACTTGGTCCTGAGGTGTGGACTTCTTTCCTGTCTAGAAGCTGAGAGTATTAGGTGACGCTAGTTCAGGTCATGCGTTGCCCACAGCACTCTTTGCTCAGGGTGATTCAACTCTGCCCTAGAATATATTTTTATATAAATATTTACAGAACAAATCTAGAGAATCTGTGGGGGGAAATGGTGGATTTTTGAATGAGAAGAGTCCTAGGCCTAGTAGAAATTAAGCTCCCTTTCCTTCTACAGGGAATTAAAGCCCAAATCTACAAGCCTTAGACCTTAGCTCTCTTGCATCTCATTAATGCTCCTCCCAAGAAAAATCCTTGTACACATTTTCTCTTTAGGAGAAAGGGGAGGGGCAGACAACCCTGGCCTTCAAGTAGGTCAGGTTCAGCTTCATGGAATCAGTTAATGATGGAAGCTAGGTTCGCCTTTGTGTGCCCATGAGTCTCACAACCCAGCACTTCTCTCTTCTCCAGACCTCCTTCCTTCCAGAACCCGAGACTACCAAGACCACAGCCCTGGTCCTAGGAAGTAGGGCTCAGGAGAAATGCAAAATTGGGGGTTTTGTTAAAGTTACAGACCCAGTCCCCTCCCCCTCTCTTGAATGCTGCTGAATGCTGAATTACACAAGAACTGTGGACGGTAGAGGTTTTTTTTTGTTTTTTTTTTTTTTTTTATCCCCAGCAGATATTCTGAACCTCATTTGTTAGTTTTGAGGACAGAGTGTGTTTGCATAAGTTAGAGCTGTAAGTAGTGCTGGTGAGCAGACATGGTCCACATTTCCCCAGCCTGGGCCCTAGGCAGGAGCCACAGCTGCTCATCCCTCCGGGATGAGCCTCCATGACGGTTGAGGAACCTGTGTATGTTCTGTGTTCAAGAGGCTGCGATTAAGAGCGTGTCCCCCAGAGTCTGAAAGAACTTGTCAAAACCCAGCACTGTTTCTTCCAGCTGCGTGACCTTGAACCAGTAACTTAATGTCTTTTTTTTTTTTTTTTTTTTTTTTTTGAGGCGGAATCTCACTCTGTCTTGCCCAGGCTGGAGTGCAGTGGCGAAATCTCAGCTCACTGCAGCCTCCACCTCCTGGTTTCAAGTGATTCTCCTGTCTCAGCCTCCCTAGTAGCTAGGACTACAGGTGTGTGCTACCACGCCCAGCTAATTTTGTATTTTCAGTAGCGATGGAGTTTTACCATGTTGGCCAGGCTGGTCTCAAACTCCTGACCTCAGGTGATCCACCCGCCTTTTTCTGAGATGGAGTCTTGCTCTGTCGCCCAGGCTGGAGTGCAGTGGCGCGATCTCGGCTCATTGCAAGCTCTGCCTTCCAGGTTCACACCATTCTCCTGCCTCAGCCTCCCGAGTAGCTGGGACTGCAGGCGCCCACCACCACACCCAGCTAATTTTTTGTATTTTTTAGTAGAGACGGGGTTTCACCATGTTAGCCAGGGATGGTCTTGATTTCCTGACCTTGTGATCCACCCGTCTCGGACTCCTAAAGTGCTGGGATTACAGGCATGAGACACCGCGCCCGGCCAACTTAATATCTTTTGTGCAGCTTCCTCATCTATGAAATGGAGACAACAGTGGGCCCTCACCCCACAGAGGGTGAGGGTGAGGTGATGCATGTCAATGGCAGGGACATGTCACAGCCGACATTTATTGAGTACTTACTAACATTCTCTGTGGCAAACCAAAGGAAACAAAGCGGAG
This sequence comes from Nomascus leucogenys, assembly GCF_006542625.1. Classification (NCBI taxonomy): domain Eukaryota; kingdom Metazoa; phylum Chordata; class Mammalia; order Primates; family Hylobatidae; genus Nomascus; species Nomascus leucogenys. The sequence goes on along the minus strand of NC_044384.1, from coordinate 86,305,126 downwards.
AGAACCATACTGTGTCCTCCTTTGAACTCCTGGGCACTTGCCAAACAGCGTATCAATCTTCCTGGTGTATCATAGCTTTTTCTTAGCTCAAGAGCAGAATCTAGGTCTTTTTTTTTTTTTTCTACAAGTCTCGCTCTAAGGCGCGCCCAGGTTCAAGCAATAATCCTGCCTCAGCCTCCCGAGTAGCTGGGATTACAGGCACCTGCCACTATGCCCAGCCAATTTTTTGTATTTTTAGTAGAGACAGGGTTTCACCATGTTGGTCAGGCTGGTCCTGAACTTCTGACCTCAGGTGATCCACCCACCTCGGCCTCCCAAAGTGCTGTGAGCCACTGCGCCCAACGAATCTGGGTCTTTTTCTCTCAACTTCCCTACAGGGTATAGGAGGCCATCTTGGGTTGATCATGGGCTCAAAACAGTTTGTAGAAGGAAAGAATGCCACTTTCTAGTCATTATTGCCCATGGGGCCCCATATGTGCTGCCTGCATTACCCTGGCCTGTACACTGCTGTCTGAAGCACTGAAGCCCATCACCCCTTTCCTCACCCCCCAAACCCGCCCCTCTCTGGCCCGAAGCCATTGGAGCCTTTCCTGACCACCGCATCGCTCTGAGCTGCTGCTGCCTTCCTGCTTCACTTTCTGTGCTTCTGATGCATTCCTGTCCCCAGGCTTCCCGGGTGGCTTCCCCTCTCCCCCTGGGGGCTGATTTCCACTGAGCAGCCAACCGCAGCCTCTGGCCACAAGGAGAGCGGAGCCACAGGTAGGGGAAGAAGACAGAAGGGCCTGGTGGTGAGTGGAGGGCTTGGTGGTCCCTGGACGTCCCTCACTGGCCACATTCTCCTTGCAGGAGCAGGAAGCCGCCTACCACCATGAGCAGCACTTTGTCACCCACAGACTTTGACAGCTTGGAGATCCAGGGCCAGTACAGTGACATCAACAACCGCTGGGACCTTCCTGACTCGGACTGGGACAATGACAGCAGCTCGGCCCGCCTTTTTGAGAGGTCTCGCATTAAGGCTCTGGCAGGTGAGGTCAGGGGAGGGTCAAGGTGGGGGGATGCTGGAGGAGGCTGTGTCAGTTGTCACGAAGAGCCCTTTAACTTTACGGGAAGACTGACTTTTCTTTCTAAGTGGGAGACCCAGAGCACCCTATCAATTCCCTGGTCTCCACATCCAGCTTCAAGAATAGGCTCCAGGCCATTCAGAACTTTCCCCAGCTCCTCCCCCAAGCATAGAGACGCTTCACTGGCCCCTGGACTGGCTGAGCTGACTAAAACAGCTTCCCCCTCTGGCCCCCGGGTTATGTCCCTTTATCCTTCGGCACTCTCACTCTTGCCACTCCTGTCTCCGCCCACCTCTCCCTTACCTGTCATGCCCTTGTTGTGTCTTCTTTGATTTCCACTGTCATTTCCCACACCTGTTCCCATTCTATTATTCCCCTCTGCTCCCTCCCCACCTGTTCCTTCCACCTGCCGCCTGTTACTCCCATTATCTCATCTGCCTGTTCCCTGAAGCAGGTTCCCTCCACCCGCTGCTGCTGGTTTCTGCAGCCGCCCATTCTCCCGGGTGTGCTCTCTGCCTGCCTTGGCCCCTACCCTTCCCTACAGCCCAGGGCCTGGGCTCTCCGCTCTGAGTGGAAACTCGTCCAACAGCCTCCCTGTCTTTCGGGGGAGGAGTTGTCATGGCAACAAGAGTGCGGCTGCCACCTGACACCACCAGTGGCTGGCATGGGGCTGACTCACCCACACACCCCAAGGCCACCCATCCCGTCTGGCTTCCTCCTCCATCCCACCCTTGTCATTGCCATTGACCTGCCGGCCATCCAGCCCAGCCCAACCCAACCCAGTCTGAGAGGCCCCAGCTACTCTCACCGAGAGGTGGTGCTCCCAGTGGGGGTGGGGTTGGCCCCTAGAAGAAGAGAGACTCCAAGGGGGAGGTTCCCAAACCTGGCCACATGTTTTACAGGATCACCCAGGGATGTTTTTTACAAATACAGGTTTCCAAGCCCCTCCCTAGACACAATAAGTTAGAATCTTGGTCTAGAACTCAGGATTTTTCAAAAGCTCCCCAAGTGATTCTTTTGAGCCAGCTCAGCACCAGTCTGAGGACCCCCTTGTGGCAGCCATAGCTTCCCAGGACCCCTTCTCATTTTCTCCTGGGCCTCTCTGTTCTTCTGGTTGGGTCTTCAGGCTGGCTGTGAAATACTCCTACCAGTGCGTCTATACATCAGAGAAGACAGAAGGTGTGGGTTATGGAGAATGTCATGTTTGAGGAAAATGTTCCTGGCAGTCTGGTTTTGGATTCATGTAGCCTCTAGAATGGTCATGATGTCTATGTGTGTACAACATGTGCCACCCACCACGTTTGCACACATGACAAGTGCCTCCCAGGACTGTCACCATGCCTGTGTACATAGGACACATACCACCCAGGACTGTCACCATGTCTGGCTGCACATAACTCGGGCCACCCAGCACTGTCACCATGTCTGTGCACACATCCGTGCGACCTCGTGCTCTCATTGGGTGTTTATCTCCATCACTAAACTGGGCTCTCCTGAAGAGGCAGCTCTGCATGGGCTTTGCCTAGCACTGTGTCTCCAGCCAGTAGGTGTCAAATAAACACTGAATGAATGAAGATGGGGAAGGGCAAGTGTAGGCTGCACGTGACAAACGCCCAAGCCCAGAGGAAGGGCGCCTGGTAGATGTGCCCAGCAGCGGCGTGTCTGGGGGCAGGGATGGCCTGGTGGAGGATGGCCCTGGTGGGCCAGAGGGCAGGGAAGGGGCTGGCACTGGAGGTGGTGATAAGCAAGTGGAAAGGATGGTAACAGCGCCCGTTTCACAGATGAGGGAATGAAGAAAAATGCCTCGCACAGTGCCTGGCTTTTCCTCTTCGAGGATTTCCTCATTTCCAGATTTCTCTTTGTCTGTTTCTGAGCTGGGGCTCAAAGCCCACACATCCTGGAGAAGGACCTCCCAGAGTCACCCAGAGAGGGGTCGCCCTCACTGTTCCTGCAAACCTCTGGGAAACAGGAGTTTGCACTGGGGGCCCCTCTCGTGGGTCCTGTGCATTGTTAGGTAACTTGGGGCCTGATGGGCGGGTCTCGAAGGCGTTGGCAGTGCCCTCCTCCGCCACCCCGCAGGGCCTGGCCCTGCCCCCGCCGGCCATGCTCCGCCTCTCTCCCCTCCCCAACACTGTCCAACCTGTTTGTCTGGAGCCTCCTGTCTCCTCTCACCGCAGCCAGGCGTGCCCCCACTCTCTGTCTCAGGAGCTCGGGACACCCCGTAACTCTTTTTGCCACTCTTTGAAATTCCCACCATTCTTGAATCCCCCAACCCTGGACTCCAGCCTGAGGTTCCACTGGGGAACAGAAACTGGCCCCCTGCCGGCGGGGAGCATGGACTCTGGGCCCTGGGCTCTGTAGCTAGCAGCTGGCAGCATGAATGGGAACGGAGTGAGCAGGGTGCACGGGAACGGCCTGCACGAGGCCTGCGAGTTTTACTATGAGGCTGTGGAAGGGGCCCACAACCCCGGGGGCCTCCTGCTCTCACCAGCTGCCTTCATCAACCCTGTTCAGTATGCCAGCGTGCTGGAAGGACGCTTCAAACAGCTGCAAGGTGAGGCCCGGGGGCTCCCTGTGGGGACAACTGCGCCTGGGCGAGAGGGACCTGGGTGTGGGGAGAGTGGCCAGAGCTGAGGACCTGGCATGGGACACGGTGTGACTCTAGTGTTTGTGTTGGGAGACAACGTGATGCAGCTTAGAGGGGATAATTACAAGAGGCCGGAAAATACACAGATGTCAACGGAATGGGGAAAGGCTTGGACCCGCTGGCAGGGACCGTGTATGATGGCATGGGTGGGTGTGACTGCTGGGCCTCGGGGTGCTGCATGGAGCAAAGGCAACCAGCCATGGAGGGCGTGGGGGCGCCAGCACCCGGGGAGGCACCAGCAGTGCCTCTGAGGTGGATCCAGATCTGGCGGTGGAGCGCTCGCCAGGACAGTTAGGGGAGGCGGAGGGGTGAGCCAGGCCCAGGGACCTGGAGATTGTGTTTTCCAGGCTTCTGAGCGTGCGTCTGAATGTGTGCAAGGGGGCAGCGTGTGTGGAAGCAAAGGGAGTGTCTCGAAGGAGAGGATCTGTGCAAACAGGCCCAGGTAGATGTCTGTGCAGGTGTGTGTTCACTCTGGCACAAGCGCTTAGGTGTGTTTCTGGGAATCACTGTTGTATGTGTGTGTGAGGATCTAGGGATGCTGTGGGCGTCTTGTGACGTGACACTTGGTTTCTGGTGCTTGGCTTTGCCCATTTTCCTCCTAGTTGCCACTAATTCTGTGTCTTCTGCCTGTGTGCCAAAATGGCCTCACCCGAGGGTGCCCAGCAGTAGGGAAGTGCCCCTGGATCCAGCAATGGCCTGTGACCCAGGCTCCTCCTGGCTCACTCAGATGGGGCCTGTAGACCTGCCGGGAGGCCCAAAGGCACCCTTGGTTTCACGGGTGCTGGGGAGCATGGGGCCATCCCATGTTGTTATTAGGACCCCAGGTTTGGTGCCGGTATAGTGGCTGGAGGTAAGAGACAGGGAGTGACGTGGATGTGTTGCTGTGTCTTATGGGTGAGGTGCTTAGGAATGTGAGATTAAAGGATGAGTCTTTCCGGTTTCTGAGATGCTGGTGCTGAGATGGAAGCAAAAGTGACTCTTCAGACCCCAGCCACTTGGGTTGGGTCCTTGCACAGGGCTCTCTGTGGGGAAGTGGCAGAAATCCTTATCACCAGAGCAGTTTCTGATGCTTTCACTTTGTCACTTAGAATGTTCTTAATTTTTATTTTCCTATGGAACCTAGTACTTACTTCGCCTCTTCGGTAACTCCCCTCCCCTGTGGGCTGGGCAGCAGGGCATTGCCTAACTTTTTTTGAGATTGGTACCTAACTCTGCCTGGCTTTTTTTCCCCCATGTTTCCTGGCCTCACTGTTTTCCCAGTTCCCAACTCTCAACATCTTGTTCTTCTGAGCAATGGGGTGTTTATGTCCTGGAACTGGATCCCCTTGCAGCCAGCTGAATGTACCGTCCCCAACCCCCAGAAGCAGAGGAGACTGCCTTTTCTTTAATTTATCCAAGGACAGTAAGCTGACTCAGGAGGCCTGCAGCCTCTATACCATCAAGTCCTAATAAGCGCTTGGAAGAGCCGCTGCTATAATTTTAGCCCACACCCTCTCCTTTGTCCGCAACCAAAAGAGAACAGCCATACCTCCCACCGGCCTGGGCAGCTGTTGCTCTCCTTCAGGTCAGATCACACCACTTTATAACAGCAGCTCACCAAGGAGCCATTTTGTGCCAGGCACCAGCTAGTTGTTTTATATATCTTATCTCATTTAATCAACACGATGACCTGTTGAAGTAGAAAGTGATGTTCCCATTTTACAGATGAGACATTGGGGCTCTGATGAATGAAGTCACTTGACCAGCATTCCACCGCTTACATGACTGCCCCATCCCAGCCCCTCCCTGCATGTCCCATGGTTTCTGAGGTCTTCATCCTTTCTTCTCAAAGCCTATTTTCTTTCTTTCATCTTTCTTCTTTACCTTGCTTATGAGCTCATTCCAAGTTAGGGGCTTTCCTCCCGGTCATCTTCCTTCCCTTCCTCCTCCTTAGAGGACCCCACTTCCCATCTCTCAGGCTCCTCTATCCCCCACCCCTGCCAACTGGTGTTTAGAAGCAGGCATACTGAACTCGAGGGACAGAAATAACCCCCTGTTGCCACCACAGATGAACGAGAAGCAGTGCAGAAGAAAACCTTCACCAAGTGGGTAAACTCGCACCTGGCCCGGGTCACGTGCCGGGTGGGGGACCTGTACAGCGACCTCCGGGACGGACGCAACCTGCTGAGGCTCCTCGAGGTGCTCTCGGGAGAGATACTGGTGAGCTGTGGTCATGAAGGGAAGCGGGGAGCTCAGAAAAGTGTCCAAGGGGACCAGCTGGAAGAACAGCCCTCAGAGAGAGTGACGGCACAGGGCAGGAAGCAGTGGCTCCCTCTGCTCAGAGGATGGTTTCGTTTCGAGCACCTTTGCCACTTAGATTACATAGGAGCATTGCTTCGTGGAGACAGGAACAGTGGCCCCATTGAAAACATTTCTTTTCCCACCTACTCTGGGTGCAGTTAATTCCCTTGGGAATCTTAATCTGCCCAAGCCTCATTTGTAACCTCAGCTTTGGCTCCAGACCTGGGGCTGTGCCCGTGTTCCTGAGGTAGGTCATGGGGAAGGTGTGCAAAGCCGGGCCCTGCGAAGGCTGGGGAAGAAGGTGGAAGCCCACAGTCCCGTGCCATTTTGCCCCCGTCCCTCCACAGCCAAAGCCCACAAAGGGCCGCATGCGGATCCACTGCCTGGAGAACGTAGACAAGGCACTGCAGTTCCTCAAGGAGCAGAAAGTGCACTTGGAAAACATGGGCTCCCATGACATTGTGGATGGAAACCACCGACTGACCCTTGGGCTGGTCTGGACCATCATCCTTCGATTCCAGGTACCCCAGCACACTGTCACACAGAGTGGTTCCTGCCCTGGTTCTTCACTGCAAACCATTCCTGCTGGCCCATGACACAACAAACACAAAGATGGATGATCTCGAACCTTATGTAGCAGCTGCCATTGCGGTGCTATCCAAGCACCAGATCAGTGGACTCCCCTCCTTCAGCAGGGTAGAAACCAGCTTGGGTGAATGTCAAACCCCTGTGGCAAGTTCCTTGTGTGCTGGTCTGTGTATTGGTCATGTGCAATAGGACCAGGACCACAGGTTGATCCACAAGGGACTAGAAGTTTTACCAACTGGTCCTTCACCTCAGGGGATTTGGGAACTTCTAGAGGGTCTGGTCACTGGCACCAATCCCCTGCCATAAACTCTGCCTGTCTCCCCCATTGGAACGTCACCCTCCTCCTTCCCATGCCCCAGTGTCCTCATGCCATCACAGCGTTCCTGATCACCCCCTTCCTTCCCGGGTTCTGTCGGCTTCACCTTGGAGAGCCAACTTTTAGAGACCTTGGAGAGTCAGCTCTCAGAAAATGTTCACTCTTCTGCCTGCAGTTCCCCACCTGGAGGGACCAGCACCCTCCACTCAGAGACACACCGATTCTTCAGCATCCTACCCTAATCTGCTGCCTCAAATCCCTTGCTCCCAGTGTTTTGTGGTCCCTGGCCTAGGTTGAAAGGACTTCAGGCTATGCCTGTCCACCCCTTTACCACAGTCTAAAGAGCGGTTTCCTGCCATTTATCTGAGCATCTCTGATAACATCAGGAGTTCCTGTCCAGGGAGTGAGGGCCCTGCTTGCTTCCTTCCTAGATCCAAGACATCAGTGTGGAGACAGAAGACAACAAGGAGAAGAAGTCAGCCAAGGATGCCCTGCTTCTGTGGTGCCAGATGAAGACTGCAGGGTGAGGACACCCTGGGCATGTGGCACTGGAGGGTCAGTGACCCCCAGGCTGTGCTGGGCTCCAGGAACCATGAGCTGGTGACTGTCCTGGAGTCATTGACCAGGGCTCAGCCCTAGTCACCATTTTCTGAATCTCTGTTTATAGTTATCCCAACGTCAATGTACACAACTTCACCACCAGCTGGAGAGATGGACTAGCCTTCAACGCCATTGTGCATAAACACCGGTGAGAAGATGGGGTTAGCACGCAGCAGAGCAGCTGGGTTGGCTAATGACCTGGGGTGCACATGTGGAGACAGAGAAGAGACGAGCTGCACAGCAGTCAGAAGGAAGGAAAAGCACTCGGAGCAGAACCAGAACATGGGGGTGCAGGGCTGCACAGAGCACTTGTGATGGGAAGCAGGGGAGGCAGTATGGGGAGGGGCTGTGAGCAGCAGTGTGGGTTTGGGATGCCTACTTCTGGACAAAATTGGGTCGGTGACTTAGGGATAAAGATTGGTGTGGGTTTCCTCTTCCTCTTTAAGATCTCACATGTTTCTGATCCCTTCTGTCTTTCCTCCCCACCCAGGCCAGACCTGCTGGATTTTGAGTCTCTGAAGAAGTGTAATGCACACTATAATCTGCAGAATGCATTCAATCTGGCTGAAAAGGAACTGGGACTTACCAAGCTGCTGGATCCCGAAGGTGGGGCCAGAGCTATGTGAAAAAGAGGTGGTAGGGTAGAGACAGGAGGTGGACCAGTGGTTGCCAGGGGCTGCGGAGGGGGAAGACATGGAGTAACCACCAACCGATACAGGGGCTTCTTTGGTGGGGGAAGAGAATGTTCTGGAATTAGAAAGTGGTGATGGTTACACAACCTTGTAAATATACTGAAAAATGCGTGGTTGCTCACACCCAGCATTTTGGGAGGCCAAGGCAGGAGGATCACTTGAGCCCAGGAGTTTGGTACCATCCTGGGCAACATAGTGAGACCCCATGACTACCTCGCCCCCGCCCCAAAAAATATATATCTTTACACTGAAAACCAGTGAATTATATACATTAAGTGAATTTTATGGTATGACAATTATTTCTCAGTTTTTTTTTTAACAAAAGACTGTAGGTAGGAAGAAAAGCAGCCTAGTGACAGAAAGAGCCCTGGGCTGTGGGTTGTGTGCCAGACAGAGCACAGAGGAGCTCCGTGACATATAGCCAGTGGCTGGTCTCTCTGTGGCTCAGTTTCCTCATGTCTTAAAAGAGAGAATTGGTCTCTAAGGGCTCTTCTAAAATTCTAGGATTCTAAATTAAGCTACATGTTGCTGGCCACAGTGGTACCTGCCTATAGTCCTAGCTGCTAGGGAGGCTGAGGCGAGAGGATCACTTGAGCCCAGGAGTTCTAGGCTGCAGTGGGTTATGCTGATTGGGTATCCACACTAAGTTCAGCACTGGTGACCTCCTGGGAGCAGGGGACCACCAGGTTACCTAAGGAGGACTGAACCGGCCCAGGTCAGAATGGAACAGGTCAAAACTCCCACGCTGATCAATAGTGGGATCACACCTGTCAATAGCCACTGTTCTCCAGCCTGGGCAACAGCGAGACCTGTCTCTATTTTTTTAAAACAAATTTTTAAGAAAAAAAATTAAGCTGCATGACCTTCTGCTCTCACCCAGAACTGGCCTGTGGTCAGCCGACCTTGCTGATTGGTTCCTGTGGTTCTGGTCATAATGCCGATGAGATCGATGAGATCAGTAACAGCGACTGGGCTCTTTTTTTTTTTTTTTTGAGACGGAGTCTCGCTCTGTTGCCCAGACCGGAGTGCAATGGCGCGATCTCGGCTCACTGCAACCTCCGCCTCCTGGGTTCAAGCAATTCTCCTGCCTCAGTCTCCTGAGTAGCTGGGATTACAGGCACATCCTACCACGCCCGGCTAATTTTTGTATTTTTAGTAGAGACGGGGTTTCACCATGTTGGTCAGGCTGGTCTCTAACTCCTGACCTCGTGATCCGCCCACCTCGGCCTCCCAATGCACTGAGATAACAGGTGTGAGCCCCCGCACCCGACTGCGATTGGGCTCTTATTTGGTACCTGGTTCTGCGCTTGACGTGCTTTAATCTTCACAACATCCCTTTGAAATCAGTACTGTTGTTATCCTCAGTTTATGGAAGAGAAGATGGGGGCCTATAATGGGTAAGCAACTTGCCCAGGTCTTCTGGCAGATGGAGCTGAGACTGGCATTCAGGCAGCCTGGCTCCAGAGCCTGTTTCCTCCGCTGCCTCTGGGAAAGCGGAGACCAATCTTGGTGCAACCAGAACAGGGAGGAGAGAAAGGCCCAGTGACTCCCCTGCTGGAGGTGCTCCTTAAGTTCAGTGGGTGGATGTTCACTGGTCTTGAGCATTTTCTCCCTGTTTTCCATTCTACCTGTAGCCCTATCACCTGGGCCCTTTTACTGCAGAATGACAAGTGTCAGCGAGCTAGCAACAGACATAGGCTTCATGCAGTGCTCCTTGGAGAGCCTCTGGGCAGCATGGCTGTAATTCAGAACCTGGAAATAAAGCTAAGCATTCTGTAACTTTCCGAGATGACTTCAGTGGCTCCTGCCTGCCCATGTGTTTCCAGAAATAGGCAAGAGGCTTCTGGTCTCATAGTCTTACCTTTAGGATAAAATCTGGCCTATTTAAGAGAACCCACAGATTTCAAGTTATGGTCAGCCTCAGTTGGGCGCTGGAAGCCAATTCGGCTTGAAAGACACTCCCCTCCTTGGGCCCACAGCTGAGCTTTAGGATTGAGGTTAGAAATGGTGTGATCACACCTGGAGATGGTGCTGAGAGCTGGCCTCTGTCCCCACTGAGCTGCAGGGATCACAGGGCCCATCACTCTGAGCATCCTAGGTTCAGGAGGCTTAGTTCATGCCTTCCATCCCGCTGCCCCTCAATCCATTGACTTCTTAGACATTATTCCAGCCTAAAAGTCCATGATCCATCCCCACATAGCAATGCTGTTTCTTTTCTTGCTTTTCTTCCCCAAACAACTAATTTTGGTCTCCACGGGGAACTCTGGGTAAAAGCCTCCTTGTGCTTCTGGAGTTTGTGCTCTCCTTGGAGGGCACTTCTTGTTTCCAGAAGGGGAAAAAAAGATGAGCTTTTTTGGTGCCCTTTTCATTTGAATGGCTGAGTTGTCATTTTGCTCTAAAAGGAGATGGAGAGATGTCAGCCTTGGAGGACTGGGCAGGCCCAGGGTTTGGGGTAAGTGATGCAAGTTATGGATGAACTTCTGGGAGGCCTGACCCAAATGGTCCTCTCTTGCAGATGTGAATGTGGACCAGCCAGATGAGAAGTCAATCATTACCTATGTGGCTACTTACTACCATTACTTCTCCAAGATGAAGGCCCTGGCTGTGGAAGGCAAGAGAATTGGCAAGGTACTGTCCATGGGCAGTAGGCATAAAGGCCAGAGGAGGCCCGGCTGAGGGGTCTTACTCCCCCAGTGCAAGGGCAGGGTGGAGCTGCAGGACTGGGCCAGGGACCCTGTGGCTGGGACTGTCATGTCCCTGTCTTCTGCCTCCCAGGTGCTGGACCATGCCATGGAGGCAGAGCGCCTGGTGGAGAAGTACGAGTCCCTGGCCTCGGAGCTGCTGCAGTGGATCGAGCAAACAATTGTGACCCTCAATGACCGGCAGTTGGCCAACTCCCTGAGCGGGGTCCAGAACCAGCTGCAGTCCTTCAACTCCTACCGCACCGTGGAGAAGCCGCCCAAGTAGGTGTCCCTGGGGCCCCACCCTTATCTGAGCTGTGCTCCCACGAGAGGAAGCCTAAATTAGCACAGCCTTCAGGGAGGGAAATTTGGCAGTACGTAAATGCAGTGGCGATTTCCCACACCAGAAGCATCCAAACAACACAGTTGATACAAAATAAATTTTTTTAATGATTAGCCGTTTTTAAAAATCATGCTGTGGGCCGGGCATGGTGGCTCACGCCTGTAATCCCAGCACTTTGGGAGGCCAAGGTGGGCGGATCACCGAGACCGGTCTGGCCAACATGGTGAAACCCCGTCTCTACTAAAAATACAAAAAAATTAGCTGGGCTTGGTGGCACACGCCTGTCATCACAGCTACTCGGGAGGCTGAGGCAGGAGAACCACCTGAACCCGGGAGGCAGAGGTTGCAGTGAGCCGAGATCATGCCACTGCACTCCAGCCTGGGTGACAGAGCAAGACTCCATCTCAAAAAACAAACAAACAAACATGCTGTGGAAATGATTGCTATGATGTGTTGAGTCAGTGCAATCCATCAGATAAGATTACTGATCAGGTGTCATGGCAACCCAATCCCAGCATAGGATAGAGGGGACTGGACCTGACAGGCAGGTCACAACTGGCAATGTGGGTGTGGCTGGTAACGTGAGAATTGCAGAGGTTCTTATCATTTCAATATTTTAGCAATTAACTGTTCCAAGTATGTGACTGCTGTTAGGCAATTCTGTTCAGTACCTGCCAAAACGTCTGTGTTTATGTTGTCATGGAGTTCTTTTGGAGTTAATATATATCAGCTCTGAAACTAATATTAGTCCAGAAGATGATTGTTTCTATACATTCCAGGGAATGATTTAAGGTGTACCCTTTAACCTAGGAAGTCGTCTTCTGGACATTAAACAAAGATGTAGCTTCAAGGATGTTCATCAACACAACCACCAGAAAAGAAAAATAAGTCATGGGCAGCCACTGAAAATAATATTAAAGAAATGCATTTATTGACATGGAAAGATGTTCATGAAAAATAAGCAGGGAAATAGGTTATAAAAGAATTATTTCGGCTGGGCACCGTGGCTCACGCCTGTAATCCCAGCACTTTGGGAGGCTGAGGCAGGTGGATCACTTGAGGTCAGGAGTTTGAGACCAGCCTGGCCAGCCTGGTGAAACCCCGTCTCTACTAAAAATACATAAATTAGCCAGGTGTGGTGGTGCACGCCTGTAATCCCAGCTACTTGGGAGGCTCAGGCAAGAGATTGGCTTGAACCCGGGAGGCAGAGGTTGCAGTGAGCCCAAATCGGACCACTGCACTCCAGCCTGGGTGACAAAGCAAGACTCTGTCTCAAAATAAAATAAAATGATGTTCTTTTGGTTAGCCCGTATTTTCTGGCTTCCACATAAAGAGTTTATATTGCTTTTGTAAGAAGAAAAGCAACACAGGACACCCATTTGGAAGAGTAAAGAGTCCTTGTGACCCTCGTGGGCTTTAATTCTGACCCCAACCCGGCATCCTGCCTCAGGTTTACCGAGAAAGGGAACTTGGAAGTGCTGCTCTTCACCATCCAGAGCAAGCTTCGGGCCAACAACCAGAAGGTCTACACACCCCGCGAGGGCCGGCTCATCTCGGATATCAACAAGGTCCGTGGCTGCCCACAGGCTACCCACCCTCAGGGCAGCCCCTAGCCCAGACACCTTGCACACATCCCCAAACCCAGGGCCATCTCGACCTTCACCAAGTTCTACTATCTGCTGCCCCAACTGGAAACTCGAGCACTCTGCCCAGCTGCCCACACTGTGCCAGATGTGATTGTCCCATCCTCTCAGGCACAAGGCTCCCTGTCCCTTTGTCTGACTCTCCATACAAGGTCACGTAAGGAAATTATGCCCCAAGTCCCTCAGCTTATTAAACTTGTCCCCAACTTACTATCCCTTCTTTTATTTTTTTCACAATATTGTAAGATTACTAAAAGTAAAAATAAGGTTTGCACACAGTCCTGCCAATACAAATGAATCAGATGGTTTCCACTATTTCTGCTCCCTCCAGTCCTTTTCCAGAAGCTTCTACATGGCTTCACAGACTCCCAGCGCTGCCCTCTTTCCTGTTTCCACGCCCAGCCATCTCACCCACTGCATTCCACGGATCCACCAGACCAAGCTTCCGTGGGACTTACCATGTGCCTCCAGCCCCACTGAGCCCTCCCTGCCCTGTCCCTTCCACTAACCCTGTCCCCACCCCACAGGCTTGGGAGCGGCTGGAGAAGGCAGAGCACGAGCGTGAGCTGGCCCTGCGCACCGAGCTCATCCGCCAGGAGAAGCTGGAGCAGCTGGCCGCCCGCTTCGACCGCAAGGCTGCTATGCGGGAGACCTGGCTCAGTGAGAACCAGCGCCTCGTGTCCCAGGTAGGACTTGAGGCTCCTAGGATGCTTAGGCTGGTCAGAACTGGGAGAGAGACGGGTGGATAAGAAGCCCCGTGGGGTGGAGAGACAATGAACCACAAAATCCGTCACCTGAGTAAAAAGGCCTAGAGGTCCGGGAGCCAGGGGCCAGAGGCTGGGACAGGAGAGAGGGTTGGTGACACAGGATGGGGGTGGGATAGGGAGGGAACTTAGAGCCACCGCATGGATCTGGGATCTTGCAGCCCAAGTGCCCTGCAGGACAGAGGAGCAGGCAGAGGCACTGTCCCTTGGTCCCCACACCTCTTCTCCCTGCCCGTGACACAGGACAACTTTGGGCTGGAGCTGGCAGCTGTCGAGGCAGCAGTACGGAAGCACGAAGCCATTGAGACGGACATCGTGGCCTACAGTGGCCGGGTGCAGGCGGTGGACGCCGTGGCTGCAGAGCTGGCCGCCGAGCGCTACCATGACATCAAGCGCATCGCTGCTCGGCAGCACAACGTGGCACGGCTCTGGGACTTCTTGCGGCAGATGGTGGCCGCCCGACGGGAGCGGCTCCTCCTCAACCTGGAGCTGCAGAAGGTGTTCCAGGACCTGCTCTACCTCATGGACTGGATGGAAGAGATGAAGGTACCAGTGAGGCAGGCTGGGTGGGGTACGGATGATCAAGAGTCGAGGGGGCCCCACAGCGGGTGCGTTCCCCGTCTGCTAGGTCAATATCTGTGGAGCGTGAACCAGCACAGGGCCCTGTCCCCAGTTGCAGGGAACAAAGTAAACAGGGCCCTGTCCGCATGGGGTTCGTGTTCCAGATGGAGGAGGCTGATGACAAAACCCACGGAACTTTCCATAAACAAAAGAGCAGGGGCCATAAAACCACTGATGAAACTGGAACAGGGTGGTGTGAGGGGCTGGTCAGACAAGGCCTCTGAGAAAATGCCATTTAAGCCGAGACCAGAATAGTGCCAAGAGCCAGCACAGAGAGCTCTCAGGAGAGAACGTTCCGGGCAGAAGGAACAGCTGGCACAGGCCCTCGGCCTGAATCAGCATGGTGTGTTCAGGATCAGAAGGAAGGCTGGTGGGCTGTGAGCGTGAGGAGTGGGAGCCGTGGACAGATTTGGGAGGGCACGGCCAGCCCACTAGGGCCTTACAGGCCTGGTTAGGGAGTTTGGATTTTATTCAAAGTAACATGGATCCTTTAAAGTGATTTGAAGGGGCCAGGCACAGTGGCTCACGCCTGTAATCCCAGCTCTTTGGGAGGCCAAGGCGGGCAGATCACTTGAGGTCAGGAGTTCAAGACCAGCCTGGCCAACATGGTGAAAACCCATCTCTATAAAAATACAGAAATTAACCAGGTGCGGTGGCATGCGCCTGTAGTCCCAGCTACTCAGGAGGCTGAGACAGCAGAATCGCTTGAACCCAGGAGGCGGAGGTTGTAGTGAGCCGAGATCGCACCACTGCACTCCAGCCTAGGTGATAGAGCAAGACTCAGTCAAAAAAAAGAAAAATGCAGCTAGGCAAGGTGGCTCACGCCTGTAATCCTAAGACTTTGGGAGGCCGAGGTGGGTGGATCACCTGAGGTCAGGAGTCCGAGACCAGCCTGGCCAACATGGCGAAACCCCATCTCTACTAAAAATACAAAAATTAGCCGCGCGTGGTGGTACACGCCTGTAATCCCAGCTACTCAGGAGGCTGAGGAAAGAGAATCGCTTGGACCCAGGAGGTGGAGGTTGCAGTGAGCCGAGATTGTGCTACTGCACTCCAGCCTGCACTACAGGAGCGAGACTCCATCTCAAAATAAATACATAAATAAAGTTATTAGAAGGTTTTGAGGGGGGGAGAGACTTGATTGTACCTTACGTTTGTAAAAAAGTCACTTTGGCTATTCTGAAGAACGCCTGTGGGCAGGCAGCATGACAGCGAGACCTGTTAGAGGTTGCTGCCATCTTCCAGGCAGGCAGCGGCCAGGAGGGTGGATTGGGGAGAGATGTGGAAGGAAGGCTGCTGGGTGCTGGGGTGGAGCGGTGGTGACAGGAGGGTGTTGATGATTCTGAGGCTGAGAAGATTAGTCACAGCAAAGCTTCCAAGAGCAGGAGTTAGTTAGAACATTGTTCCACAGCAGGGGAGTTCAGGATAAGGAGGTCGGGGTGCCAGGGCAGAACTGGAGTATCTCAGTGTGTGTGAACAAGCAGGTTCTCACCTGGGTGCAACACCTGGAGCCGTGGAGAAGTTGGAAGGAAAACGCAGCCAGGTTAGCGCGTGCGTGCTCAGGCGGGCATCCGCACTCCATGTGTGCCTGGCAGGGCCGGCTGCAGTCTCAGGACCTGGGCAAGCACCTAGCGGGAGTGGAGGACCTGCTGCAGCTGCATGAGCTGGTGGAGGCAGACATCGCCGTGCAGGCCGAGAGGGTGCGGGCCGTCAGCGCCTCTGCCCTGCGCTTCTGCAACCCAGGGAAAGGTGAAAAGTCAGCGAAGGCACTGGAGAGGGAGGGGCTGGGAAGGAGCACATCAAGAGCCGAGGTGGAAGGGTTGGGAAACCTGGGGACGGGAAAGATGGTGGCCAAACGATGGTGACTGAGCTAAAGCCAGGGAGGGAAGTCCAAGAGAGTGTGGTGGCAGGGAGCAGCCGGAGGGCTGGGTTAAGGCTCTGACCCTCTCCTGTGACTTTCTCAGAGTATAGACCTTGCGACCCGCAGCTGGTGTCGGAGCGGGTGGCCAAGCTAGAGCAGAGCTATGAGGCACTGTGCGAGTTGGCAGCGGCGCGGCGGGCCCGGCTGGAGGAGTCACGGCGGCTCTGGCGTTTCCTCTGGGAGGTGGGCGAAGCTGAGGCCTGGGTGCGGGAGCAGCAGCACCTCCTGGCCTCAGCTGACACGGGCCGGGACCTGACCGGTGCCCTCCGCCTGCTCAACAAGCACACGGCCCTGCGGGGCGAGATGAGCGGCCGGCTGGGGCCCCTGAAGCTCACCCTGGAGCAGGGCCAGCAGTTGGTGGCCGAGGGTCACCCTGGGGCAAGCCAGGCCTCTGCTCGTGCAGCTGAGCTCCAAGCCCAGTGGGAGCGGCTAGAGGCCCTGGCCGAGGAGCGTGCCCAGCGGCTGGCCCAAGCCGCCAGCCTCTACCAGTTCCAGGCCGATGCAAACGACATGGAGGCCTGGTTGGTTGACGCACTGCGCCTGGTGTCCAGCCCTGAGCTGGGGCATGACGAGTTCTCCACGCAGGCTCTAGCCAGGCAGCATCGGGCCCTGGAGGAGGAGATCCGAAGCCACCGGCCAACCCTGGACGCCTTGAGGGAACAGGCAGCAGCCCTGCCCCCCGCACTGAGCTGCACGCCTGAGGTGCGAGGCCGGGTGCCCAACCTGGAGCGGCACTACGAGGAGCTGCAGGCCCGGGCAGGCGAGCGAGCACGGGCCCTGGAGGCAGCCCTGGCGCTCTATACCATGCTCAGCGAGGCCGGGGCCTGCGGGCTCTGGGTGGAGGAGAAGGAGCAGTGGCTCAACGGGCTGGCCCTGCCTGAGCGCCTGGAGGACCTGGAGGTCGTGCAGCAGAGGTAGGCCCCTCAGGCTCCCAGTGGGACCGGCCTTGGGAGGCGGGGAGGTGGGGGGGGCCAGGATGTGGGTGGTGAGTCCCTCCATGAACTGCCTGCCTCACCCCTTTGAGTCTTAATGGTTGTCCATTTCTAGTTTTAACAAAAAATGTTAACCATACTCACAAGTAGAGACATTTCACCACAAACCCCTCTACACCCGTCACCCAGATTCAGTCATTGCCAATATCTTGCTCTATTTGATTCTCTGCCCTTTTAAAAAGCAAATCCCCAAGATTAGCACGTCCCTCCTACATTCTTCAGGGTGTGCCCTTTAAGAAATACGAGGAAGGAAGCGGCAGGGTGCGGTGACTCACGCCTGTAATCCCAGCACTTTGGGAGGCCAAGGCGGGTGGATCATGAGGTCAGGAGATTGAGACCATCCTGGCCAACATGGTGAAACCCCATCTCTACTAAAAATACAAAAAATTAGCCAGGCACGGTGGCAGGCGCCTGTAGTCCCAGTTACTCTGGAGGCTGAGGCAGGAGAAGGCATGAACCCGGGAGGTGGAGCTTGCAGTGAGCCGAGATCACGCCACTGCACTCCAGCCCGGGCAACAGAGCGAGACTCTGTCTCAAAAAAAAAAAAAAAAAAAAAAAGACGAGGAAGCATTCTAACCTACAATATATTATTTTTAAAGTGTCTGTGTGGACTTAAAATAGCTGAGGCTTTGAAGTTATAAACCTTTTAGACAGAGACACTAAAATAGCTTTATTTACAGAATAAATCTTCAAACCATTTATTCAATAATAAATCTTAAATTTTTTTTATAGAACCACAATACCATTATCACATAGAACAAAATTAGGAATTTCTTGATATGATCTATGATCAATGTGTAATCAAATTTCCTGGTGTTTAAAAAAATGTAATTAGGTCAGGCCTGGTGGCTCACACCTGTAATCCCAGCACTTTGGGAGGCCAAGGCAGGAGGATCACTTGAGTCTAAGAGTTCATAACCAGCCTGGGCAACATAGTGAGACTCCACCTCTACAAAATTTTTTTTTAATTAGCCAGGCATGGTGGCAGGCACCTGTAGTCCCAGCTACTGGGGAGGCTGAAGCAGGAGGATTGCTTGAGCCCAGAGGTCGAGGCTGCAGTGAGCTGAGATCGTGCCACTGCACTCCAACCTGGGTGACAGAGTAAGACCCTATCTCAAAAAAATAAATAAATAAAAATAAAAATGTAATTAAAGATTTTTTTTAGTTTTCAAGGTATCCTAATGTAGAGGTTAACAAAGTGCAACCCTTGGGCCAAATCCAGCTGCTGCCTGTTTTTGTAAATAAAGTTTTATTGGAACAGAGCTACACTCACCCTTTTGCATATTGCCCATGGCTGCTTTCAGGCTACAGCAGCAGGGCTGAATAGTTGCCGCAGCAGCTGCATGGCTCACAAAGCCTATAATATTTACCATCAAGCCCTTTACAGAAAACATTTGCAGACCCTGCCCTATTAGAACATAAAATGTTGGCCAGGCGAGGTGGCTCACGCCTGTAATCCCAGCACTTTGGGAGGCCAAGGCGGGTGGATCATGAGGTCAGGAGTTCAAGACCAGCCTGGCCAAGATAGTGAAACACTCATCTCTACTAAAAATACAAAAATTAGCTAGGCTTGGTGGCGGGCGCCTGTAATCCCAGCTACTCGGGAAGCTGAGGCAGAGAATTGCTTGAACCCAGGAGGCGGAGGTTGCAGTGAGTCGAGATTGCACCACTACGCTCCAGCCTGGGTGACAGAGCGAGACTCCATCTCAAAAACAAAAACAAAACATAAAATGTCCCTGGAAGAAGTTATCCTTCACATTTTCATCACCCAGACAAATATTTTTGGTTATTACTTCATTTTCTAACACATATTAGTGGGATGAGACCCAGATAGGCAGCTAAGGGTGAAGTCCCAGGAGGCTGAGCGGATCTGATAAAGGGTTGGCCCCATGCCAGGGTCTAGTTTGACTTGTGTGTCTGTTCCTGACCTTTACCTTTCACCATCTTTTGAGCATTTCTAGTGATGACAGTTATTCTGCTTGTTTTGGGGGAGTTGGGGGTTCCTCCCTTGACCCACAGATACTATGAACCTCATAGGCTGACAGGCACAGAGACTCCTGCAGATAAGCCCCCTCGTGAAGGAGACACCCTCCTGGGTGTCTAAGAGAGGTGGGCTTAGGTGGAGTGGGCACATCGCTGCCTCCCACTGTTCACGCCTGGCTCTTCCACCCTCTCAGGTTCGAGACCCTGGAGCCTGAAATGAACACCCTTGCAGCACAAATCACTGCGGTGAATGACATTGCCGAGCAGTTACTGAAGGCCAACCCCCCAGGCAAGGACCGCATTGTCAACACCCAGGAGCAGCTCAATCACAGGTGGGTTTGGGAGGGCAGGACTGGGAAACTGACAGAAAAATGAAGCAATGGGGATGGCAGTGAGGCAGGTTTTGTAGGGCCTGGAAGGGTGGCTACAAAGGAGGAAGCAAACCAGTCTGGAATATGTTAGGGAAGGAAAAAGGATGAAAGAGACGAGAGAGGGGGTCAAGGTAGTCTGAAGCGGCTGCTGGCCAGAAAGGGAGGAGTCAAGGGGAGATGCCAAGGGAGAGAGAAGCAGGGAAGAAACTTCCAAACAGGCCTGGCCAGGGCAGGAAGCTGAACCTTCCCCCTGCTCTCAGGTGGCAGCAGTTTCAGTCCCTGGCAGACGGCAAGAAGGCAGCTCTCACCTCAGCCCTGAGCATCCAGAACTACCACTTAGAGTGCACGGAGACCCAGGCCTGGATGAGAGAGAAGACCAAAGTCATCGAGTCCACCCAGGGCCTAGGCAACGATCTGGCTGGGGTGCTGGCCCTGCAGCGCAAGCTGGCCGGCACGGAGCGGGACCTGGAGGCCATCGCTGCCCGGGTGGGTGAACTGACTCGAGAGGCAAATGCCTTGGCTGCCGGCCATCCCGCTCAGGCAGCGGCCATCAACGCCCGGCTGAGAGAGGTGCAGACCGGCTGGGAGGACCTCAGGGCCACCATGCGGCGTCGAGAAGAGTCGCTGGGGGAGGCACGACGGCTGCAGGACTTCCTGCGCAGCTTGGATGACTTCCAGGCCTGGCTAGGCCGCACTCAGACTGCTGTGGCCTCTGAAGAAGGGCCGGCCACCCTGCCTGAGGCAGAGGCCCTCCTGGCCCAACACGCAGCCCTGCGGGGAGAGGTGGAGCGGGCCCAGAGCGAGTACAGCCGGCTGCGAGCCCTGGGCGAGGAGGTGACCCGGGACCAGGCTGACCCCCAGTGCCTCTTCCTACGACAGCGACTGGAGGCCCTGGGAACTGGCTGGGAGGAGCTGGGCCGAATGTGGGAGAGCCGGCAAGGTCGCCTGGCCCAGGCCCACGGCTTCCAGGGATTCCTGCGGGATGCTCGTCAGGCTGAGGGCGTGCTCAGCAGCCAGGTGAAAGTCCAGGGCAAAGTCCCAACCAGGAGGAAGAGCAAAGTAGGGACCCGGGGAAATGTAAAGGAGCAGGATGGGCAGGAAGGACATACTAGCAAAATGGGGCAGCGCAGTGGTTCACGCCTGAAATCCCAGCACTTTGGGAGGCTAGGAGGATCACTTGAGGCTGAGAATATCCATACCAACCTGGGCAACATGGCAAGACCTTGTCTCTACAAAAAAATTTTTTTAAGAAAATAGAAGAATTTTTTAAAAGGAAAAATGGGAGCCAGATAGGATGGCTCACACTTGTAATCTCAGTACTTTGGGAGGCCGAGGCAGGAGAATAACTTGAGCTCAGGAGTTTGAGACCAGCCTGGGGCAACATGGTGAGACCCCCATCTCTACAAAAAAAAAAAATTAGCTAGGCATGGTGGTACATGCCCGTAGTCCTAGCTACTGGGGAGGCTGAGGCTGATGGATCACTTGAGCCAGGAGTTTGAGGCTGTAGTGAGCTGTGATCGTGCCACTGCACTCCAACCTGGGCCACAGAATGAGACCCTGTCTCAAAAAAAGAAAAAAGAAAGAAAAGTGGGAATGAAAAAAATGTGAATATAATTTACTAAAACTTACTTTAGAAGAAATAGAAAACCCAGTTTGTCATGTAACTGTTAAATGGAATCAGGAGCTAGCAGTGAGATAGAACAGGATTTGGGCCGGGCGCGGTGGCTCACGCTTGTAATCCCAGCACTTTGGGAGGCCGAGGCGGGCGGATCACGAGGTCAGGGGATCGAGACCACGGTGAAACCCCGTCTCTACTAAAAATACAAAAAATTAGCCGGGCGTGGTGGCGGGCGCCCGTAGTCCCAGCTACTCGGAGAGGCTGAGGCAGGAGAATGGCGTGAACCCGGGAGGCGGAGCTTGCAGTGAGCCAAGATTGTGCCACTGCACTCCAGCCTGGGCGACACAGCAAGACTGTCTCAAAAAAAAAAAAAAAAAAGAACAGGATTTGGGCTGGAGAATGGAAGGTCCTTCCCACCCAGCTTCCCTGTGACTTTCTGAGACTCCCACGCTGGCTAGCAGCCTCCCTGTCTTCAGAGCTCTCTGGGCTACCCTCCCTGTCCGCGGGTTGGCCCCTACCTCTCAGATTTGCCCCTGGGTGGGTCCCTCCTAAGGGGGTGAATTGTGCTGGGGAAAATGAGCTGAATGTCACCCCTCCCACACAGGAATATGTTCTGTCTCACACGGAGATGCCAGGGACACTCCAGGCTGCTGATGCTGCCATTAAAAAACTGGAGGACTTCATGAGCACCATGGACGCCAATGGGGAACGGATCCGTGGGCTCCTGGAGGCTGGGCGCCAGCTGGTATCTGAAGGCAACATCCACGCCGACAAGATTCGGGAAAAGGCAGACTCCATCGAGAGGAGGTCTGATGAGGACAGTCCATGAATTAGGGGTCCCGGGGGGAATCGGAGAAACAGGGTGGCCTCAAAGATAAATGTGGCACAGGAAACCCACAGATGGGGCAGGAGCTGACAGAGAAGTAGAGGGGAAGAACCAAGTGGTTGGAGAGGGCTGGGAGGTTCCGCCCCCCAACCAGGGCCAAAAGGAAGTCAGGATTCCTGGGTAGCCTCATTGTGCTCCCAGAAGGCGTTATTCCCCTAGAAGAAATGGAGGCCCCTAGGTTAGCCAAAGGGTCACAACCCTTTCACAGCAAATTCCAGAGTTTCACAAGAGGGTGTTGTTCCAGGCACAAGAAGAATCAAGACGCAGCGCAGCAGTTTCTGGGCCGTCTTCGGGACAACCGGGAGCAGCAGCATTTCCTGCAAGATTGTCATGAGGTGAGGCTCCCTGGGGCCCTGGGATATTCCCTAGCCATCCCTTTCTCACCTTGAGCCTAGAATAAGTCCAGCACAAGGTCACCGGAGACTGTGAGCCCCTTCATAGCTTCTTCCCAAGGCGCCCACTTCTCCTGGCTCACTGTGGCCCTGCTTTTATGCCCCCCTCTCCCCTCCCTTGGAAATGTCCCCTCTCCTTTGTCCCTGTTTTATGTTTGGTCCAGCTGAAGCTCTGGATTGATGAGAAGATGCTGACAGCCCAGGACGTGTCCTATGACGAGGCCCGCAACCTGCATACCAAGTGGCAGAAGCACCAGGCGTTCATGGCCGAGCTGGCTGCCAACAAAGACTGGCTGGACAAGGTGGACAAGGTGAGCAGTGCTGTGGGGGCTGCCTCTGGGCAGAGTCCCCTACGGTGCAGGGGAGGCCTGGCTCCAGGACGTGGTTTTTGTCATGGTTAGAGATTGTGGGGTTCTGGTGCCACAGCTCCACGGTGGAAAGTTATGGCCTGGGAAATAAACGTCTTTGTTGGAGGCAAAGAGTGGGACAGTGAGTCTAGAACCTTGATAAAGTACAAATTAGTAGGTAGCCAAACTGCAGCTTGGATTTGACACCATGACTGTTCCTGAGTTCAGAGCAGGATGATGCTCTTCAGCAGGCTCTGCAAACCTTGTCTGGAAAGGGCTTGGGCTGGATGGTCAATATCTGAGGCTTTGCAGTCCAAACAGTTTCTGCTACAACTACTCATCTCTGTCGTTGTAGTGCAAAAGCAGCTGCAGAGAATAGGTGAATGAATGAACATGGTTGTTTCCCAATAAAACTTTATTTGTAAAAACAGGCAGTGGGCCAGATTACCTCATGGGCTGTATGTAGTCTGCCAATCCTTATTTTCAAGTCTTGCTGTCCTTGGTTCTTGGTCTCCCACCTAGCTCTTCCTCAAGAGTCAAGGACAGATAAAGCTTTATATCTGCTCAGCAAGTATCCCTACAGAACATGGTTATGTGCTCAACAGTCTGCGAGGCACTGCAAGGTCTACGAAAAGACACTTTCCTTCCCTCAAGGGCATGATGGTTGGGACAAAAGGAGACCAGTGTGCTTTCAAGTGTTTCCATTTGTTCAGCAAACATTTACTTGATGCTACTATATCCAAAGCATTGTATTAGGCCCTGCGTGGGGTCCGAAAGGGATCCCATGGTAGGCTCCACCCTGCAGGAACAACACTGTAGCCAGGATATGAGGCATATATGCAGGTAGCTAAATTGAATCCAGAGCAGAATCTGATGAATGCCGTGAGAGTGGCCCCACTGAAGCCTGGGGAATAAGGAGAGAGGAGATATGGAAATTCTAGAAGCAGCAACATCCAGGGTAGTCCATGGAGGATGAGTAGAATTTGGACAAGTGGAGATATTGAGGAAGAGATGTTTCCAGGTAGAGAAAACCAAACAGAAAACCAGTGGCAGGCAGTGCCTGTTTGGGAGCAAGGGGGTGAGTGAGTCCAGCAGCAGCACAGAATGTGTGCAGGGCCCCATGGAAGAAGAGGTGGGAGAGAAGCCCCGGAAAGCCCTGACCACCACATGCATGTGCTTCCAAGTGTGGATTGTGCTCAAGGTTGTGAAGCTACCCAGGCAGTGCTAGCCTTTGATGCTCTCCATCCATCCTGACAGCCACAGCCACCTGCAAAATGGCCTGAAGGCAGTGTCTGGGTTTGTGTTCCCCTAGAAGCAGACCCTGAAACAATGATTCTAGGGAGGTGACCCCGGGAAGCATCAGTAGCGGGGTGGAGCCATGAGAAGGGACAGAAGTCATGCCAGTTACCCCCATGGGCAGCAGGAGCCCAACCCTCATGGGGCATTCTGCGGGGGTGTAGATGGAACACAGAACACAGCTGTCTCACAGCCAAGGCACAAGGATGCTGTGTATTTATCAGCTCCCTGTCTGTCACTGGTTGAGGGCTGCTTCTGGGCTCGTTAACTCTCTGGCTCTTCCAATTTGCCTTCCACACAGTTCAAGAGAGCACACTTCCCTCACCACCCCAGACACAGAAATCCTCAAGCAGAAAAGCTGGAAGTGGGGAAAACAGGTGGGACTCACTTGCTATCACTGAAGTGAAGAGTAATGAGTTGGGAAATAAAAAATGATGGCAAATAAGTCAAGTCAATGTGCAGTGTAGCGCTAGAAACCACAGGCACCAAGGAACCCAAACTAAAGAGGGTGCAAGGGCTTTCTTGTTGGAATGCTGTTTGAGCTGGGTCTTGAAGGAGGAGTGGGGTTCATCAGCAGTGAGGGAACAGCAGTTTAGAAGGGATTTTAAACCTCTGCGAAGAGTGTGTCGATAAGAACACACAAGGACTTGGAATTATTGCCCACACTTCAGGTCTCTACTGCCCGTAAGGCCCCTGGTCTGCTCTCAGCCTCTAAAGTTCAGGCTAATTTGGGCACTTTGACATTCTCTGTCCTGCCTTCCAGGAAGGGCGAGAGCTCACCCTTGAGAAGCCAGAGCTGAAAGCCCTGGTGTCGGAGAAGCTGGGGGACCTGCACAAGCGCTGGGACGAGCTGGAGACCACCACCCAAGCCAAGGCCCGCAGCCTCTTTGATGCCAACCGAGCTGAGCTGTTTGCCCAGAGCTGCTGTGCCTTGGAGAGCTGGCTGGAGAGCCTGCAGGCCCAGCTGCACTCGGATGACTACGGCAAGGACCTCACCAGCGTCAACATCCTGCTCAAGAAGCAGCAGGTGTGCTCTGGGCCTTTGATGGGGATGGTGAACAGCAGAAGAAAGGACGGGGTCTGCAGCTTTCAAGATTTGGGAGGCCAGCTAAAGCCTGGCAGATAACACCTTCACTAGCATTTCCCAGAATCATTTCCCTGGGCAGCCAGTATCAGAATCTCTAGGGATATGTCACAGTCAGGGTTAGAGTTAGGAGACAGACCCCCTAATAATTTGAAGATGAGAACTTCAGTAAAAAGAAATATTAATTAGGCCAGGCATGGTGGCTCACGCCTGCAATCTCAGCACTTTGGGAGGCCAAGGCAGGCAGGTCACTTGAGGTCAGGAGTTCAAGACCAGCCTGGCCAATATGGTGAAACCCCGTCTCTACTAAAAATACAAAAATTAGCCAGGCCTTGTGGCGCATACCTGTTATCCCAGCTACTTGGGAGACTGAGGGCTGAGGCAGGAGAATGGCTTGAACCCAGGAGGCAGAGGTTGCAGTGAGCCGTGATCATGCCATTGCACTCCAGCCTGGGCAACAGAGCAAGACTCTGTCTCAAAAAAAAAAGAAGTATAAATTAGTAAAAGGTGGTAAAGAGAACTCTACAGCAGGGGTCAGAAAACTTTTTTCAGTAAAGCGCCAGATAGTAAATATTTGGGGCTTCGTGGGTCATAAGGTCTATGTCACAGCCCTTCAACTCTACCCTTGAAAGGTAAAAGCAGCTGCGGATTATATGTAAAATAAGGGGTATGGCCAGGTGTGGTGGCTCACACTTGTAATCCCAACACTTTGGGAGGCCAAGGTGGGCAGATCACTTGAGTCCAGGAATTTGAGACCAGCCTGGGCAACATGGCAAAACCCCATCTCTACAAAAAAATACAAAAATTAGCTGGGCGTGGTGGTGGTATGTGCCTGTAGCCCCAGCTACTCAGGAGGCTGAGGTGAGAAGATTGTTTGAGCCTGGAAAGTCGAGGCTGCAGTGGGCTGTGATCATGCCACTGCACTCCAGCCTGGGTGGCAGAGCAAGACTTGTCTCAAAAAAATTTTTAAAAAGGGGTGCGGCTGTGGTCCAATAAAAACTTTATAAGGCTAGGCAGTGGGCTGGACTCGCTCTAAAGAATGCAGAATGGGAAGCATAGGGAGCAGCTGACACCTCTGGGGTTGAGGAGTCCCCCAGGAAGGAGCAAGATGGCTGAGTCTCAGACCTCCTTGGAGAGGGCAGAGGCCCACTGAATGGCCTGGAAATTTGCTGGGGTATCACAGGCCAGAGCATGTCTGAAGCCAGCAAGCCAAGGCTGGCCAGCAGGAAGTAGCCACTGGAGTGCAGCAAAACTTGCCAGAGAGTAAGAGCCACCGGGTCTCTTGTGCACTGTGGACAGTTTCGCTGTAGGAGGAAGAAAAGCACCTTGGAACCCTGGAATGCCCCTCATCTGCTAGGCATTGTGGTGTCCCTCCAGCGCCCTCTGCTGACAAGGCCTAGATTGTGCCCGCTGGCAAAGGAGGAATGTTTCCAGGGGCCAGTTCCAGTGTCTCAAAGCAGGGCCACGATGGATTGGGAATGGAGAGACAATGAATTGATAACGGGCACAGTTATCACACTACCCTGGATTTTTAAATTTCAATCTTTTAGATTCACGGGTGTGGGTGCAGGTTTGTTATAAAGTTATATTGTGTGATGCTGAAGTTTGGGGTATAATTGAACCCATCACCCGTGTAGTGAGCACAGTACCCAATAGGGATTTTTTCAACCCCTGCCCTTGGATTCTTGTTCATATAAAGTTCGAGATCCACTGATCCAGCCCATGAGGGGATGCTCTCCCTAGGTGAGCTGCAGTGATAAGCAGCCACAGTGGGCTGGATAGAGACTGGTGTCTCTGCTGGGCGTGAAGGCGGAAATGCAGAGCTAACATGTCCTTCCTCCTGGCGGTTTGCAGATGCTGGAATGGGAGATGGCTGTGAGAGAGAAGGAGGTGGAGGCAATCCAGGCCCAGGCCAAAGCGCTGGCCCAGGAGGACCAGGGTGCAGGGGAGGTGGAGAGAACCTCGAGGGCCGTGGAGGAGAAGTTCAGGGCCTTGTGCCAGCCCATGCGGGAACGCTGCCGGCACCTCCAGGCTTCTCGCGAGCAGCACCAGTTCCACCGGGACGTGGAAGATGAGATTGTGAGTCACTGGGGCCAAGGACGGCAAGCTGCCCCCAGCCACATGGCTCTCCAGCCTCCCTCCTGGGTGCCAGGAAGATGCCAGCAGGGCTCTGTTCCCTCTTCTCTTTGACATTGACCATCTCCCCTATAGGGAGACTTGGAGATGCCCCCCAGAACCAGAGATGACCGTTCCCTACACACACAGCGGTAGCCCCAGGTGTCTCCACTCCCACTAATCAGTCCCTGGTGCTTGCCTTGCCCTCTGGGCCTCCACTGACCCCCCTCTTCCTCTTCCAGTTGTGGGTGACAGAGCGGCTGCCCATGGCCAGCTCCATGGAGCATGGCAAGGACCTGCCCAGTGTCCAGCTTCTCATGAAGAAAAACCAGGTGAGGCAGAGGCTGAAGGCAAAAGAGAAGTTCCCAGGAGCCTCCCCAGACTTGAACGTGTGTTTTTTCTTAAGACCAGGCCCCTCTCGATGCTGAGTGTAACCCTGGACTTCAGTGGCTGTCTTTCCTCACCTCGGGAGGGTGGGTCCACTCAGTGGGAGATAGTGGGGGCTGGGGGGCTGACGGGTGTTACCCTCGCACCCCTAGGCTAGGAGAGGGAGCAGAGGACCCAGGAAGGAGAGAGGCACAGGGGTGAAGGGTGGTCTCCGGGAGCACGTGGGGCTGGGGCAGGCCTTTAAGCATTTTCTCCTCTGTGGCTGTGGGCAGACCCTGCAGAAGGAGATTCAGGGCCATGAGCCCCGGATCGCGGACCTGAGGGAGCGGCAGCGTGCTCTAGGTGCAGCAGCAGCAGGCCCAGAGCTGGCTGAGCTGCAGGAAATGTGGAAACGCCTGGGCCACGAGCTGGAACTTCGAGGGAAGCGACTGGAGGAGGCCCTGCGAGCCCAGCAGTTCTACCGTGATGCCGCCGAGGCGGAGGCCTGGATGGGCGAGCAGGAATTACACATGATGGGCCAGGAGAAGGCCAAGGTGAGGGCCAGGACACAGCCCAGTGTATGTGGCCAGTTCTGCCCTCCTCCGACCTGCTGCTTGATTCCACTGTCCCCTTCCACCGTCCCTTCCCCCAGGATGAGCTGAGTGCCCAAGCAGAGGTGAAGAAGCACCAGGTGCTGGAGCAAGCCCTGGCCGACTACGCGCAGACCATCCACCAGCTGGCGGCCGGCAGCCAGGACATGATTGACCACGAGCACCCAGAGAGGTGGGTGCAGCGGCAGCCCGGCCCAGCCTGGGGGAGGAGGTGGGTGCAGGAACAGGAAGGTGCAGGGAATGTGGAGCCTTCAGTGCTGCATGCACGGAGCCTTCTAGAAAGCTGGAACGCAGGGTGGGCGAGCTGTTGGGAGACTCAGAGGGACAGGGCTCCACAGAACAGGCCGGAGGTCAGAGCTACACCCCTAAGTCCCACAGTGCCTCCCCCACTCTTTCTGCAGCACTCGGATATCCATCCGCCAAGCCCAGGTGGACAAGCTGTATGCCGGCCTGAAGGAGCTGGCGGGAGAGCGGCGGGAGCGCCTGCAGGAGCACCTCCGGCTGTGCCAGCTCCGCCGCGAGCTGGATGACCTGGAGCAGTGGATCCAGGAGCGCGAGGTGGTGGCGGCCTCCCACGAGCTGGGCCAAGACTACGAGCATGTGACTGTGAGTGTAGGGAGGGCACCCAGCTCAGATCAGCCGTGGGAAGAGTGGAGGACCCACAGGGAGACTAGGACCTCGTCCCAGGCAGAGCACTGGGGGGCCAACGGGCAAGACCAGGCTGAGCAGGCACTGGTTTTGAGGTATATGATTTGAAGAGGCCAGACATAGACTTACACCTGTAATCCTAGCATCTTGGGAGGCTGAGATAGGAGGATTGCTTGAGTCCAGGAGTTCAAGACCAGCCTGGGCAACATAGTGAGACCCCCATCTCTACAAAAAATTTATTTTTATTAGCCGGGCATGGCAGTGCATGCCTGTAGGCCTAACTACTCAGGAGGCTGAGGTGGGAGGATCTCTTGAGCCTGGGAGGTCGACACTGCAGTGATTGCGCCAGTGCACTCCAAAGCAAGACTCCATCGTCTCTAAATATACACACACACACACAATTTGAAGAATTGTGCAGAAAGGAGACATGAAGCTGAGCTGAGACAAGGGCAAATAGGAAATTATCACTCACACTTTTCAACAGAATTCAACAAAACGGAGTGTGATCCCCTCCACAATTTGGGGGCTTGGACCCTCAGTCGTACAGAAATATGGACCATAGTTAGGGCATCCTTGTCTGAGGCCTAAGGGTCCCAAGCACCTCGAAACGCCTTTGCTGGGGGTGGAGGGAGTCTGTCAAATACAGGGTCAGTGGGAAGCGGCTGCACCTGCTCCTTAACCACGGGGAAGAAACCTGTCCCGGCCCCCGTGGCCAGAGGGGAGAGGTGGGTTCTGAGTTTGGAGTGGAAGACTCGCTCCATCAGGCAGCGACCACATCCCCCAACATCACGGTATGGTCTGTCCATCTGCTTCCTCTACCAGATGCTCCGAGACAAATTCCGAGAGTTCTCCCGGGACACAAGCACCATTGGTCAGGAGCGCGTAGATAGCGCCAATGCACTGGCCAATGGGCTCATTGCTGGGGGCCATGCCGCACGGGCCACCGTGGCCGAGTGGAAGGACAGTCTCAACGAGGCCTGGGCTGACCTGCTTGAGCTGCTGGACACACGGGGTCAGGTGCTGGCCGCGGCATACGAGCTGCAGCGCTTCCTGCACGGAGCACGCCAAGCCCTGGCGCGGGTGCAGCACAAGCAGCAGCAGCTTCCGGACGGGACTGGCCGCGACCTCAACGCTGCCGAGGCCCTGCAGCGCCGACACTGTGCCTACGAGCACGACATTCAGGCCCTCAGCCCCCAGGTCTGACCCAAGCATGAGGAGGTGGGGGAGGCTTAGAGGAGGTCATGGGGGAAATGCCGGTGAGAGTTCCCAGGAGCTAGGGCAGAGCTCAGAAATGCTGGGAGGACGGCACTCTTTGGAGGGCCCTTTCGAGATGAGGAAATTGCGCCAAGAAAACATCTCTGGCCGGGCACGGTGGCTCTCGCCTGTAATCCCAGCACTTTGGGAGGCCGAGGAGGGCAGATCACCTGAGATTGGGAGTTTGAGACCAGCCTGACCAACATGGAGAAACCCCTTCTCTACTAAAAATACAGAATTAGCCAGGCGTGGTGGCACATGCCTGTAATCCCAGCTACGCAGAAGGCTGAGGCAGGAGAATCACTTGAACCCGGGAGGCAGAGGTTGCAGTGAGCCGAGATCACTCCATTGCACTCCAGCCTGGGCAACAAGAGCGAAACTCCATCTCAAAAAGAAAGAAAAGATCTCTGGCAGGGGACATCTAGCCACTGCATTCACACTTTTGATGACAAGACCCCTTGAGAGCCCATGATGTCTTCAGGGGTTCCCAGTGGCCAGGAGACTCTTCATGCTGCGCTAAATCTGCCTGTTGGTGCTTCCCAGGCTTGAGCTCTAGGCCCACACTCAATAAGGATGGATCCTTCTTTCAACCACTAAAACTCATCAGCCCCTGCCTGAATCCCCTTTTCAGGCTAAGTATCTCGTTCTAGCAGTCTCCAAGGTCTATCACATTCTAGACAGGCCTCTGAAAGTTCAACTGGCCAATGGCTCTTTTCCAGATCCTCCCCCAGTTAAGCCCAGGTGTCCAGATGAGACCCAACAGGGCAGAGTGTGGCCAGGCCCCTGCCTTCATCTTTCTCAGCACCCCCCACTCCCTGGCTCCTCCCCCTGCTTCTTTGGCTGTGAGACAGGCAGGAGGTGAGAGTGGCAGCCAGGACTGAGGCAGGCTGCAGCACCTTGGAGTCCCCGGCTCTGCCTGACTCTGACCCGGGGCCCCACAGGTCCAGCAGGTGCAGGATGACGGCCACCGGCTCCAGAAGGCCTACGCTGGAGACAAGGCCGAGGAGATCGGCCGCCACATGCAGGCCGTGGCCGAGGCCTGGGCCCAGCTTCAGGGAAGCTCTGCCGCCCGCCGGCAGCTGCTACTGGACACCACGGACAAGTTCCGCTTCTTCAAGGCTGTCCGGGAACTGATGCTCTGGATGGATGAGGTCAACCTGCAGATGGATGCCCAGGAGCGTCCCCGGTGAGAATCCCAGGGCCCTGGGCCTCCACGGGTTGTGTGGCTGGGCTGTGATGGGGCTGTGGGCAGCAGGTGATGCTGTTTCTGCCACCCCCTAGGGATGTGTCCTCTGCGGATCTAGTCATCAAGAACCAGCAAGGCATCAAGGCAGAGATAGAGGCCCGGGCAGACCGCTTCTCCTCCTGCATCGGCATGGGGAAGGAGCTGCTGGCCAGGAGCCACTATGCGGCCGAGGAGGTGGGTGAGGCCTGGGTGGCCGGGCCATCCTCACTGTGCAGTGCTGAAGACTGACTTCTTGGTGGCTTTCTGCTTCCTCTCGTTCTCTCTTTGCAAGAAACCTTTCATTCTCCCCCCTCGGTGCCATTCAGGGGTTTCTCGCATTCTGGAAATCTCTCCCCAGAACTGTCTGCCTCTTGACATCAGAAATCACTGGTCCTGGGCCAGGCATGGTGGCTCACGCCTATAATCCCAGCACTTTGGGAGGCCCAGGCGGGCAGATCACCTGAGGTCACGAATTCGAGACCAGCCTGGCCTCCACGGGTTGTGTGGCTGGGCTGTGATGAAACATGGTGAAACCCAGTTTCTACTAAAAACACAAAAATTAGCCGGGCGTGGTGGCGGGCGCCTGTAATCCCAGCTACTCGGAGGCTGAGGCAGGAGAATCACTTGAACCTGGGAGGTGGAGGTTGCAGTGAGCTGAGATTGCGCCACTGCACTCCAGCCTGGGCGATAAGAGCAAAACTCTGTCTCAAAAAAAAAAAAAAAGAAAGAAATCACCTGTCCCCCTGGGTGACTCCCCAGGGGCCCTGGAAAGACCTCACATCCTGGTGCTAACTCACATCTCTGCCCCCACCAGATCTCAGAGAAGCTGTCTCAGCTGCAGGCACGGCGCCAGGAGACGGCTGAGAAGTGGCAGGAGAAGATGGACTGGCTTCAGCTGGGTGAGCCGTCGAGGGAGCCCCAGGCCCTGTGGGGAGTGGGGGGCATCCTGCACCCTGTGGTTTCCAGAGTAGGTGAGACTAGGAACCTTGGGTATGAAACTGAGGATGCCCAACCTTGACGCTGCCTGGCACAGCTCTGGGGCGGTGGCTTTCTCTGTGTCCCTGTTCTTGAGGTTGCCATGGCCACTGTGCCCTGCCAGTGGCCACTCTGACCCACCATCTTCCTGCAACCCCCGATCCTGCCAGTTTTGGAGGTGCTCGTGTTTGGAAGAGATGCAGGGATGGCAGAGGCCTGGCTCTGCAGCCAGGAGCCGCTGGTGCGCAGCGCTGAGCTGGGTTGCACGGTTGACGAAGTTGAGAGCCTCATCAAGCGGCACGAGGCCTTCCAGAAGTCAGCAGTGGCCTGGGAGGAGCGATTCTGTGCGCTGGAGAAGCTTACTGCGGTGAGGGACACAGGACCCCAGATGCCCACCCCAACCTGCTCCCCCAACCCATGCTTGCTTCTGCTTGGAGAAAACATGTCTTCTCTCTTCCCATTGCACCAGCGGCCCCCAGATGTGAGCTGAGAGTGCCGTTGTCACCACACCTTTAGGAGGTGTCAGTTTCCCTGGGTGATGCCGAGACACCTTTTCCCGCTTTGTTTCTTGTCCCCACAGTCTTCTCAAATTCTATTCTCCTTTTATCATATTTCATCAAATTAGAGTTGAGACATTTCAGCTCTCCCTGTTTCCCTGGCCCTCTTACATGCGACCTTCTACACACTGAATGCAGCATTTTTTGACAGCTAGAGGAGCGGGAGAAGGAGCGAAAGAGAAAGAGGGATGAGGAGGAGCGGAGAAAACAGCCGCCTGCTCCCGAACCCACAGCCAGTGTGCCTCCAGGGGACCTGGTGGGCGGCCAGACAGCTTCTGACACCACCTGGGACGGGTGAGAGCCAGGACACCTGGGGTAGGAGGAGGAGGCTAAGCCCAGGCCACCCAGGGACTAATGATTCTGTGTTGCCTTTGGTCATCCCAGAACCCAGCCACGGCCACCACCATCTACACAAGCACCCAGTGTAAATGGAGTCTGCACAGATGGAGAGCCCTCACAGGTGACCCCACTGTCCCTCTGTACCCCCATCGGAGTCGTAGCCCCTCCACCCCCACACATCGTTTTACAGATTCTTGTCCTTGCAGCCCCTGCTGGGACAACAGAGACTTGAGCACAGCAGCTTCCCCGAAGGGCCGGTGAGTTCCCCTGCAAGTGTGGGTGTTGATAACTGTGAGGCAAAGCGTCCAGAAGCGGTGGTGAGTGTGGGTGGGGGAGTACTGGGGATGGGATGGGAGAGGGCAGAGGTTCACAGGCAGCTTGGAGGCAGGAAGACCAACTCCTGGACATGGAGCTTCCTGGCACCCAGGTTAGGGATCTCCCATCTCATCCTTTGACACTGACACTGATTTCCCCCACCAGGGACCTGGCTCAGGGGATGAAGCCAATGGGCCCCGGGGAGAGAGGCAGACCCGGACTCGGGGCCCGGCCCCATCTGCAATGCCCCAGAGCAGGTCCACCGAGTCAGCCCATGCTGCCACCCTGCCGCCTCGAGGCCCAGAGCCATCTGCCCAGGAGCAGATGGAGGGGATGCTGTGCCGCAAGCAGGAGATGGAGGCCTTCGGGAAGAAGGCTGCCAACAGGTACAGCCTCTCTGGAGCCTGCCCTCAGAGGGCACTTCCCCAGAGCCTCTGCCCAGATAGAGGGAGGGATGCCCTTTAGAGTACATCTTCTGGGCAAAGGGTAGGACTTGGGACCAGAGCAGGGCCTCAGGGGAGGACCAGAGGGTGTGAAGACTATGGCCTAAAGATGGGAACAGAACTGGAAGTCCTAGGACACCCAAGAGGGCTCCGGGTTGCAGACGCCACTGAGGCCAGCCAGTCAGCACCGCATGCCTCACAGGTCCTGGCAGAACGTGTACTGTGTCCTGCGGCGTGGGAGCCTCGGCTTTTACAAGGATGCCAAGGCAGCCAGCGCAGGAGTGCCATACCACGGAGAAGTGCCTGTCAGCCTGGCCAGGGCCCAGGGCAGCGTCGCCTTTGATTACCGAAAGCGCAAACATGTCTTCAAGCTGGGGTAGGAACAGGGAACAGTGCTCTCGGGATGGGAGGAGAGTTGGGAGTGACACAGGTGAGCCATGAGTCAGGTCCAGAGGGAGGGGAGTTCCTGAAAGGAGCCTGAGTGGAGTAACCAGGCCAGCCACTTGGGAATAGTGTAGATGAGGGAGGCGGGGATTCTGGTTGTTTCCACACCAAGGGGAGCAGAAGAACCAAGACCCAGGCCTGATGGCTGCCAATGTCAAGGTGAAAAATTACCCAGGGTGGGAAATCCAAAGGCAGGGATCTGGCAAGACCTCCAGAGGCCTGTCTCTGCCTCCCAGCAAGCAGCCGGAGCAGGAGGCCCGGGCTGGGGTGGAAGTGAGCTCCCCCTGCCTCTGCGGCCAGTCAGAAAGGATGTGCTTCTGCACAGTCTGGGGAGGCTGAAGAATGTGCAGAGCGTGTCTGGTCCGGCTCCAAGGGCTGCAGCCAGATGTCCCAGCCCGGTGTTGGGTCATGATTACGCTCTCACCAGCAGCTACCTGGCAGATCCGGATTCTCAGCTCTGCCCTGTGGCCTCTCTCTCCCAACAGCTTACAGGATGGAAAAGAATATTTATTCCAGGCCAAGGATGAGGTGAGCTGTCCTTCGTGTTCCTCTCTGTCCGTGCCATTCCAGAAGCTTCCAGCTGCAGACTCCCCTTCCTTCCCCATCCTCCCTCTTTTTCCTGGTCTTGTCCTTTGTGGTAAGACTGGATGTGTGTGACGGCCGCACCAGGCCGCACTCCCTGTCTAAGCTGGCCGCATCCTCATAGCATGAAACAGTCAGCTCACTTTCTGCCTCCTCCTCGTATACTTCCCTGCTGTCCAATGCGGCCACCCCAGCACAGTGTCCTTGAAGCTGACTAAGGGTCTTTCCATCCACAGGCAGAGATGAGCTCGTGGCTACGGGTGGTGAATGCAGCCATTGCCACTGCGTCTTCTGCCTCTGGAGAGCCCGAAGAGCCAGTGGTGCCCAGCACCACCCGGGGCATGACCCGGGCCATGACCATGCCCCCAGTGTCACCCGTCGGGGCTGAGGGGCCTGCTGTGCTCCGCAGCAAAGACGGCAGAGAACGAGAGCGAGAAAAACGCTTCAGCTTCTTCAAGAAGAACA
This sequence comes from Nomascus leucogenys, assembly GCF_006542625.1. Classification (NCBI taxonomy): domain Eukaryota; kingdom Metazoa; phylum Chordata; class Mammalia; order Primates; family Hylobatidae; genus Nomascus; species Nomascus leucogenys. The sequence goes on along the minus strand of NC_044384.1, from coordinate 86,269,661 downwards.
AGTAGTTGGGGGCAAGGTCCCAGGCCAACTCCCTCCCTCCGTTCAGGAAACTGCCAGGGACAGTCGATAGGGACCGCCCTCTTGTCAGGACAACTGCCTGCTGCTAGGGTCTGTTGCCAAGGTCAACCCATCACCAGGAACTGTCACTGGGGACAAGTCCGTGTTCCCAAGGACAGCCCTTCTCTTCTGCTGTTTAATTCCAGACTGGTGGTGGGACCCAGGCAACCCCCACTCCCACTCCCGCCGACTTCTCCCCTCTTTCCCCAGCCTCGTGCCTCTGTCCCTCACCACGGTGTGGGCAGTGCCACACCCTCAACATAGGCCATGTGGGGAGTGGCTGCCCCTGCCTCAGGGTCATTCTCCCGCCACTGAGAGGGCACTCGCCTTCTGCCTTCTGGTTCCTCACCCCTCGGACCAGCCAGGAACCTCTCAGAGCTGAAGCAGGCCCTGGGGGCAGGAGTGCCAATGACAGTCAGAGGTGCAGGAGCCCCCCCCTCCCCACCCCCACCCTGTAACTCCAGCTGCCACTCCATCTCCAGCTGCTCTCAATGGCTTCCAAGGTGTGTTGTTCAGGGACAGCCACCGCCTTGAGTCTGGCCAAGGAGGTGATTAAACAGCTCAGCTTCTCTCACCGCCTCTGGGTGTCTTTGCTTTCCTGACCACAGCCTCTCTGCCCAAGCCTGTGTCCCCTCCTTTGGTTCTGGTCTCCTGCATCTCACGTTTCCACTCTGCCCCAGCTTCCAAGCTCTTGAAGAGCCGTGTCACACTGAGAGCTTCCCTGACCCGGTCTCATTTCCCTGTGACAGTGACCTCCAGTGTGCTGGGTTGACCAGTGCCAAGCCTCTTTTTAAACCAAAGTAGTTCACCATGGGTTGGGATGATGTCAACAAGCAGTATTCATGTTAACAAGCAATGAGGGACTCCTTCCCTGGTGCACAATTTTCTTCACTTGTGATCTCTAAACTGTTTTCAAATTGGAAGACTGGGAAGCATTGCTACAGCCCCAGCCAGTCTCAGCCACTGCTCAGCCCAGTGGTGGAAAGCTGAGCACAGTGGGTGCTTACTGCCCCCACCTGCCGTCTGCTCTCCAGTATATCAAGGGACCTCAGACAGGGATCTGAGAAGTGGCAGGTTCCAATAAACTGACCAACAGAATGAAGTCACTCTGGGAAGCCATGAGGTGACTTTACAGCCCAAGTGTGTAAATACACACACAGAGGATAATATATATTCTTGTTTTTTCTTTTGAGACAGAGTCTCGCTCTGTCAGCCAAGCTGGACTGCAGTGGCGCAATCACAGCCCATTGCAACCTCCACCTCCCAGGTTCAAGCAATCCTCCCACCTCAGCCTCCTGAGTAGCCTGAACCACAGGCACACGCCATCACACCCGACTAAGTCTGTTTGTTTTTTGTAGAGATGGGGTCTCACTATGTTGCCCAGGTTGGTCTCAAATTCCTGGGCCCAAGTGATTCTCTCACCTTGGCCTCTCAAACTGTTGGGATTACAGGCGTGAGCCACCATGCCCAGCTGAGACTACCTTCTGGATCTGGCGAAATATTAGAAAGGAGCGGGTGGCTTCTCCTTTGTCTCTGGTTTGGCAATCGGAGCTTTCAGGGCACAGTGTTTGTCTCCAGATGTTGATGGAAGTGGGCACTCCTTGGTGGCCTCCAACAGGAAAAGTGTGTTCTTTCATTGTTTTCTATACAGACAGACAACCGTTTTTCCAGGAAGGCAGCCCCATCTTTAGTCATTGACTGCGGGCCTATCATCAGTCATGACGAAGACCGAGTCAGGTGTGTGCAGGCCCAGAACTAGCACATCACAGCCCCAGAGTGGGCTCCAAACCTGAGACCTGGTAGACCAGAGAGCCTGCAGGATAATTTCCCCCTTAAGATGGGTAGATTTACTGTTCCACAGCCAACAGGTGGATACGTGTAACTAGAACAATCTGTCATGGGACTAAGTGGAAGAATCCATCAGCACTACACAGGCATCTTTTCTTTAAATACAACTGTAAAATCTCCACTGAAGAGACAGTCATACCTTGGGGGTGCTCAGGGAATCTAGGTATTTGCACTCCAAGGTGGCAAGCCTGGGGGCATTGAAGGGAAACAATAATTGGAAATGTCTGAAGGAAATGTATATGGAGAAATTAATAGAGAAATGATTATTTTAACGTGACATGTAAGTGTAAATAGGACAGCCAATTGAAGCAGTCCCGCAGTAGGGGCAGGCATTGACAACGGAGAGGTGAGACTGAAGGCTCCGAGCAGCATCTGCATATGCGGCAGCAGAATGACTTCAGGACACGATTCCTTTAGAACAGGACATAGAAGAGGGGAAGCATAGTGTCAGGAATGAAGTCAGAAAACACCTTCAGCTGTGAGTAGAAGAAAAAAAAAATTCCAGGAAAGACAACAGGATGGAATGGGGAGGCAAGGGCTATGAGACAAGTTAGACACAAAAATACAATAAATGCAGGCACTACACATCAATGGAAAGAGATAGCAGATAAAAATAGATTACTTGGCTGGGCATGGTGTTCACGCTTGTAATCCCAGCACTTTGGGAAGCCGAGGTGAGTGGGTCACTTGAGCTCAGGAGTTCAAGACCAGCCTGGGCAGCATGGTGAAACCCCATCTCTACAAAAATTAGCCAGGTGTAGTGGCACGTGCCTGTAGTCCCAGCTACTTGGGAGGCTGAGGCAGGAGCATTGCTTGAACCTGGGAAGCAGAGGTTACAGTGAGCCGAGATCATGCCACTGCACTCCAGTCTGGGCAATAAAGTGAGACCCTGTCTCAAAAAAAAAAAAAATAGGATTATGTAGAGAAAAATATATTTGCATTCTTAGCATCACCTACAAGAGTGGACTTTAGGTCCATGCTGTCCACAGCAGCAGCCACCCAGCCATGTGTGGCTACTGAGATGTAGCCAAACCAAGTGTGTCATGACTCAGAAACACCAGGTATCAAGCATGGAAGAGGACAACAACTTCAAATACCTTAATTTTTATGTTGCTTATGTGTTGAAATAATATTTTAGATATATTGGGTTTCAAAAGTATCATTAAAGTGAATTTCAACTATTTCGATTACTTTTTTAATGTGTTTGCTGGAAATTTTAAAATTACATATGTAGCTAACATATTTTTATTGGACAGCACTGCTGTAAATAGACTCCAGATCTAAATGCAAAAGGTAAAAAATATGTTAATAGGCCGGGTACAGTGGCTCACACCTGTGATCCCAGCACTTTCGGAGGCCAAGGCAGGCAGATCACCTGAGGTCAGGAGTTCGAGACCAGCCTGGCCAATATGGTGAAATCCCCGTCTCTACTAAAAATACAAAAATTAGCCGGACGTGGTGGTGCACACCTGTAGTCCCAGCTACTTGGGAGGCTGAGGCAGGAGAATAGCTTGAACCTGGGAGGCGGAGGTTGCAGTGAGACCAGATCACACCACTGCACTCCAGCCTGGACAACAAGAGTGAAACTCCATCCCCCCAATAAACAAAAAAAACATAACTAATAGAATAAAATGTAGGAGAATATCTTGTGACTAAGGAGGCTACAAAAGAACACCTTATACAAAAGTTCAAAAGCAGGCCAGGTACAGTGGCTCACCTGTAATCCCAGCACTTTGGGAAGCGAGATGGGAGGATCACTGGAGCTCAGAAGTTCAAGACCAGCCTGGGCAACACAGTGAAACTCCATCTCTACAAAAAAAAATTTTTTAATTAGCCGGGCATGGTGGCACGCACCTGTAGTCCCAGCTACTTGGGAGGCTGAGATGGAAGGATTGCTTGAGCCTGGGAGGTTGAGGCTGCAGTGAGCCAATGATCACACCACTGCACTCTAGCCTGGGCAACAGGCTGTCTCAAAAAAAAATAAAAAAAATAAAAACAGAAAAGCACAGCTTTGAGATAAAAATTAATTTCATTGCACAAGAAATAAGGATTTCTGTTCAATGAAGGACACCATGGACAGAGTTAATAATTAGTGGAATGAGAGATGGTATTTGAGACCAATAAGAGATTAGAATATATGAAAAAGCCTTACAAATCAACAACAAAAAAGGAGCCTACAACCTGAAAAGAAAGATGGGCAAAAGATATGAACAGGAAATTTACAGAAGCATAAACTCGAAAATTCAAGAGGCCAGGTGTAGTGCCTCACACCTGTAATCATAGTGTTTTGGGAGGCTGAAGTGGGAGGATCACTTGAGGCCAGGAGTTCGACTAGCAACACAGTGAGACCTTGTCTCTACCAAAAACAAAAAAATTAGCTGGGCATATAGTCCTAGCTACTTGGGAAGCTAAGGGCTGAGGGCTTCAGCCTCCTGAAGCAGGAGGATTATTTGAGCCCAGGAGCTCAAGGCTACAGCAAGCTATGATCGTGCCACTGCACTCCAGCCTGCATGACAAAGCAAGACCCTTTCTCAAAAAACAAGTCTGGGCACAGTGGCTCACGCCTTTAACCTCAGCAATTTGGGAGGCTAAGGTGGGTGGATCACCTAAGGTCAGGAGTTTGAGACCAGCCTGACCAATGTGGTGAAACCCCATCTCTACTAAAAATACAAAAATCAGCCAAGTGTGGTGATACGTGCCTGTAGTCCCAGCTACTTGGGAGGCTGACAGGAGAATTGCTTGAACCTGGGAGGCGGAGGTTGCAGTAAGCTGAGATCGCACCACTGTACTCCAGCTTGGGCTACAGAGCAAGACTCCGTCTAAAAAGAAAAAAAAAAAAGGTTGTGCATGGTGGCTCACACCTGTAATCCCAGCACTTTGGGAGGCCGAGGTGGGCGAATCATGAGGTCAGGAATCCAAGACCAGCCTGACCAATATGGTGAAACCTCGTCTCTACTAAAAATACAAAAACTAGTTGGGCGTGGTGGTGGCACACGCCTGTAATCCCAGCTACTCAGGAGGATGAGGCAGAAGAATCGCTTGAACCCAGGAGGCAGAGGTTGCAGTGAGCCGAGATAGTACCACTGCACTCCAGCTTGAGCAATAAGAGCGAGACTCCATCACAAAAAAAAAAAACAAGGGATGCTTAAAATCATTAATAACCAGAGAAATACAAATTAAAGCAACAGTGAAATATCACTTTATATCTATTAGACTGACAAAAATTAGAAAAGTGGATAATGTGTATCACTGGCAGGGATGTAGAGCTACAAGGCCCCTCATATGCTATAGGTGGAAGAGTATGCTGGTGCAGCTTTTCCAGAGAACAGTTCAGTGCTACTTAGACAGGTGAGTTCTACGTATACTCTATGACCCAGCAATTCCACCTCTGGGTTTATATCCCCCCAAGTTCTCACACAGAATTAAGGCACATACTTAAGCATGTTCACTGCAGCCTTGTTTATAATGACAGAGAGATGGAAGCAAGCTGAGTGCCCTATGCCCAGAGATGAACAGGTACAATATGTGACTGTACACCACGGAGGACTGCGTTACTCACTAGTTAGACATCATGCGGCGACATAGCCCTTAGTGGAAAAATAGTTAAGGCACAGTGAGCTATACAACTCAAAACACACCATTTACATAATGTATACAAATGTACAATGTTTAAGTCCAGATTAGAAGAAATCAACTGTAAAAAGACATTTGTAACAATCCAGGAGAAATTTGGGCATAAACATTAGATGATATTAACATAGGATAGTGCTATTTTAAATTAGAAGCACATAGTAAGCCAGGTGCAGTGGCTCACACCTGAATCCCAGCATTTTGTGAGGCTGTGGTGGAAACATCTTGAGCCCAGAAGTTTGAGACCAGTCTGGGCAACACAGTGAGACCCCCATCTCTACAAAAAAAATTTTAAATCAGCTGGATGGGGTGGCCCACGCCTGTGGTCCCAGCTGCTCCAGAGGCTAAGATAGGAAGATCACTTGCGCCTGGGAGGTCGCAGCTACAGTGAGCCATAATGGTGCCACTGCACTCTAGCCTGGACAACAAAGTGACACCCTGACTCAAAAATAATAGTAGTAATAGTTAAGGGCCGGGCGAGGTGGCTCACGCCTGTAATCCCAACACTTTGGGATGCCAAGGCCAGTGGATCGCTTGAGGTCAGGAGTTCGACACCAGCCTGGCCAACACGGTGAAACCCTGTCTCTACTAAAAATACAAAAATTAGCTGGGGGTGGTATACGCACGCCTGTAGTCCCGCTACTTGGGAGGCTGAGGCAGGAAAATGGCTTGAACGCAGGAGGTGGAGGTTGCAGTAAGCCAAGATTGCACCACTGCCCTCCAGCCTGGGCGATACAGCGAGACTCTGTCTTTAAAAAATTAAATAAAAAATAAAAATAAATAAAATAAAATTGGAAGGACAGTGCCTCTTCTGAAATGGCTGAGAAACAAAAATAACTCAGGGAAAGAACATATCCAAGTAGCTGGGGTGGAAGAGGGCAGCCTGGGGAATGTGTCCCCGATGGTATCAGAGAAGCCATTATGGAGCCACTACAATGAGGAATGGTGGCTGACAACCTCCCTGGCAGGCTCTACCAGGAGATAAACCCAATCCATCAATCTCCATAAAAGGCTACTCTTTGTTGGAAGGTGACAGTGGGGAATCCGCCTAAACTTCTTTTTTTTTTTTTTTTTTTTGAGACCTGGTCTTGTTCTGTCACCCAGGCCAGAGTGCAGTGACTCCAGCCTGGGCTGGACTCCATCTTGGCTCACTGCAACCTCCGCCTCCCGGGTTCCAACGATTCTCCTGCCTCAGCCTCCCGAGTAGTTGGGATTATTACAGGCGCCCGCCACCACACCCGGCTATTTTTTGTATTTCTAGTAGACACGGGGTTTCACCATGTTGGCCAAGCTGGTGTCGAACTCCTGATCTCGTGATCCGCCCCGCCTCGGCCTCCCAAAGTGCTGGGATTACAGGCGTGAGCCGCCGCACCCGGCCCGCCTAAGCTTGTTTTTACCGCCAGGAGGTGCCCTTGGACCACGGCTGAATTTTGAACGTTAGACAGTCGGGAAACTCACAGTTGCCTAGACTTCCAGCTTGGTGTGTACGAGGAGACCCTGTCCCACCCCAAAACTAGGGACCTCGCTGGGCCTCTCCACCAAGTATTCCTCTGGTGTGCTCACCACAGACCAGGACTGTGATGGACACACAATGAGAGAGAGAGAACCAGACCACGGATACTCACGAGCAAACAAAACATGACTAAGCGTAGCCTGGGTAGCAATGCCTCTTAGGCCTGTCCCAGTTCTGCCAGGTTATCTTTCTGCTCCTTGGTTCTCAGTTTCCGTACCAATAAATAACACGTCTGCAATGACAAACTTTAAAATAATGTTTAAAGCGCTACAAAACAATGACTAGTTTTGCTTAAAATGTGGCGCACCTCTATTTTTGAAATGTTGCCCCAAGCTGCCACAGATGCCGGCCAGCCCGCTACAAAAGCCCCTTTTTAGGGCCCTCGGGGAGATTCCCCTTTGTCATTAGCTCCCCGCCCCGCTCAGAGGGCCCAAGAGCAGGACCCATTGTGATGGTGAGTGACTCCCCGAGGCCTCCGCTTCTCTAGGCGGTGGTTGCGTCCAGAGCCCCTCTGACGCAGCAGGGGCGACCCTTTCCAGGGTGGTGACTGGCTGTCTGGGGCTGGGGGTGGGCTGACCTCCGCGGCGCCGCGCCGCCACCCACAGGCCCCGCCCCCGTGCTGTGCGGTCATTTGTATGCAGCCTCGGGATTGGTCACTCGGCTCCCGCGAGGGGAAGGGGAGGGAAGCAGCGCGTACTCGCGCGTGCGTGAGCTGGCGCGCGAGAAAGGGCCCGGTCGCGTCGAGGTTCGAGCGGCCGTCGCCATTTTGTAGGGTTCTCTCTGACGCGGGAGCCGCTGCCGCTGCCGCCACCCGGAGGTGCGAGGGGGTCTTGTGTGTGTGATGTGGGGAGCTCGGGGGCGGGTCGGGCCGGGCCGGGCCTCTGGCAGACGGCACGGCCCGGATTTGGGTTTCTCATTTTGCAGCGGGAGGTCCGGGAAGACAACGGGAGGTCCGGGAAGACAACGGGAGGAGGCGGGGCCGGGTCTCCGGAAGGAGGCGGGGCAGGGGTCGGGTCCAGTCTTTGTTGGGGCGAAGAAGCTGGAGGGTGGGCCGCTGGGGGGCGGGGTAGTTGGTCCCCGGTTTCGGGGAAAGGGGACTTTTTTCTTTTAGAGTATCTTGAAAGGCGCTAGTGCGCGGAGGAGAGGTACACAAATTTCCCTCCAAAACCTTGTTACCAGGCGCACTGCGATTGATGCCCCTTGCCTTTGCCTGGGCTTTTCTCTTTCCTCATTTTAAGACATGAAACAGCTAATTCTGGTATTTCATTGCGCTCCACTTCACGGAGATGATAGACTGTGCTATATGCATGCTGACCCTCGACCTCCTGTTTGCATGTCACACATAGCTCGCACTTCTCGAGAACAAACCGCCCTTCTTCTATTGAGGAAGAATAATGAATGGCTATACGAGGGTCTTGAAGGTGCAAGAACTTTGGAGGATTAGACGAAAATGCTGCAGTGCACCGAAATTTCCCACCACACCCCTGACTTTTGAAGTCTTGTTTTTTTCCCCCAGGCTCTTGTCAGGATGGTGAAGCTGTTCATCGGAAACCTTCCCCGGGAGGCCACAGAGCAGGAGATTCGCTCTCTTTTCGAACAGTATGGGAAGGTGCTGGAATGTGACATAATTAAGAACTACGGCTTTGTGCACATAGAAGACAAAACTGCAGCTGAAGATGCCATACGAAACCTGCACCATTACAAGCTTCATGGGGTGAACATCAACGTGGAAGCCAGCAAGAATAAGAGCAAAGCTTCAACCAAGTTACACGTGGGTAACATCAGCCCCACTTGTACCAACCAAGAGCTTCGAGCCAAGTTTGAGGAGTATGGTCCGGTTATCGAATGTGACATCGTGAAAGATTATGCCTTCGTACACATGGAGCGGGCAGAGGATGCAGTGGAGGCCATCAGGGGCCTTGACAACACAGAGTTTCAAGGTGAACTGCTCTGGGCCTGGGTAGTAGCGCCGAGTGGGGTCTAGCTCAAGACAGGCAAGAACATAAGACTATAGAACTGGCAGGGTGGTCTCTTCCATTCTGTTTTAGCTGGAAATAATAGATTATGTTTACCGCTCTTAAGCATAATTTACCCCTGGGTAAGCAAACACTTCCCCTTTTCAGGTTTGCTAAGATGTTGCTCACCGACTGCATAGAATCACAAACTGTGGGTGACTTTATCCTGCGGGATTCTTGCATTGATTCGAGTGCTGTTGGAAGCGTAATCTGCTTGGGGAAACGAGTACCTCATGAGAGAAGGGAGGATAAAGATCCGTGGCTTACCTGCTTCTTTGCTGATGATCAGGAAGCCTTGTATTTGAGGTTAAGTGCTTAAGATTTATATTCTTTACTGCTTTGGGTGGATACTGGTGGGAAAGAAGAAAAAAGACATCTAGAGGAAGCCCTATAAGTCTGGGTGGCAAGTCTGGATCTGCGGGAGTATCTTTTGGTTGCTCAAAGTTGTGCAGTCTCTTCAAGCAGAGTCAAAAAACATGCTATGGAGTGTTCCGCTCCACCTGTTATTTCACCCTCAGAAAAGGAAATTTCTAAATATATCAGACTCAATGGGAATGATAGTCCCGCTTCTGAAGAAATTCCAGTACAAGCATCGTAGAGCATATCATACTATTTATACCGATAATAAAGGTACATATGTTGTCACTAATAATACCACAAGAGGTTGTCAGAAGACTCTAGAACTGTGCTAATATGGTAACCACATGCGGCTTAGTAAATTGAAATTAACTGATTAGATAAAATTTAAAATTCAATTTTTCAAGTGTATACCAGACACGTTTCAAGCACTCAGTAGTCATGAGGCCTGTGGCTACCGTATTAATAGAGACACAGAACATTTCCATCATCATAGAACATTCTTTTGGATAGCACTCTTCTACAAGTGTTTCGTTAACAGTATCGTCTTGGACCTCATGTTCATAGCCACTTTTGTGGTTCCTAAGTCAACACCTTTTTTGCCCTGAGTGTCATTAAAGGGGTTGTTAAGAAGTACTTTTGGGTCCTCTGTTAAAACTAAAAAACAGAATGAGAAAAATAATGGGAGAAGAGGAAAAGTTGACCAGAGAAGAGTAAGAAAGTTTGCATAGTGGAGATTGGTAGAGGAGCACCATCAAGTATCTCTAGCTTCAGCCAGTGATGCCTTGGCCTTTAAAGCACAGGGCAAAGGTTGCAGATACTTGCTACCATTAACTAGTGTGTGACCCTGGACAAGTGTCTTAACATCTCTCTGCTTCATTTTCCTCACTAAGATTGTCCCCACTTATGGAGTTAATGATCCCTACCGTACCTCCCTCACAGGATTGTAGTGGGGCTAGAATGAAGTAATAGATGTGAAAGTGTTTTGACAGTAAAAGCGCTATATGATGACAGGTGATTGCTGTTTGCAACCATGAGTGTTTCTATTCTGGTTAGAAAATTATTGAAAGCGTGATAGTGAAGCTTTCCTTATTTGTTTGCTTTTCTTACATTTGTTTTTCTTGTTTTGGAATGTTGTTGCATTTTCAGCTTTTAAAAGTATTCTTAATTATTTTCATTTGATGGGGGAGATCATCATGATGGACAGTGGAGACTGGGGAAGGAGGGTTTTCCCCTGACAGGTAATGAGCAAAATGTAAAAGAATGTAAAGTTGGGTACAAACTGCAGAGGTATTCTAGTAATGTCACACAGAATGCCCTTGCCTTTTAAATATATTTAATACAGGCAGGGTGCGGTGTCTCACACCTGTAATCCCACCACTTTGGGAGGCCAAGGCGGGTGGATCACCTGAGGTCAGGAGTTCGAGACCAGCTTGGCCAACATGGTGAAATCCCGTCTCTACTAAAAATACAAGAAAACTAGCAAGGCGTGGTAGCATGTGCTTATAATCTCACCTACTCGGGAGGGTGAGACAGGAGAATCGCTTAAACCTGGGAGGTAGAGGTTGCAGTAAACCGAGATCGTGCCACTGTATTCCAGTCTGGGCAACAGCGAGACTCCTTCTCAAAAAAAAAAAAAAAAAAAAGAAGAAGAAGAAAAAAGAAAAGAAAAAAAAAACCATGTATATATTTAATACAACTGAATAAAAGGAAAAGGACAGGCTGGGTGCCATGGCACATGCCTGTAATCCCAGCACTTTGGGAGGCCAAGGTGGGGGGATAACGAGGTCAAGAGATTGAGTCCATCCTGGTCAACATGGTGAAACCCCGTCTCTTTTTTTGTATTTGTAAAAATACAAAAAAAAAAAATTAGCCGGGCATGGTGGCAGGCGCCTTGTAGTCCCAGCTACTCAGGAAGCTGAGGCAGGAGAATGGCGTGAACCCAGGAGGCGGAGCTTGCAGTGAACCGAGATCACACCACTGTACTCCAGCCTGGGGAACACAGCGAGACTCCGTCTCAAAAAAAAAAAAAAAAAAAAAGAAAGAAGAAAAAGAAAAGCTACCTAAAGTTAATTTAAAAAAAAAGAAAGAAAAAAAGAAAAAAAAAATCAGTTAATTGGGAGGAGTTGGCTTAGGATGAATATGTGTTTAATAAGGCAGGTATAATTACTTTAGGATGTGAGTATCTGAATAATGCAGTGGATCCATAAGATTTTTAAAAACATCACTCCCTTAGAAAGTGCAGACACTAAAATGAATTGGAAAAGAAAAATCCTGTATTTGGTTTTCATGTTCTTAACTTGGCTTCTCTGGAGAGAGCACTCTCCTCCTAGTTATAGATAGAGACGTTTTTATAACCAGCTCTGGTTTTTTTTCTCCCAGATGACAAGAGCAAGCTTAGCACTGGATAGTAAGTTGTAGTTTTACAGAAAATACAATCTGGATACCATTTTGACACGTTTCAATTTAAGTTATTTTCAGTTGTCTACTAATGAAGGTGGCCTCTTAAAAGGGCCACTTGAGCCTGGGTGAGGTGGCGCACGCCTGTAATCCCAGCACTCTGGGAGGCCGAGGCGGGGGTGGATCACCTAAGGTCAGGAGTTTAAGACTAGCCTGGTCAACATGGTGAAACCCTGTCTCTACTAAAAATACAAAAATTAGTCGGGCGTGGTGGCACACGCCTGTAATCCCAGCTACTCAGGAGGCTGAGGCAGGAGAATCACTTGAACCCAGAGGCAGAGGTTGCAGTGAGTCAAGACTGTGCCACCGCACTCTAGCCTGGGCAGCAGAGCAAGACTCAGTGTCAAAAATGAACAAACCAACAAAAAAGTGCCACTTGAACATCTTTTGAACCTGTATTTCTATATGTTAATGGCTGCCATTGAGGCTTTTTGCATTGTATGACTTCTAAAAGGCAGTAGCAGAATCTGAGTTTACCTTACTCTTTCAGGATCTGTTTCCTTTCTACAGCCAGCAGTGAACTCAACTTAATTTCCTTAGCACACATAGTTTGTATTGGAAGACCTAAAGAAGCTATTCCCAAATAACAATCAGGCAGCTTAATTGGGAAAAATATGTGAGAGTTCAGGTGTCTTGGTTTTTTTCCCCTATATGTAAACAAGCATTAAGTCAGAATACTACTCTATATTAGCTACATCCCCAATCTTTTCTGGATCATGGCACTTGATAGGCGCTCAGAAATTAAGACCCCAAGTTTCCCACTTCTCAGCATTTTAATGCTCTTTTCTGTTACAGCTTTCAAAATAAAACACTTTTATTGGGCTGGTTTTCTGGGAAATGTTGGCAACAAACTTCAGTAACTTTTGGAAGTCTCAGGAAATCTTTTTTTTTTTTTTTTTTTGTTGAGACGGAGTCTCGCTCTGTCGCCCAGGCTGGAGTGCAGTGGCACAATCTCGGCTCACTGCAAGCTCCGCCTCCAGGGCTCACGCCATTCTCCTGCCTCAGCCTCTCCAAGTAGCTGGGACTACAGGCGCCCGCCACCACGCCCGGCTAATTTTTTGTATTTTTAGTAGAGATGGGGTTTCACCGTGGTCTCGATCTCCTGACCTCGTGATCCGCCCACCTTGGCCTCCCAAAGTGCTGGGATTACAAGCGTGAGCCAAGGAAATGTTTAAGCTTTTGGCCTGTCCAAGTGTAGTAGAGTAGAAGAATTAATCTTTCATTTTTCTTTGCCTGCTTCCTTAAGGTATAATAATAGAGAGGCATAGTCTTTTTCAATTATTATCAAAACTTTAGGGTATTTAAATTAAAAGGCTAGGCTGGATGTGGTGGCTCATTCCTGTAATCCCAGCCCTTTGGGAGGCCGAGGCAGGCGGATCACCTGAGGTCAGGAGTTCGAGACCAGCCTGGACAACATGGTGAAACCTCATCTTAAATAAAAATAGAAGAAATTAGCCAGCTGTGGTAGCGTGCGCATGCAGTCCCAGCTACTTGGGAGGCTGAGGCAGAATTGCTTGAGCCCAGGAGGCAGCAGTTGCAGTGAGCCGAGATTGCGCCACTGCACTCCAGCCTGGGCAACAGAGCAAGACTCTGTCTCAAAAAAAAAAAATTAAAATAAATTAAAAGGCTAATTATAACCATTGGAACGACTAGTTGTTTTGGGTTTTTTGTGGGTTTTTTTTTTTTTTTTTGAGACAGTCTTGCTGTATTGCCTAGGCTGGAGTGCGGTGGCACAATCTCAGCTCACTGCAGCCTCCGCCTCCCAGGTTCAAGTGATTCTTGTGCCTCAGCTTCCCAAGTAGCTGGGACTGCAGGCATGTGCCACCATGCCCAGCTAATGTTTTGTATTTTTTTAGTAGAGAGTGGATTTCGCCATGTTGGCCAGGCTGGTCTCGAACTTCTGGCCTCAGGTGATTGGCCCACCTCAGCCTCCCAAAGTGCTGGGATTACAGATAGGAGCTACCACACCCAGCTTGGAGAAACTGTTTGAAAAAATTTTTTTAAACCTGTCACCCCTATTATAGGTTTTTTTAGTTCTAGGTTAAAAAATTGGGCCGGGTGCAGTGGCTCATGCCTGTAATCCCAGCACTTTGTAGGGGCTGAGGCGGGTGGATCACGAAGTCAGGAGTTCAAGACCAGCCTGGCCAAGATGGTGAAACCCCATCTCTGCTAAAAATACAAAAATTGCTTTAAAACCACACCAGTGGTGGCAGGTGCCTGTAATCTCAGCTACTCGGGAGGCTGAGGCAGGGAATTGCTTGAACCCAGGAAGTGGAGGTTGCAGTGAGCCGAGATTTCGCCACTGCACTCCAGCCTGGGCGACAGAGCAAAACTACATCTCAAAAATCAAACAAACAAAACAAAAAAAATTGATACCTGCATCCTTTTCACAACTACACAGAGGTAGATTTTGCCACAGATAAACTTGATTTCCCACATTCTAAATAAAAGCAGGAATGAAGATTGGATTTAGTTAAAAAACACCAAGGTAAAGTTGCTGGGTTTTGTTTCTCCAAAAAATGAACCCAGAATCTATAAAAGTAAAGTGCAAATCTAATTGAATTTTTTTGTTAAAAATGTTACTTTTAGGTCTCTGGATTGGCTCCTTTTTAGACTGTCATGGTCACTCTGACTTCACAATTGGAGCATAGTTTGTGTCTGTCACATAGCTTAATGTCACCATGTATATTTGAAAGCCAAGTCATTTATAATCTTTTAGTCTAAATTATAGGGAACTATGCATTTGAGATATAAATTGTGGCAGAAATCTGTGTTTCTGTTCAAAGCACAGTTAACATTGTGGCCCCTAACATCTAACAATTAGGAGTATTTAAATCACTGAAAACAATGGGATGGCAAAATGCTTTTAGAGATTTAGTGACATTTTGGGTATCTGCTGACTCTATTGGTGATAGTGGATGCTGCCTGTCTCCTAGCAGTTGGAGGTATAAAGCCTGAGCACTTTTGTTTCTGCTAGAAACTGGAGTGATAGGACTCTGACACTGGGCAAAAGGAATTTGACTAAAGTGATACTGCTGCACTAACCCGCTCCCCTCTCAGGGTCAGTGCATGGCACTGTTGTGGCTGCCATCCTGAATAGGGCTATTTCCAACAGGATGCTGGAGCACAAGGCTTCCTCTCGCATAGCTGCATCCAGAACAAGGTCTGTTAAAGAGAGAGCAACTTGCTGATTGCAGAGGGGGGATTTCTTCTCAGCAGTCCTTAAGAGTAATGAGAAGCCCCTGTTCTTTGTATCTGTACTGACTGCGTTTTCCTTTTTTTTTTTTTTTTTTGAGATGGAGTCTCACATTGTTGGCCAGGCAGGAGTGCAGTGGTGTGATCTCCACTCACTGCAACCTCCACCTCCCGGGTTCAAGCGATTCTCCTGCCTCAGCCTCCCGTATATTTTCTTTTGGCTACAATTTGGAAAGCACTGACTTGATCTCCAGGAGAGTCTTGTGCAACCTGGGACTAAATAATGCCAGGAATACTCCTTTTCTTTAACTGCTTTTAAAGACTTCAGATGCTTTCATCAGTAAGGGTCCGTGGGTTTGGTGGTTCACAATCCCTGGGCAAAGATTGTTTTCTTCTCTTACCTGTTCCTCAGTGCTGGTCATTTCCTGGAAGCCAAAATGGATGTGGCCCATTTGTGTGGGTTCCTAGAGGTCTCTAGGCAAGTGTTGCATTTTTCTGACTAGTAGTTAATCCCTATAAAGAATTGTAAGTTACATGGCAGGATGAAATGCCAGTCATTTCATTACATGTCAAGACACTGTCCCTAAGAAACCAGTACTGTTTCAAGATCGAATTCTTGTTGTTGAGAGACCTTGGTCAGGTAGCTTTCCACAGTAGCTTTGCGGGGGTGCGGGGGTGGGCTGACTTGAAATCTGGAAGGTCTTATAACTCCCAGAGATACTAGAGATGAAGCAGATGACAAGCCAGGTATGGTTTGTGTACCCATCATTGGGAGGCTCCTGGTGACATCTGCAAAAATAGCTGGAGGAAACAAGATGGACGGACAATTGATGTGGTTTTTAAGCAGTAGTAAATACTCAGGCCTTAATCCTTAGTCAATCAGTGAGAGATGGGCAAGATCCCTTCCAAATGTGGCTTAACTGAGGTTTTGTTGGTTGATTTTGGAAGTATTGGCAGAATTTGAATCATTACAAGTAATAACAGTCTTAGCAGTGAGAAGTGGAAACTTTTCCAATCGTTGTGTATAAGGGGAAAAAGGAAAGTTGTGGAGACAGAAGCAGGAGGGAGTCTGGTCTACTCCTGGCCTAAGTAGAAAGTATTGACTGGTCTCTGAGGAATCAAATTTTCTAGCTCTCATCTGTATTAAACTTCAACTACTGGCCGGGCACAGTGGCTCACGCCTGTAATCCCAACACTTTGGGAGGCCAAGGCGGGCGGATCACCCGAGGTCGGGAGTTTGAGACCAGCCTGACCAACATGGAGAAACCCTGTCTCTACTAAAAATACAAAATTAGCCAGGCATGGCAACGTATGCCTGTAATCCCAGCTACTCGGGAGGCTGAGGCAGGAGAATTGCTTGAATCCGGGAGGTGGAGGTTGCAGTGAGCTGAGATTGCGCCACTGCACTCCAGCCTGGGCAACAGGAGGGAAACTCAAAAAAAAACAAAAAACAAAAAAAACTTCAACTACTTTTTAAAGGAGGTTGCTGAAATAGGGTCACAGGTGTGTGCGTCTGTCTTATGACAACTAATTTACTTTCATTTAGGGGAGGAGAGGAAAAAGAATGTCAGTGAGTTAAAATAAATCTTCTTACATCTGTTCCCTCAAGGCAAAAGAATGCATGTGCAGTTGTCCACAAGCCGGCTTCGGACTGCCCCTGGTATGGGAGACCAGAGTGGCTGCTATCGGTGTGGGAAAGAAGGGCACTGGTCCAAAGAGTGCCCAGTAGATCGTACGGGTCGTGTGGCAGACTTTACTGAGCAGTATAACGAACAATATGGAGCAGTTCGCACACCTTACACCATGGGCTACGGGGAATCCATGTATTACAACGATGCATATGGAGCACTCGACTACTATAAGCGATACCGGGTCCGCTCTTATGAGGCAGTAGCAGCGGCGGCAGCGGCTTCTGCATACAACTACGCAGAGCAGACCATGTCCCATCTGCCTCAAGTCCAAAGCACAACTGTGACCAGCCACCTCAATTCTACTTCTGTTGATCCCTACGACAGACACCTATTGCCAAACTCTGGCACTGCTGTCACTTCAGCTGCTATGGCTGCTGCTGCGGCCACCACTTCCTCCTACTATGGAAGGGACAGGAGCCCACTGCGTCGTGCTGCAGCCATGCTCCCCACAGTTGGAGAGGGCTACGGTTATGGGCCAGAGAGTGAGTTATCTCAGGCTTCCACAGCTACACGGAATTCTCTGTATGACATGGCCCGGTATGAACGGGAGCAGTATGTGGACCGAGCCCGGTACTCAGCCTTTTAAAAACTGGAGGTGAGAGATGGGTGGGAATGGTGAAAAGATTCCATTTAGTTCCCTTGAAAGAGACCCATGCTTCATAAAAGAGGCTAGAGCCACCTGTTTGCTCTCTGGACAGTATCCAAAAGGTGCAAATTACATGTTAGTCTTCAATATTTCTCTAGCCACAAGTTCCATTTGGCCTGTCAAGGTGTTAGTGTATGATTCCAACCAACTTGTTCCTTCTGAGAGAACAACAAATTCAGTTTGTTAGTGAGAACATTCTTTAATCAGCTGTAAGCATATTTGGGTTACAGAAAAACGTTTGGGAGATCTAACATTTGTTATGTGCCCTCTGTATATCATCTATACGATAAGACTGAAATATTTTATTCTTTTACAGAGAAGGGAACTAAAGCTCGGAGAGGTTAAGTACTTTGCCCAAAGTCATTTGGTAAATGAAAGGTAGAATCAGAATTCAAACTCGGGCCTGTCTGATACCAAAACCCATGCTCGCTCTACTACAGAAGTACTGTAGTGGTAAGCTGAAGAGTACAGCTTCAGGGATTGGTAATGAATATCACAGTGAGAATTTTAACTATTACTTTGGGCTTATAGTTCGCTAATAAAACTGCTACTTGAAGGCAGAGGCAGTGGCTCACTCCTGTAATCCTAACACTGGGAGGCTGAGGAGGGAGGATCACTTGAGCCCAGGAGATCAAGACCAGCCTAGGCAACATAGCAAGACCCTGTCTCTACAAAGAAAATTAAATTAGCAGGGTGTGATGGGGAGCACTTGTGATCCCAGCTACTCAGAATGCTGAGGTTGGAAGGATCACTTGAGCCCAAGAGTTAAAAGAGGCTGCAGTGAGCTATGATCACACCACTGTATTCCAGCCTGGGCAACAAGAGTGAGACCCTTTCTCTCCTTTTAAAAACAAAAACAAAAAAATCTACTTCTTGGGTCACTGTCCTTTGTCAAAGGAAACTCTTCTAATATCATACCTACATGCCAGAGGAAGTCCTATAAATTTTAAATGTTTACTTCCAAGACATTTACTTGAAAGCTGAATGTTTTGATGTTCTGTCCCATGGAATCCTTATTAATAATCTAGACTATCTTGTTCTATATGGGCACTTAAGCCCTGTTTCTTCATAGCCTGTTATGCTGTCATTTAGACCTGGATGCTTCCTGTTTCTTCCAGCAATTTTTGTTTTGTGTTTTTTGTTGTTGAAGAGAGGAACATTTAAGGGGTTAGATAAACTGGTAATTTTCAGATGTGTAGAAAATTGCATAGGTGGTGAAAGCCAATGCCATAGGCTCTGAAATTTTACTATTTCCTACATCAGGAAATGTGTACCAAAAGTGCTAAAATGCCAAGAATAATTTTGAGTATCTAAAGATAGATAAATCTTTTCATCTGAGTGGAAATGGCATTATGACAACTTTATATTCTCATGGTTTTCCTTGTACCTTGAAATTGAGCATCACTTGAATTGGAGCCCCAGAAGCAAGGTTAAAGTGAGTTACTACTGAGTTTCTGATGTTCCTAACTTATCCCTTTGGTATATATGTAGAAGATAACAAAGCAACTGTGTACAGTGGCTCGTGCATGTAGTCCCAGCTATTCAGGAAGCTGAGGCTGGAGGATCCCTTGAGCCCAGGAGTGGGAGACTGCAGTTAGCCACCGCACTCCAGCCTGGGCAACAGAGTGGCTCCTCTTTCTCTTGAAAAAAAAAAAAAAAAAAAATTAAAAAGCAAAGCCATAGGAATTTGCTCTTTTATGTGAATTGAGAAGCAAATGTTATGAACCTGTAATAAGTTGTACCCTATATGCATGTCAGCAAGACTTAAGATCTCTTGAGACCACCATGCAGCTAGTCTGTGTTTATGTGTGAAGCAAATGATCTTAAAATTTATAGTTTGCCATTAATTTTTACTTTTAATGCAGCTGGATCTAGCATGAGGTGGGATATGCTTCCGAAGTAAGGTGGTGTAAATCTATCAGATAACCTGTCTCTTATGTTTCAAAGTTAAATATTAAATTCATATATTGTGGTCTTCAAAAGGTATTGCTAGGACATTTTAAAATGAATTTTGACTGCAAGCAGTGGTTGTTCAACTAACCTCTTTTTAGCGATGACTTTTAAAGAAACTTACCTTCCAGGTGTGAACCTCAAATGGACTGAATAACCCTGAGTTGGTTGCAGTCCCAGGAGCCTGATGTTAATGAGGCTGCCAGGATGAAATACTCCACAACTGTTGGGGATCCAAATTCGGGTCTCACCCTAGCAGAAATGATCCAAGAACGTCACAACTTTTGAAGTCGATTGGCACAGATCAAGACCAAGATTTGGCCCTTTGTCTGTAATAAGTAGAGGAACTTGGTGTGAGTTAACTTTTTTTTTCCCCCAGCCATTGGTGTCTGGAGTTCCCATCATCAATAGAAGGATTAGAGAATTGTAGAAGTGATTTCTTCTTTTGATTTGGCAAGGGAGATTTGGTCATTAGGGGAACTACTGGAACTGTGGCTCTCACTCTGTGACAGTGTGACATGTAGGTGTGTTGGAATTGGGTGAATGACTGGCTGCTCCTTGATACCCTACCCCTTGTGAACATCATTTCTGAAAGCTTGTTTACTGTGAAAGATTAAAACAAAATACATTTAGAATAGTGCAATTTGCCATATGTGACATCTCAGCATCTTCTGCTTTTCCTGGACCCCAAAATTAAATTGCAGTTCTTGAAAATGTATGTATGCCCTTTGTTACACCAACAGTAGCCTTCTGTCACAGGGGTTATCTTGCCTAAAAGATGGATAAGATGTATTTATCACCAACACATTCTTCAGCTAGATTGCATCTTGTCCTATATATATAGCCATAAGTAGATTCCTATATATAGCTATCGATAGACTCCTAGGTAATTACATGGGATATGAGTTAGATCCAGTCTGACTTGGTTTTGTTTTGTTCTTTTTTTTTCCCCCGTGGAATACAGGACGGGACCCAGGGCGCTTGTACTCGGAGCCAGGCTGCTCTCCAGGCATTGTGTAAGCCTCTTGTGTTGTGCTCTCTTTCAGGTAGGATAATTGCGGACTGAACCCTCGGGCTGCGGTCATATATGAGAACTTGCTCCGCGCGGTCCCCTTTGCCGGGATGTTTCCATTGCTTCATGTTTCAGTAAACAAAAGGAGTTTGTGACCAACTATGTTTTCTTTCCTAATTCTTCTAAGTTGACTTTTCTTTCCTCCTGAAACTAGTCTCTGTAGCTTTTCACTCTGTTCCTTATATTCTCAGCCTCTGAACAGCCCTAGGTAAGGATTATGCTGGCATCCCCTTTTTCCTGTGCAGTGGAACACCTCTTATCTTGCTTTCCCTAGGAGTTGAATCCTTCTCCCTGCCTACCTGCAGCATCTCCTTTCCCTTTAAAATGACCATGTAGTGGCAAGCATTACTCTTCTGTTAGCTCTGGACTCTTAACACTGAAGTTAACTCTGCTGAAATTGCTAGGACCATTGGGGGTTTTGTTGTTTTGTTTGTTTTGTTTTTTTATGTCCGACCTGTGATCGTGGTACAGCATTAGCTGAAATTTACCCTTGTTTTACTCCACTCCTCCCTTTTTTTTAAAAAAAAATTTTTGACAAATAAACGTTTCTAACACTTAAATATCTTTTTATGTTTATGTCTTTTTATTCTCTCCTAGTTCTTAAGCTACAAAGTTCAAACTAATAGATGTCAGAAATTTAGATATAGAAGGAGGGATTTAAGCCTGGGTATGGTGGCTCACACATGTAATCTTAGCACTTCGGGAGGTTGAGGTGGGCGGGTCACTTAAGCCCACTGAAGTTCAAGACCAGCCTGAGCAACATGTCGAAACCCTGTCTCTACCAAAAATAAAAAATTAGTTGGCTGGCTAGGCATGGTGGCTCACGCCTGTAATCCCAGCACTTTGGGAGGCCAAGGTGGGTGGATCACCTGAGGTCAAGTAGAACAACCTGACCAATATCATGAAACCCCATCTCTACTAAAATACAAAAATTAGCTGGGCATGGTGGCAGGTGCCTGTAATCCCAGCTACTCAGGAGGCTGAGGCAGGAGAATCACTTGAACCCAGGAGGCGGAGGTTGCAGTTAGCCAAGATTGCACCATTGCACTCCAGCCTGGGCAACAAGAGCGAAACTCCATCTCAAAAGAAACAAGAACAAAAAAATTAGTTGGCCAGGCGCGATGGCTCACTCTTGTAATCTCAGCACTTTGGGAGACCGAGGCAGGCAGATCACTTGAGGTCAGGAGTTTGAGACCAGCCTAGCCAACATGGCGAAACCCTGTCCCTACTAAAAAATACAAAAATTAGCCAGGCATGGTGGCGAGTGCTTGTAGTGCCAGCTACTTGGGAGGCTGAGGCAGGAGAATTGCTTGAACCCAGGAGGCAGAGGTTGCAGGGAGCCGAGATGGCACCCCTGTACTCCATCTCAAAAAAAAAAAAAAAAAAAAAAAATTAGCTGGGCGTGGTGGCGCATGCCTGTAATCTCAGCTACTCAAGAGGCTGAAGTGGGAGAGTATTGAGCCCAGGAGGTTGAGGCTGCAATGAGCTGTGATCATGCCACTGCACTCCATTCTGGGCAACAGGAGGCCCTGTCTCCAAAACAACAAAAAAGGATTTAGGTTAGTGGTGTGGCTTCAGTAATAGGTGGTGGGAAGTTAGCCAGATTCTTGAGACATTGCTAAATATGCTACAGCTGGTGGTGAGGCTACTTTTCTCTAACCAGAGCTGCTCTTAAACCAGTTTAAAGGCTAACAGACTCAGATTAGTAGTGCTAGGAGTAAGCCCTGCATCAGAAAAAGGCTGAGCCAGATTCTCTCCAAGGACCTATCATATTAACTGAATTTGACTTCATAGTTTTCTGGCTCATATTTAAAAAATAAATAAATAAATATATATACATTTTTGCCTAGTTACCACCCCTCTCCAGTGTTTCTTTTTTTAATTTTTAAAAAATAATTAGGCTGGGCACGGTGGCTCATGCCTGTAATCCCAGCACTTTGGGAGGCCAAGGCGGGCGAATCACAAGGTCAGGAGATTGATACTAAAATACAAAAAATTAGCTGGGTGTGGTGGCAGGCACCTGCAGTCCCAGCTACTCAGGAGGTTGAGGCAGGAGAATGGCGTGAACGCAGGAGGCAGAGCTTGCAGTGAGCCGAGATCATGCCACTGCACTCCAGCCTGGGCGACAGAGCAAGACTCCATCTCAAAAAAATAAAAAATTAAATTCACTTATGAGCTATTAATAGAGGTCTCTCTTCCCAAGGTGCTAATATTCTGCTAGGATTAGGCTTTGGCTAAAATATTCATACATAGTACTTTGAGCAGAAAAGCAAATCACATATTAATGATTAGCAGTGACATTTTGCAGTAAAGTATGTCTTCCAGATTATGGACATCTTATTTATCTTTGTTTAGATCCCCATAGAACACATTTAATGATGGACTCAACCCTACTTAAGCTTTATTGTACTTTATATGGAAATGTTGATGTGTGAATTCTGACATGTGAAATTTTACCTACAATAATATAGCATTTACCTCACATAGTTTATACTTAATCTTGACAGGTGAAGCAAAAATTTTCCCTTATTTATTAGGGGAATGGTCTGACAAATCTACAGAAGTTTAACCTGTCCATGCACACATGCCAACCAGTGGTGAAGTACATAAGGCTCATGTTAGTTTCAGTATTCCCCAGGGAAGCAAGACTGTCTCTGTTTTACAAAAGGGAAAATAAGGCAAAGATGCTGGGATTTTCTTGTGATCTGCAAGGCACTATGCAGAGCCAAGAAAAAAAATTTGCAGGTTTTGCTGGCCTCAGCAAAATCTCTGGTGGTTCTGTGCTAGGTTTCAACCATTTTAACATAGGAAGTTTAACATATGTCGGGTGCGTGGCTCATGCCTATAATCCTAGCATTTTGGGAGACTGAGGCAGGTGGATTGCCTGAGCTCAAGAGTTTGAGACCAGCCTGGGCAACACCGCGAAACCCCATCTCTACTAAAAATACAAAAAATTAGCTGGGCATGGTGGTGTGCACCTGTAATCCCAGCTACTGGGGAGGCTGAGGCGCAAGAATCGCTTGAACCCAGAAGGCAGAGGTTACAGTGAGCCAAGATCGCGCCACTACACTCCAGCCTGGGCGACAGACTGAGACTCTGTCTCAAAATAAATAAAAAAAATAAACATATCTTGATTTCTATGTCATTGGCAGAAAAAGAAAAAAAAATTTCTGCAAAAGAGTTCTATATCATCACTGCCCAATAACACTCCTGGCAGTGATGGAAGTGTTCCGTATCTGTGCTGTCCAATTTGTGGCTACTGTGGTTACTAAGTACCTGAAATGTGGTTTATTCCACTGAGAAACTGAGTTTTTAATTTAATTATAATTAGCTACATGTAGCTAGTGGCTACTCTATTGGACAGCAGTTTAGTAAAATAAGCTGCTCATAGGTAGGGAAAAAGCCCTGCAGAATTACATAATTTTTATTTTAGAAAACCTTTCACCCCAAAACAGTACTGTTGAGTAGGACAAATGTATTTTTTTGTTTTGAGATGGAGTCTCGCTCTGTCGCCAAGGCTGGAGTGCACCGGCATGATCTCGGCTCACTGCAACCTCTGCCTCCCAGGTTCAAGCAATTCTCCTGTCTCAACCTCCCCAGTAGCTGGGATTACAGTCGCGTGCCACCACACCTGGTGAATTTTCGTATTTTTAGTAGAGATGGGGTTTCACCATATGGGTCAGGCTGGTCTTGAACACCTGACCTCAGGTGATCCACCCACCTCGGCCTCCCAAAGTGCTGGGATTACAGGCGTGAGCCACCACACCTGGCCTATATTTTTATTCCTAAACCTTACTTCTTATATGAGAAATTGCATATTGTGAATACAAAATTCCTTTAGTTCACCAAGACCAAGTTTCTCACTATAGACCATTTCAGAGTCCCATGAAGCCTCTCAAAGCTAAAAGCTCCTGAATTCATTTATCAGCTGTTTGAATTCCTACTATGAGCTAGGATGTGGGAACATGGTGATGAATGAGGCATATGTGGTTTCTGTAGCCTCAGATCTACCCCCTTCCTCAGGTTTCCAGATACATAGTGAAGCTGGCATGGCACAAAAAGACACTAGGCCCTCAGGGTACTCAAGGTGCTGTTAGAAACTTAGAAAAAGGTTGGCTGCCTGCAAGATGGACCAGAAAAGGGAAGCAACTTGCCCCAGATTGGTTTTGTAGCTTGTCAGGATTTTGCTTACAAACCTGGTCCTCAGGAAGTCACCTGGCCTAGGAGATTTGGGAAAAGGAGGGGAGAAATAAATATTCCTGGGAAGAGCTGTCAGTTTGTTGGAAGATCAATCTCGGCTTTCTTCAGACCAGAGCTAGGCTCTACTGCTGAGGAGACATGAAATGCAAGAAATGATAGAATCAGCTCCAGGAACTTGCAGGGGAAGAATGAAAAATCTGATGAGATGAATTCAATCTGAAGTGCCTTAAGGTTTGTAGGGCCTTTGAAAATCCAGGCCAAATTCAAACCGTGTATCTGTCACCCCTGCAAATCCACAAGAACCCAATGAGGTAGCATCACTGGCTCTCTCGGCAATTAAGGCTACTGAGATTTAGAAAGTTTAGGCTGGGCACGGCCGAGTGCAGTGGCTCACGCCTGTAATCCCAGCACTTTGGGAGGCCGAGGCGGGCGGATCACGAGGTCAGGAGATCGAGACCATCTGGCTAACACGGTGAAACCCCGCCTCTACTAAAAATACAAAAAAAGCCGGGTGTGGTGGCACATGCCTGTAGTCTCAGCTACTCGGGAGGCTAAGGCAGGAGAATGGCGTGAACCCGGGAGGCAGAGCTTGCAGTGAGCTTAGATCGCACCACTGCACTCCAGCCTGGGCAACAGAGCAAGACTCCATCTCAAAAAAAAAAAAAAAAGTTTAGGCCGGGCGCAGTGGCCTACCTACACCTGTAATCCCAGCACTTTGGGAGGCCGAGGTAGGAGAATCACCTGAGGTCAGCCTGGACAACATGGCGAAACCCTGTCTCTACTAAAACTACAAAAAAATTAGGCAGGAGCCTGTAATTCCAGCTATTCGGTAGGCTGAAAGTAGGAGAATCACTTGAACCCAGGAGGCGGAGGTTGTAGTGAGCCAAGATTGCGCCACTGCACTCCAGCCTGGTTGACAGAGTAAGACTCCGTCTCAAAAAAAAAAAAAAAAAAAAAAAAAAAAACAAAGAGACTCCATCTCAAAAAAAAAAAGAAAGAAACTGTGATAAGTACCACAAATTACACAAAATGGGTCCAATGGCAGGGAATAATGGGAGGACATATCTACTAAGCTACAGGTGGTTTGGGAGGGCATTCCGATACTTGATCCTGAAGCTAAGACCTGAAGGATAAGTTAGCTCTAAAGCAGTAAAGAGAAAGGTCCCTTCAGATTTAAAAAAAAAAAAAAAAGAAGCCCTGAGGCAAGAAAGAGCTCAGTGTATACAAGGATCTGAAAGGAGAGTCAGTATGGTCAGAAAAGGATAGATAAGCAGGGAAAAGGGCCTGAGATAATAAAGTGTGACAGAGGAAAGGCAAACTAAGGGATTTGGCATTTTACTTTAGATAAAATGGGGAGTTGCTGAAAGGTTCTACATAACGAAAGGAACGTCTGATTTACCTGATTTACATTTCACAAGATCATTCTGGCTACTAAATGGAGAATACTTTGAAGACCCAAGGGTAAGAAAGAGACAGACCTGGAGGTCACTGTAGTCATCTTGGTGGGAGAGGACAGCATGGTCTAGACTATGGTTGTGGCAAAGATATGGAGAAAAGAGGCAACATGTGATATAAACATCATCAAGAGCTGCTAATGGTTGGGGAGGGGGTAAGAATGACTACCAGGAATCTGGCTGGAAAAGAGAATGGGATAAGGAAGACTGAAGGAGATGGCCGGGCGCGGTGGCTCACGCTTGTAATCCCAGCACTTTGGGAGGCCAAGGTGGGCGGATCACGAGGTCAGGAGATCGAGACCACGGTGAAACCCCGTCTCTAGTAAAAATACAAAAAATTAGCCGGGCGTGGTGGCGGGCACCTGTAGTCCCAGCTACTCAGAGAGGCTGAGGCAGGAGAATGGCGTGAACCCGGGAGGCGGAGCTTGCAGTGAGCTGAGATTGCGCCACTGCACTCCAACCTGGGCGACAGAGCGAGACTCCATCTCAAAAAATTAAAAAAAAAAAAAAAGGAAGACTGAAGGAGAAATGATTTTAGAGTGGGGACTCTCAGGAGCTCTATCTCAGATATACCAAGTTTGAGGTGTATTAAGACAACCAGCCAGGTGCAGTAGCTCATGCCTGTAAACCCAGCACGTTGGGAGGCCAAGGCGGGCGGAACCCGAGGTCAGTAGTTCGAGACCAGCCTGGCCAATATGGTGAAATCCCGTCTTTACATTTTGTATCTAAAGATACAAAAATTAGCCAGGTGTAGTGGCACATGCCTGTAGTCCTAGCTACTCGGGAGACTGAGGCAGAAGAATCGCTTGAATCCGGGAGGCGGAGCTTGCAGTGAGCCAAGATCGCGCCACTGCACTCCAGCCTCGGCAACAGAGCGAGACTCCATCTCAAAAAAAAAAGAACCAAGAAGAAATGTCAACTAGGTCTCCAGATCCCTGAATCTTGAGCACAGAAGAGAAGTTTCAAACTGGAGATATCAAGAGTCTTTAGCACCTGGATCAGTGTTACATAATAGAAATACAATGTGAGCCACAAATGCAAACCACATAGGGAACTGAAACAGGTGAAATTAAATTGTATTAATTTTATTTTCCCAAGATAGTCTAGTGGTTAGGAAAAAAACAAAAACAATTTTAATGTATTTTTACCCAATATGTGCAAAAATGATCATTTCAACATATAATGAGCATTAAAAAATGAATATATTCTTTTTTTTTTTTTTTTTTTGAGAGACTCTTGCTCGTTGCCCAGGCTAGAGTGCAGTGGCCCAATCTTGGCTCACTAGAACCTCCGCCTCCCGGGTTCAAGCAATTCTCCTGTCTCAGCCTCCCAAGTAGCTGGGACCACAGGCACGTGCCACCACGCCTGGCTAATTTTTGTATTTTTAGTAGGGATGGGGTTTCACCATCTTGCCCAGGCTGTTCTCAAACTCCTGACATCAAGTGATCTGCCCGCCTTGGCCTCCCAAAGTGCTGGGATTACAGGCGTGAGCCACTACGCCTGGCTTATCATATTAATTTTTAAAATCCCATAGGTATTGGGTACTCACAGCACTGTATATGGCTCTGGCTACCACACTGAAGAGCACAACTCCAGATGGTATACAAAGCCAAAGCAATGAATGAAGTCCTGAAGAGGATTTCAAACTTGGCACTACTGATAACTGGGAAAGGTGCCCCTCCTGTGCATTGGAGGATGTTTAGCCACATCCCTGGTGAGAGAAACCCCCTAAATTGTGACAATTAACAATGATTTCAGGGAATCTCTGAGCCTATTCTAGTTGCCCATTTAAAAAAAAAAAAAAACAAAAACAAAAACAAAAAAAATGGTCAGGCTAGGCCAGGCACAGTGGCTCATGCCTGTAATCCCAGCACTTTGGGAGGCCGAGGCAGGCGGATCGCCTGAGGTTGGGAGTTCAGACCAACCTAACCACCACGGAGAAATCCCATCTCTACTAAAAATACAAAATTAGACGGGCGTGGTGGTGCGTGCCTGTAATCCCAGCTACTAGGGAGGCTGAGGCAGCAGAATCTCTTGAATCCAGGAGGCAGAGGTTGCACTGAGCCGAGATCGTGCCATTGCACTCCAACAGCCTGGGCAACAAGAGCAAAACTCCATCTCAAAACAAAAAAAAAAGAAAATTAAAAAAAGGGTCAGGCGAGGTGGCTTACATCTGTAATCCCAGCACTTTGGGAGGCTGAGGCAGGCAAACGGCTAGAGCTCAGGAGTTCAAGACCACCCTGGGCAACATGGCAAAACCACGACTACAAAATACAGAAATTAGTTGGGCATGCTGGCATGCGCCTGTGGTCCCAGCTACTTGGGAGGCTGAGGTGGGAGAATTGCTCGAGCCCGGGAGGAGGCGTAGGTTGAACACAGCACTCTAGCCTGGGTGACATAGGAAGACCCTGTCTCAAAAAAAAGGTGGGGGAGGGGGCAGGCGAGGTGGCTCATGCCTATAAATTTTTTTTTTTTTTTTTTTTTTTTTTGAGATGGAATCTTGCTCTGTCGCCCAGGCTAGTGTGCAGTAGCGCTATCTCATCTCACTGCAACCTCCACCTCCTAGGTTCAAGTGATTCTCCTGCCTCAGCCTCCCAAGTAGCTGGGACTACAGGTGCGCACCACGACAACTGGCTAATATTTTATATGTTTAGTACGGACGGGGTTTCACCATGTTGGCCAGGCTGCTCTCGAGTTCCTGACCTCAAGTGATCCACCCCCCTGGGCCTCCCAAAGTGCCGGGATTACAGGTGTGAGCCACTGCGCCCGGCCTAATCTTAGTACTTTGGAAGGCTGAGATAGGAGTATAGCTTGAGCCAGGAGCTCCTAACCAGCCTGGGCAACATAGGGAGACCCCATCTCTACCAAAAGATAAAAATAAAAAATAAATTAGCCGGGTGCAATGGTGCATACCTGTGTAGTTCCAGCTACTTGGAAGGCTGAGATGGGAGGACCGCTTCAGCTCAGGTCGAGGCTGCATTGAGCCATACTCATACCACTGTACTCCAGCCTAGGCAACAGAGCAAGACCGCACCTAAAAAAAAAAAAAAGACTAAAAAATTGATCAGGGGCTGAGGATTAACTACAAAGGGGCACAAGGGCTTTTTGGCTGACAAAAATGTTCTGTATTTTGATTGCAACAATGGGAACAAGATTGTAACCATCAGTTATCAAAAGTACATTGTCAAACTGGGCACAGTGGCTCACGACTGTGCCTGTAATCCCAGCACTTTGGGCGGCCAAGGTGGTGGATCACCTAAGGTCAGGAGTTCGAGACCTGCCTGGACAACATGGTGAAACTCCATCTCTACTAAAAATATAATAATTAGCCGGACATGGTGGCACGCATCTATAATCTCGGTTACTCAAAAAGCTAAGGCACAAAAATCGCTTGAACCCGGGAGGTGGAGACTGCAGTGAGCCGAGATAATGTCACTGCACTCCAGCCTGGGCAATAGAGTGAGACACCATCTTTAAAAAAAAAAAAAACCACAAAAAAAGGCCCCGCAAAAAAGTACATTGTCACAATGTGTCAAATTGTTTTCAAAATTGGTATATTTTATTGTTTGAAAATAATACTTCAGGCCGGGCACGGTGGCTCACACCTGTAACCTCAGCATTTTATGAGGCCAAGGTGAGCAGATCAACTGAGGCTGGGAGTTCGAGACCAGTCTGACCGACATGGAGAATCCCCATCTCTACTAAAAAAATACAAAATTAGGCCAGGCGCGGTGGCTCACACCTGTAATCCCAGCACTTTGGGAGGCCGAGGCGGGCGGATCACAACGTCAGGAGATCGAGACCATCCTGGCTAACACAATGAAACCCCGTCTCTACTAAAAATACAAAAACAAAATTAGCCAGGCTACTAAAAATACAAAAACAAAATTAGCCAGGCGTGGTGGCAGGTGCCTGTAGTCCCAGCTACTCTGGAGGCTGAGGCGGGAGAATGGCGTGAACCCAGGAGGTGGAGCTTGCAGTGAGCTGAGATTGTGCCACTGCACTCCAGCCTGGGCGACAGAGAGAGACTCCGCCTAAAAAAAGAAAAATACAAAATTAGCCAGGCATGGTGGCGGGCACCTGTAATCCCAGCTACTCGGGAGGCTGAGGAAGGAGAATCGCTTGAATCCGCGAGGCGGAGGTTGTGGTGAGCTGAGATTGCACCATTGCACTCCAACCTGGGCAACAAAAGCAAAACTCCATCTAAAAAAAAAAAGAATACTTCAGGGCCGTCTCTTCCTGGTTCTTCCCAGAGTCAGAAAAAACTGGGTTGAAAGGGTGTTTAAAAAAAAAAAAACTCAGAAGAGCTGATTTTTTAAAAAAGTAATCACATTATGACACTGCTTAAAAACCTACAAGACTAGTTGACTCAGAGTGAAGGCCAGAAAGGCCCTAGAAGATTAACTACTAGATCTGCTAACTACCTGACCTCTTCTGCTCCTCTCTCCTCTCACTCCCTCTTGCCACTGGCCTCCTTACTATTAGAACACTCCCACCTTGAGACCCTTGCTCAAGATATTCTCTCTACCTGGCGTACTTTTCCCCTAGATACCTGTTGCTAACTTACATCTAATTCAACTCATTGCTCAAATCTCACTTTTTTAAGAGGCCCAGGCCGGGCACAGTGGCTCATTCCTATAATCCCAGCACTTTGGGAGGCCAAGGTGAGAATCGCTTGAGCCCATGAGTTCAAGAGCACCGTAGGCAACATAGCGAAAACCCATATCTGCAAGAAATACAACAATTAGTGGGGTGTAGTGGCATGCCTGTAGTCTCAGCTACTCAGGAGGCTGGGGTAGGAGGATCAACTGAGACTGGGAGGTGGAGGTTGCAGTGAGCCAAGATCACCCCACTGCACTGCAGTCTGGGTGACAGAGTGAGACCCTGTCTCAAAAAAAAAAAAAAGAAAAAAGAAGTGCCGGGTGCAGTGGCTCACGCCTGTAATATCAACACTTTGGAAGGCCAAGGCGGGTGGATCACCTGAAGTCAGGAGTTCGAAATCAGTGGGGCCAACATGGTGAAACACCATCCCTACTAAAAATACAAAAATTAGCCAGGCGTGGTGGTGCATGCCTGTAATCCCAGCTACTGAGGAGGCTAAGGCAGGAGAATCACTTGAATCTAGGAGGCAGAGGTTGCAGTGAGCCGAGATCACGCCACTGCACTCAAGCCTGGGCAACAAGAGTAAAACTCCATCTCAAAAAAAAAATTTAGCTGGGCATGGTGGTATGCGCCTGTAATCCTAGCTACTCAGGAGGCTGAGGGAGAAGAATCGCTTGACCCCGGGAGGCGGACGTTGTAGTGAGCTGAAATGGCACCACTGGACTCCAGCCTGGGTGACACAGACAGACTCCATCTCAAAAAATTAAAAAAAAGAAATTATCTGTAGGCCGGGCACAGTGGCTCACACCTGTAATCCCAGCACTTTGGTAGGCTGACGCAGGAGGATCGCTTAGGCGCAGAAGTTCAAGACTAGGCTGGGCAACATGGGAAAACCTTGTCTCTAAAAAAAAAAAAAAAAAAAAAATTTAATCAAAATTGAGCTGGGCATGGTGGTGCGGGCCTGTAGTCCCAGCTACTCAGGAGGCTGAGGTGAGAGGATAGCTTCAGCCTGGGAGATCAAGGTTGCAGTGAGACATGTTTGCACCACAGCACTCCAGCCTAGGGGACAAAGTGAGACCTTGTCTCAAAAATAAAATTTGTTTAATAGTAGGGTTTGGTGGCATATGCCTGTAGTCCTGAGTACTTGGGAGGCTGAGACAGGAGGATCATTTGGGCCTGGGAGCTATCGCTGCAGTGAGATAGATAACACCGTGGCACTCTAGCCTGGATGACAGAGCAAGACCTTGTCTCTAAAATAAGTAATATTTTTAGAGAGTCTTGCTGTTGTCCATGCTGGACTTGAACTCCTGGGCTGCTCAAGCGATCCTTACACCTCGGCCTTCCAAGTACCTGAGACTACAGGTGCATGCCATTGTGCCCTGCTTAATTTTTGCCTTTTTAATTGAGGCATATATTCAAAGTGTGATTCCCTACCCTGGGCGACAGAGCAGGACTCTGTCTCAGAAAAAAAAAAAGAGAGAGAGAGAAAAAAGAAAACCCACGTATAATTTTTGACTTCCCAAAACTTAGTAGCCTGCTGTTGACTGGAAGCCTTACAGGTCATAAGTCAATTAACATATTTTGTGTGTTATATGTATACTGTATTCTTACAATAAAAGCTAAAGAAAAGGCTGGGCGCGGTGGGTCACACCTGTAATCCCAACACTTTGGGAGGCCAAGGCAGGTGGATCACCTGAGGTCAAGAGTTCGAGAACAGCCTGACCAATATGGTGAAACCCTATTGTCTCTACTAAAAATACAAAAGTTAGCTGGGCGTGGTGGCATGTGCCTATAGTCCCAGCTACTCGGAAGGCTGAGACAGGAGATTTGCTTGGACCCAAGAGGCAGAGGTTGCAGTGAGCCGAGATCGCATCGCTGCACTCCAGACTGGGTGCCAAAGCAAGACTCCCTCTCAAAAAAAAAAAAAATCATTAAGTAGAAGTGAATCATCATAAAGGTGTTCATCCTGATAGTATTCATGTTGAGTAGGCTGAGGAAAAGTAGGAGGAAGGGTTGGTCTGTCTGTCTCAGGGGCGGCAGAGGCAAAAGAAAATCCATGTATTAGTGAACCTGCACAGTTCAAACCCTTGTTGTTCAATGGTCAACTGTACAAAGGAAGCCCCAAACTCAGTTTGGTGTCAATGTTCCTTACATTGTGAAACTGAGAAGTCCCATCTTGTTGCATATCTGAATACAAACAATTCTGATGTTGAATAGAGGAACTCAAAGAAACCAGCAGGCACACACAACCCTCAATGGAAGCACCAGCGCCCAGTGGACAGAGTACTCAGCCTCCCTGTTGTGACAACTTAAGACAAAAATGAGAGCAGTAATAAAATGCTCAATTCACTCATCACTAGCTAAGTACTTTCTCCTTTGGTGTCTTGTCTCCTTAAGGGACAGGAAGCACCATCCCTGTTTTGGTGGGGGTGGGGGTGGGGGTGTATGTTTCAGACAGGTCAGGTCTCACTAGGTTGGCCAGGCTGGCCTTGGAACTCAGGTACTCAATATTTGCACCTCAGCCTCTGTAGTAGCTGAGACTACAGACATGCCCCACCACGCCCGAAACCATCCCAATTTTGTATCTGAAGGGTGCTATTTACCTGCCATAAAGTAACACAAGTCCCTATTCCTGTCAGATTTGCATCTGGTGAGAAGCTGGAAGGTTCACTCATGTTAAGCCATCATAATCTGGCTTGACAAAACAGAGTTGTTGCATGACAAAACTTAATAATGCAAGAACATGGTTTAACAAAGCAAATATTAAGGCTTCAAAAAGTCCCCTGCCCCACCTTCCCCAGAAACCAAATGCTTTTGCCTTTTTAGCTGTTTTTTACCTTTATTTCTGAATAAGATGTTCATAATCCATTTGCCACTTTTAGAAATTTCCTCATTTCGGCCGGGTGTGATGGCTCACGCCTGTAATCCCAGCACTTTGGGAGGCCAAGGCAGGCGGATCAAGAGGTCAGGAGATCGAGACCATCCTGGCTAACACGGTGAAACCCCATCTCTACTAAAAATACAAAAAAATTAGCAGGGCGTGGTGGAGGGCGCCTGTAGTTCCAGCTACTTGGGAGGCTGAGGCAGGAAAATGGCATGAACCCGGGAGGCAGAGGTTGCAGTGAGCCGAGATTGCGCCACTGCGCTCCAGCCTGGGCGACCCAAAAAAAAAAAAAAAAAAATTTCCTCATTTCTATGAGTTTTGCTCTTACACATATTACCCACCCATCCCCACTTCATCAGATTATTACAATATTCAGAGCTGCTACAATCATAACTAGGTAAATATCACACACAGTTGAATCCTGCTATAGTTTTGAGTGTCCCCCCAAAATTCATGTTAAAATCCGAATCCCCATGGTGAAAGTATTAGGTACACCTTTGAGAGGTGATTATGCCACAGAACACAGCCCTCATCAATGGGATTTGTGCCCTTATATAAAAGAAACTCCAGAGAAATCCCTCACCCTTCCTGCCTTGCAAACTCAAGACAGAATCCAGACACCAAGTCTGCCACGGCCTTGATCTCGGCTTTCCCAGCCTCCAAAACTGTTGAGAAATAAAATTCTGTTGTGTATAAGCCATCCAGTTTATGGTCTTTTGTTACAGCAGCTCAAACAGACTAAAAAAATCCTCATGTTGGCGGGGTGCGGTGCCTCACGCCTGTAATCCCAGCACTTTGGGAGGCTGAGGTGGGCGGATCACGAGGTCAGATTGAGACCATCTTGGCTAACACGGTGAAACCCTGTCTCTACTAAAAATACAAAAAAATTAGCCAGGTGTGGTGGCGGGCGCCTGTAGTCCCAGTTAACTTGGGATGCTGAGGCAGGAGAATGGCGTGAACCCGGGAGGTGGAGCATGCAGTGAGCCAAGATCATGCCACTGCACTCCAACCTGGGTGACAGAGCAAGACTCCACCTCAAAAAAAAAAAAAAAAAAAAAAAAAAAGTGTACTTTCTCTTGCTACAACCTGGACTACTGTTCTCCAAATCCACTGCAGAAAGGGAGTCCTGGGACTTCCCATCACCATCATCCTGGGAATTCCCTTTACCTCAGAATGAGATCATGTGTAAGAACACAAAAGTACTGAGAGCAAACTGACCTGGGTAATTTGAAACAGCACTTAATACTAGTGCCAATGATCAATGATCTCTCTCACTCTACTCCATCCCCCACGAGTCTACTTTAGTACTGATGTGTAGCTCTAGGGTAAGGAGCCTGGTTTAATTCAGCATTCACCCAAAACAACCCCAATTTTGAGGATGCCTGGAAAACTTTTGAGACAGGATCCCACTGTAACCCAGGATGGAGTCCAGTGACACCATCTCTGCTCACTGCAACCTCTGCCCCTGGCATCAAGCAATCCTCCCATCTCAGCCTCCTGAGTAGCATGACTGGCTCATTTTTAAATTTATTATTATTAATTTACTTATTTGAGACGGAGTCTAGCTCTGTTGCCCAGGCTGGAGTGCAGTGGCACAATCTTGGCTCACTGCAAGCTCCACCTCCCGGGTTCATGCCATTGTCCTGCCTCAGCCTCCCAAGTAGCTGGGACTGCAGGCGCCCACCACCACGCCCAGCTAACTTTTTATATTTTTAATAGAGACAGGGTTTCACCTTGTTAGCCAGGATGGTCTTGATCTCCTGACCTCGTGATCCGCCTGCCTCGACCTCCCAAAGTGCCGGGATTACAGGTGTGAGCCACCGCGCCCGGCCTATTATTATTATTAAGACAGACTTTCACTCTCGTTGCCCAGGCTGGAGTTCAATGGCACAATCTCAGCTCACTGCAACCTCCTCCTCCCAGGTTCAAGCAATTCTCCTGCCTCAGCCTCCCAAGTAGATGAGATTACAGGTGCCCACCACCATGCCCGGCTAGTTTTTTGTGTTTTTAGTAGAGATGGGGTTTCTCCATGTTTGACAGGCTGGTCTTGAACTCCCGACCTCAGGTGATCTGCCCGCCTTGGCCTCCCAAAGTGCTGGGATTACAGGCGTTGAGCCACCATGCCTGGCCGGAAAACTTTAAAAGCAAAGTTAACAGGGTTAATATCAAGTTAAACTCCAAGATCACCCTGAAAACTCTGCCCTCATAGATCCTTTGACCCATGCAGAACAAGGCCGGGGCACATGTCATCAATACAAAATAGTATGACCATTCCCACCCCGACCTGACTTCCAAGGACATACCAATTATTTGTACACCCAAGGCCCAGACAAGCAGCAGCTTGTGGAGGCACAGTGAGGACCGGCACAATGCCCTATTCATCTTTGTATTCGCCACATGGTAACCTAATTGCAGGAAATCAGGGAGTACCTAGTGAAATACAAAGCCAGCTAGACATTTACTAGAGAGAATGAACAGTGAAATGCTATGGGGGAAAAAAATCAGTTTATTAAAGCATTACTCTTGAAAAACTACATTTTGGCCAGGCGCAGTGGCTCACATATAATCCACGCAAAAACTCTGGGAGGCCAAGGCAGGAGGATCCCTTGAGCTCAGGAGTTCAAAGTTACGATGAGCTACAATCATGCCACCACACTGCAGCTTGGGTGACAGAGCTAGATGTCTAAAAAACAAAAAGCAAGAAAAAGTACTTTATTACTCCTAAGGAGTGGCAGCATAACCTTGTCAATTACACAGAGCCAACTACATGGCTTCAACTCAAAGATACACTTGATTGGAAACATAGACAAAAACAACTTCATAATACATCGATGTTGAAAATCAGTGAGTTATAGTCAATCTTTTCAAATCACCTCTTAAAAATAATTCGTCTTGCTGTCACCTAGGCTGGAGTATAGTGACACAATCAGCTCACCACAGCCTGAAACTCCTGGGCTCAAACTATCCTCCCGCTTCAGCCTCTCTTAGTAGTTGCAACTTCAGCTGCATATCACCACACAGAGCTAACTTTAAAATCGTCTTAGAAATGGGATCCTATGTTGCCTAGCCTGCCATTGTTCTTGGTAAAGTGTTTCTCCTCTCAACAAGTCAATAAATAGTTTAAGGCTAGGTGTTATGGCTCATGCCTGTAATTCCAGCACTTCAGGAGGCAGGTGGATCACTTGAGTCCAGGAGTTTGAGACCAGCTTGGCCATGGTGAAACTCCATCTCTACCAAAAATACAAAAATTAGCCAGGTGTGGTGGCAGGCGCCTGTAATCCCAGCTACGCAGGAGGCTAAGGCAGGAGAATCACTTGAACACGGGAGGCAGAGGCTGCAGTGAGCCAAGATCATGCCACTGTACTCCAGTCTGGGCAACAGAGAGACTCTGTCTCAAAACAAAAACAAAAACAAAAGCAATAAATGGTTTAAAAAAGAGAAAATGCAAAAGCATCTAGTATGAATATAGCATTAAGCCAGGCCAGATTCTGAGTCATGAAATAACTACTCTTACATTGTCTGTTACAGGGAGATCAGAATCTCAAAGCAGAAAGCAAAAATGACTTCCTCTAATAGAATCAAGAAATTAAAAAAAAAAAATTTTTTTTTTTTTTTTGAGAGAAGTCTCGCTCTTGTCCCCCAGGCTTGATTGCAATGGCTCAATCTCAGCTCACTGCAACCGCCACTTCCCGGGTTCAAACGATTCTCCTGCCTCTGCCTCCCAAATAGCCGGGATTAATGCGCTTGCCACCATGCCCGGCTAACTTTTGTATTTTTTAGTAGAGATGGGGGTTCACCAAGTTGGCCAGGCTGGTCTAGAACTCCTGGCCTCCCAAAGTGCTCGGATTACAGGCGTGAGCCACCGTGCCTGGCAAAAAAATTTTTTTTTCTGAGACAAATTTTGAGACACTGTAGTGCAGTGGCCTGATCTTAACTCGCTGCAGCCTTGACTTCCCGGGTTCAAGTGATCCTCCCACCTCAGCCTCTGGAGTAGCTGGGACCACAAATGCACACCACTATGCCCAGCTAATTTTTTAATTTTTTTTTTTTTTTGAGACAGTCTCACTCTGTTGCCCAGGCTGGAGTGCAGTGGCGCGATCTCAGCTCACTGCAAGCTCCGCCTCCCGGGTTCACGCCATTCTCCTGCCTCAGCCTCTCCGAGTAGCTGGGACTACAGGCGCCCGCCACCACGCCCAGCTAATTTTTTTGTATTTTTAGTAGAGACGGTGTTTCACCGTGGTCTCAATCTCCTGACCTCGTGATCCGCCCGCCTCGGCCTCCCAAAGTGCTGGGATTTCAAGTGTGAGCCACCACGCCTGGCCAATTTTTTAATTTTTTACAGAGACAGGGTTTCACCATGTTGCCCAGACTGGTCTTGAACTCCTGAGCACAAACAACCTGCTTGCCTCAGCCTCCAAAAGTGCTGGGATTACTGGCGTTGAGTCACTGCACCTGGCCAAGGAGTTAAAATTTTATTTTATAAAATACTTTTTTGAGAAGGAGTTTTGCTCTTGTTGCCCAGGCTGGAGTGCAATGGCGCAATCTTGGCTCACTGCAACCTCCACCTCCTGGGTTCAAGTGATTCTCCTGCCTCAGCCTCCTGAGTAGCCGGGATTACAGGTGCGTGCCACCACACCCAGCTAATTTTTTGTATTTTTAGTAGAGACAGGGTTTCACCATGTTGGTCAGGATGGTTTCGAACTCCTGACCTCGTGATCCACCCGCCCTGGCCTCCCAAAGTGCTGAGATTACAGGCGTGAGCCACCATGCCTGGCCGGAGTTAAAATTTTAACTAGTTTTGTAATGCAAAAATATACCATATCCATGTTTATCATGTCACTTCTGCAAATCCTTCACTGACCATCCCCATCTAAACAGAATTCTCTACTTGACATTTCTGCATTGTCTCCTCCCTCAGAATAGAAGCTCCAGAACTGTATGTATCCCCAACACTTAAAACACCACCTTCCAGAGTATCACTCAATAAAATATTTGTTGAATCAATGAATACTGTTAGTCTCCAATGTTTGAAATTTGCCAACCCTACCCATCAGATCAAAGGGTATACTGACAAGAGTAAAAATGGCGTTCAGTGGTGGGTCTGTCCTTTAGAGAAAAAGAAACCAAAGTAGGTATGTACGACCCTCCAAGAGAAATGGCAGAGAACCAACCCAGCCAGGAAAGGAAAAACTAATGGAAAAACATTTGCTGGGAAGATTAAATGAGAACACAAGAAACACCCAGCACAGGCTTCACATACAAAAATATTCAATAAATTACATGTTGTATAGAGCTGTTCAAATCTTGGTCATCTATGATTAGAGAGAATCTAACAGGAGGAAGCAATTAATTAAAAAAAAAAATCTGAGAAACCACCTAAGTAAAGACCAGCTTCTTTATCTCCCCATCATCATAACCCGACTTCCCTGAAAGGGTAATGCCTGGCATACAGTAGGTGCTCAGTATTTGTTGAATGATTCTGAGAAATGCTCTAACTAGACACAGTCCTGTATCTGTAGAAACTGGAGCAAGAAGGTACAGACCAAACATATGGAAGACAAATAACTGTTTCAAGAAAAACGTGAGGCGAAGAGGCGGCAGTTCTTGCACTCAGCCCCATCATTCAACAAGGTATCTAAAGCCTCGTATGTTGGGTCATTTCTCCATGCCTATGATTTAAAGGCTGTAAACCCAAGTAATGAGGTGCTAGTGGGACCATTCAGGCATTCTTTGGATTTTGGCAGAGCTAAACAAATAGATGGCAAAAGGCATCAACACATGTCACTGGCCTACAGTTAGCAAAGTACTCTTGGAGCCACAGCTTCATTTTTTTCACATGGCACGAAGAGCGAAAACTGACTTCCTCTTCCCCTAAACCTCTCCTTTTCCCTGGAAATTAAGTTAAGCTAGATACACTGACTGGGTGAATGGAATGTCTTAAGGGAAAGTGGTGACTGTTTCTCTAGAAGAGAAGAGCTACATCTCTAAACTAAAAGTAGTTGGTTTTATAACAAAGGTGGACCAGCGGGAAAAGTCTTCATTAGAATAAGGCTGCCTGCCTGGGCTTCTGTATAACCTCTTTCCTCTGGCACCTACAAGTCCTATTTACAATAAACAAAATAACTACAGTGACGTTCACCCAAAGCTGAGTATCTTAAAACTTTACACCCTCCCCTTTCAAGGTACAAATGAACCCCCAAACAAGCCCAAGCAAGAAGTCTCTCAAAGCACACATACCCTAAGTTGAAAAACCATTTATTTCACCGGAAAGAAAAAAAGTGATCCAACTCTATAGGTCTAGCCTTTGGACCAAAAAGAGACCCTGGAGCAGTGAGACTCTCACCAAGGTCATTCCCAAATCCAACAGCCGCAGGAGGCAGGAGGCAGGGAGGAGACAGCACAGCCCCCACCACAGTTTCTGCACACAATGAGGCCTGCTGGGAGAACAGAACATGAATGGGAAGCTACAGAAGTATTGAAGGACAGAAGAACAGGAAAATGGGCAGGAGAGGAAAGGAAAGGAAGAGAAGGTCTGAACTTAGCAAGGTAAATTAAGGTCCACGGTTCCTGAGGGACTGAACGCACAGAGCCGAGAACGTCCCGGAGATGGGGTACCACGAAGGGTGTATTCTCATGCACAACCGCAGCTCGGAATTTCAGCCCACACACATCCCACCTGAAAGAGAGCACAATACAGCGGCTTTACAGCAAAGCTCAAAAGGGCTTTCCCATTTAAAACTTCAACATCTTTACAAAGTCTGATAACTTGACACTCCTTTTAAGTTTACTTGTACCCTTCTTCCCCAGTATCACAGTGATCTCTAACAATGAAAAGAGCTTGAAGGCCAGAGAGTAACTGGGGAGGCTAAACAATCTCAGACTAAGGTCTTAAATTAATAGTATATCTTGTTTCATAAAAGTAGGCAAAGAGACATTCCTTGCTCTTGATGATGTTAACATTAGCATTCCTCAGAGAAGGTAATTCCACATCACAAGATGTCAGCAGAGGACAGGAAAAATGGAATGGTTCCAATTAGCTCCCTGAGGTTTGAAAAAAAAAAATTAACAGTATTTTCTATCTAGGAGTTACTGCCAAGGTCCGAGTTAAAAATCATTCAAAGTCTAGATAAAAGTAGCATCAACTGCACAAGTTTTAAGACCTGAGGACATCCAATTCCGACTAGGGAAGAAACTAACTTTGGAAAGAAGGTGCGGAAGGGCGTGTATAAGCTACGCATCAAGTCACTGAAGTCTCTTTTCCAGCCCAATCAGTGACTGCCTACCCAATGACCCTGGGAAAGCCACATACCTTCTGCCCTAACTGCAAAGATGACAGTTATCTATCAGTCACACACTGTTACTATAATTAAGGATCAATGGTAATGTCTGGGACACACTGGGAGTTATTCAAAACGAAGGGCATTGAGATTTACCCTTAAGTACAATAATCTCAAACACCTAGAGCCCAAAGCTGGCAAGTATCAGAAGAGAATATATTCAAGTAGAGCCAAATGGATCATGGGGCTCAAAATGTATGACAGTGGAAAAAGCCAGGGGACTCAGGGTAGAGCTGCTGGCTCAAGAGTATTAAATGCCCAAAACAGCTAGTGAGAAGATGAAGAAGGGAGTGATTTGCTTATGGCAAAGCTCCCAACCCTGGATTTCAACATTACCAAAGGAGTAAAATTAACAGGTGTGCCTGCATTCTTAAAACATATACCCTGAGAAAGCAGATGATATCAAAACTAGAACTGTGGGAATAGTTACTTAAAAAAAAAAAAACCCTAAGTGACAGGCTAGGCTGTTATAGGACAGACTGAAAGATATAGCAATGGAGTGGGCACTCTATTCAGGGAATAAATCTGAGCTGGGCAGAGAAGGTGAGTGTTAGTATCTATGCCCAGACTTCCTTGTGGAACTTTATAAAAGTAAGTTTTGTATCTCTCTACCCCAACTTACCATCAAATAAGTTCTATAAAACTCATAAGGGTTGAACCGTTCAGGAATGTCAGAAATACGCTTCAAGATTAAGATGATGCCATTTTGGTAGTCTTCTTAGTAACTGGGACCTGAGCAGTGATGACCAGTTAACTACAGTTATGGACTTTATCATCAGGGGTCATATCAGAACTTTCACACAGCACAAAACAGAACAGGAAACTTGAAGACCTTAGGAATGTCGCACACCTAGGAAACTTAACAAAGGCTCTAAGAAACAAAACACCTGAGCCTGAATGTGTGGGTCCCCAGGTAAGGTTCAATTATAGTATAGTACATAGGTGACCCAAGATTCACCAGCACATCATTCTTTATTTTTCTAGGCACAAATAGAATCAAATTGACTCCCACTACCAGAAGCCCTGAAAAATAGCCATGAGGGCCAAGGAACTCCATGTATTTTAAAGTTAAGCAGTTAGGACTTCTCTCTAGCCTGTGAGCCATCCTAGTAACCTTACCCTAACCCTGCAAAAGCAAGCAAGCAGGGCAGCCTAATTGGAGCCCTTTAGGCTGCAGGAGGGATGGCAAAACCAGAAGAGGGAACACCCCACCCCTCTCACCTCAAGCTTTAAAAGGCTGAGTACCGCGCCCGATCGGCATACTGCTCCCGCTCATACCGGGCCATGTCGTACAGAGAATTCCGCGCGGCTGCTGAAGCTTGGGACAACTCACTCTCATGCCCGTAACCGTAGCCCTCTCCAACAGTGGGGACTGGGGCTGTAGCGCGACGCAGGGGGCTCCGATCCCGCCCGTAATATGAAGTGGAAGCTGCAGTAACAGCAGCAGCGGCTGCTGCTGCAGCAGCAGCTGTGGCAGCAGCTCCTGAGGTCGGCAACAGGTGTCTATCGTAGGGATCGAGAGAGGTGGAGGTGAGGTGACTGGCCATGGCTGTATTCTGGACTTGTGGCAGCTGGGACAGGGTCTGCTCTGCGTAATTATACACGGAGGCAGCTGCAGCTGCCACTGCCTCATAGGACCGGGCAGCACGGCAGCGCTTGTAGTAGGCATCGAGCGCTCCGTACGCGTTGTTGTAATACAATGAATCCCCATAGCTCATGGTGTAAGGCGTACGCACTGCTCCGTATTGCTCATTATATTGCTCGGTCAAGTCTGCCACGCGGCCTGAACGATCTATCGGACACTCTTTGGACCAGTGCCCCTCTTTCCCGCACCGATAGCAGCCGCTCTGGTCTCCCATCCCGGGCGCAGTCCTAAGCCGGCTGGTGGACAACTGCACGTGCATTCGTTTGCCTTGAAGAAACAGACGCAAGAAGGGTTGCTATCACTCTTAGTCGTAGCCCCAGCCCCTACCCCAGACACTGGTCATAGCAATGGCTTTATCTAGACAATTCTAATGCAGGATTCATCTTTACGAAAAGATAAAAAGGAAAAAAAAAAGACTCAACATATAGATTCAGTATAATGACCTGATTTCAGGCAAAGATCACTTAGATGAAGAAATATTTCAGCTATAACAATAGTTTAAATGCTTAAGAAATAAAACTACTCTTGCTCAAATCATCTCCTAACAGGTAAAAATCATCTCCAAACAGCGGCTCAAAGTCAAAAGAAGTCAAAGAAAGAAAGAGTGCCCAAGTTTTTTCTGACACCTCCAATCCTTACTAGCAAGACAGATTTTCATTAAGCAAGGGAATGTAAGTAAAGGCCAGTTTTCCACCCTCCTCCAAAAATTTAAAAGAATCGAATAAAAGACTCCAATGATCAATCACCACTATTAAAAAATGATCTAGACTCAATCCACAGCTGAATGTGGCAAGCAAATTTCAAAGTACATCTCTGGAAAAACCCTCATGAACTGGGGAGACAAAGGGGCACAACAAGTTGAAGGACAGCCTTCTCCCTTAACTGGGCCCTTTAAACTGCTGGTTCTGATCACTGCTTTAACAAGGATTCTTTACAATCTGAGAGTTAATTTTAGTGACCCTCTACTACAGTCAAAGGCAAACAGGGCAAAAACAGGACAGATTGTTCTCAATGCCTGAAATTTTAGAATACTGTAAAAAACACGGAAGAAAGGGTGGCTGAC
Organism: Nomascus leucogenys; assembly: GCF_006542625.1. Lineage (NCBI taxonomy): Eukaryota > Metazoa > Chordata > Mammalia > Primates > Hylobatidae > Nomascus > Nomascus leucogenys. The sequence goes on along the minus strand of NC_044384.1, from coordinate 86,226,042 downwards.
GAAAGTGGGGAATAACTAGTTATACTAGTCAGTGGACCAAACTGCTCAGTTTAAGCAGAATTAAAGTACTTCTCCTGAAACTACATATCTGAGAGCCTAACTAAGAACATACATCTAATATTTTTCCTGAAAATTAAAATTTGCATTCTGGAAAAGTATTACTTCTGAAAACGTAATAAAAGCAGAAACTTTTCTAGAAAAGTTAAAACTAAGTTTTAGTAAGTCTCTACAGAAGAAATTTCTACCTAACATGATCTACCAGCGTATTGGTAAGCAAAATTCAGAAGAGATCCAAATCCTGCAAAAACTTCCCGATGCAACTGGTTATGATGCACCTAAACATATACCTGTCAAAGGAGTAAATGGTCAAAAGCAAGGGAGAGTCAACAGATGGATCCTCTAACATTAGAGAAAGTGGTAAACACACAATTTTCCTTGCAAAATTCATGTTAGATTCTGGGAGACCAGAAAACACAATAGGGAAACAGGGGTGGGAGGAACAAAATATCAAGAAGGTCTACACAGCTGGGAAGTTTAGGTTGCAGGTTATTAAAAGAGAGTAGATATGCAATTATGCACTTAGTGCCTTAAAGTGCTAGCTTGTCTCTGGCATTTGCCCAGGGGGCCACTTTGGCACCTAACAAAACCAGAGAAAACAAGTGCAACTAAGAAAGCAACTGTGCACATTCCAGACATAAAGATCACTAATAAACACCTTAATCTAAGAATCTGTTGGTTCTAATGCCAGAAAAAGAAGTTAAATTTTAAAAAATATCTAAAAGAGATTTTAAGTGGGCAAGCAATAGAGAAGATCCCCAACACTGAGAAACAGAAAGGAACAAAGACCACCCTAATAACTGCTGCTCATCAATAAACATCTGTAACTATACCAGAACAATATTAAGAAATGAGAAACGCCAATATTACATAAAATAAGGTAAAAATAACTAAGCATAGGGTAGTGTCAGGGGACCTAGGGTTCAGACACCCAGAGTTTTATATAAGGATAATTTGTCCTGAATCAAGACCACACTGTCCTCTCCTTAAACCTAACTGCTACAAGCAGACACCACCTCTTCTGACTGGGCTAAAGTGTGCGAAACAGTCCAAAAATTAGGTATCACACCACAAACCCTCCACAAGAGCAGCCTTTGCTCTCAAGTTGTTGACAAAATAATTCTCAACTTGCCAATTAAAAAAAAGCAAACTAGACCTGAGAGACCTGTGTCACTTTTCTTTACTAATGCACAGCAATGCCCATGACACAGGGCACCCATTACTAGGGGAAATAGTGATCAGACCCTCAGCTCTAAAAAAGCCCAATTTAAGGGAAATGGACGCCAAAGGCAGCAGTAATGACTCTTAACAAGGGGAGCACCCAGAAAAAGAATCGGCAACTACACTGTCAGAACACAGGTTTGAAATATAGCAAGGAGTCACGGGAATACTCCATAATTTGGATAAGGCTTTTTTTATTTTTTATTGTTTTTGTTCAGTCCTGCTTAATTAAGCTAAAAAAGGACACGCTCTTTCTGATACTGGGAACCCAAAGGAGGTGAGAGAAGAGTTCAGATAGCAGCTCACCATGATCACCACCCCTGAACTGCCACTGTTGCTTCGGACCTCAGACTTTGGAATATTTGCGTTATACGTACCATTTTAGCATCCCAAATCTGAAAATTCAAAATCCAAAATGCTCTAACAAGCATTTCCTTTGAGCAACATGTAGGCATTCAAAATGCTGGGGATTTGAGATGCTTCCAAATGAAGTGACAATCCACATCATCACCCATGCTGCCCTCCAGGCACAAAAAATTCATTTGGTTAAGACTCCAAGATAACACAAATCTAAGTGCTCTATTCACCAAAATCTTACAAAGTCCAGCCCCCCAAACCAATGAAAAGACAGTCATTACTGCCCCTAAAACCCCAGTGCCTCCTCCCCAGGAAGTCCTAAAATCAGCCTTGTAATTCTAGAGTGGCCTTATATTCAAAATACAATCCCTTGGTACAGGTATAATATAAAAGCAACAAGAACTGTAACCCTTTAAAGAGTTTGTGTAAGGTAGGACAGCTTAACAAGGATTCTGCTCCTATAAAATGTTGCTTGACATGTTTTTGCGAGGTTCTTCATGTAAAATGCAGAATTCTGATCCTGTGCTGAGGGCAATAAATTCAGAGTGAGGAACTCTGAACTGTGCTCTACTACAAAAGAATAAAAAATAAAAAATAAAAAAGGCCCAGTAACTCAGACAGCCTTCAGAGGAAAGGATTTCTGCACTGATAAGCACAAAAGCCGTAGGGGCTCCAAATAAAAGGTGAGTGGCTTTTCTCCAGGAGACATTTGCCTAAGGTAAAGCCCCTAAGTCCCATGCATTCTACATCTTAAGAAGTCCATCACCCATACTTATTTCTTTGTCACCAGCCAGCCAACAGCTGTTATCTTTACCAAACCTCTCCTTTTACTTATTCAACCATTTTTTGCACATAGCCTTGTGTTCAGCCCTCTACCCAAAGAGGGTGGTTCACCTTGAAACTCTGTGTTATCAAGGCCCCTGATGGCCTCCACTGCATCCTCTGCCCGTTCCATGTGTACGAAGGCATAATCTTTCACGATGTCACATTCAATGACCGGACCATACTCCTCAAACTTGGCTCGAAGCTCCTTATTGGTGCAGGTGGGACTGATGTTGCCCACATGCAACTTTGTTGAGGTTTTGCTCTTATTCTTGCTGGCTTCCACGTTGATGTTCACCCCATGAAGCTTGTAATGGTGCAGGTTGCGTATGGCATCTTCAGCTGCAGTTTTGTCTTCTATGTGCACAAAGCCGTAATTCTTAATGATGTCACATTCCAGCACCTTCCCATACTGCTCGAAGAGTGAGCGAATCTCCTGCTCTGTAGCCTCCCGGGGCAGGTTTCCGATGAACAGCTTCACCATCCTGACAAGAGCCTGGGAGAGAAAAACAAGACATCTGACAAAAGACCTCAGGCCCACATTCGTTCATAAAAAACGACTTTCACTCTAATGTATATTTCCAGTTTTCTCTCTCACACGCCTGCACACACACCTCCACACAATAATCAAAGGGAGGTGGGAGTGAACTAAGGCCTGCTATAGTAGCCGCCATGAACCTGTAAGAATAAGAAGACGTCTGCAATAGGGAGGTCCTTAGTAGACAAAGGGTTTGGTAAGAACCGATACCTTCCAACAGAAATGGGCATGAAAAACAGCATATGAAGAAATGGGGGTACTGGGCTTTTCCATCCACTAGGAGGACAACAGAAAACAAAAGTCTACTAGGTTTGCTGACTGCCTGCCTGAAATTATCAAGAGGCTTTTCCTCACGTAGGAACCAAAGCAGCCATCATTTCCGGGAAAATGGGCCTTGTAATAGCTACATTTGAGTTTCCTTTGGAAGTAGTGAACGCGCGACTCGGATCAGACAGCGAGGAGTGGAAAATAAAGGAAGTACTGGAGTGGGGAACGCCTCTCTCGGGGCACCGTCCTAGCTCCTGCCAAACACTGAAATGCGTGGCCACAGAAGAGAGCTTCAGATTCATTAACCAGACGATGTCTCACGGCCCGAGAAATTCCCGAAACGGGGATGTAATTGCCAGGTATAAGGGAAAGGGGGTTATCTCAGCGGAAATCTCGAGGCTTCCAAGAGGAGCCACGTCGGGCGCGGGACAGGGTGGGGGAAAAAAAGCAAGGTATTCTCAGGGGGCGGTGGGGGAAGGGCTGCTCCCGGCTTACCGCGCAATGCCGAGGACCGAGGTCGGCTCTCAGTGACGGGTGTGGAGGCTGCGAACCCACCAGGACACCCCCGAAGCCCAAGGGAGTGAGAGAAGATTTAACAGAGTACAAGAAAGGCAGTGGAATGGCTCGGAGTCTCACCCGCACAGAAACCAGAAGGGCCTCCTCCTCGCGGCGCGGACGCTTCTGACAAAACGCTAAAATGGCGGCGGCCGCAGCAGTGGCTCTGGGTAGAGGGGGGAGGTGAGCCTACAACCGGATTGGCCACTCAAGAAAGTAAAAGGCCGGCGTTCCCGCAGATCCTCTTCCTGATTGGTTACCACGGACGCCAATTACCTAAGAGGCCGGCAAGAGGTGGAAACGTCTGTAACCTCCGAGCTTTTATGCGAAAGCCAATGGGCACCAACCTCGCGAAGCCGAACTCGCTGATTGGGCAAGAGATCAGCGTGAGGGCGGACCTACAAACGTGAGCTTCGCCGGCGGGGTGCGGCCCGCCATTAGGCGGAGCGAGCTAGAGGCCTGGGGTAGCTGTCTTTTAGCTTCATGGCGCCAACTTCGTTAAGCTTCCACATTTCGCCACCTCCACGTGCACAGCCAGACAGTATTCCGCGCTCCATTTTGCCGTTCACTCTAGGTGTCTCCCTCTAACCTCCCAAGCACCACCCCTCTCGCGGCCAGGACGCTGTGGAAATAGCTTATGCAGGCACATGCCAGGGAAGAAAAACAGCGAAGAACCCCCCCACACACACCCACCCACCCCCACCACCACCACCACCTCAGGAAACCAACCTTCTCTTTGGGCCAGTAGTCCACACTGTAGCCTTGAGAGTCCCGGAGCTCCCCCAAAATCAAACCTCTCACAGGTGGTGAAAGGACCTCTGTAATGGCCTTCCAGAAGTAGGCCCGGCAGGAGGCTGCACTGTCCAGGAGACGCTGAGGACAAGTTCCCTCTGGGAACCAGCCTCCCAGGGTCCACGATGAAGAAACCTTTGTGTGGCCATGGAGACTGAAAGTATACCCCGACCCCACCCTGAGAAAAAATTGGAGCAGCAAAGGTTTTTTTGTTTTATTTTATTGGGCGCCATCAGCCAGAGCTGTTTTAATCCCCTAGAACCGACTTTAGAGGAAAGAGCGTAGTCACAACCAGCTGTAAACAAAATACAAAGTAACATTCTCCAGAGGGTCCAGCTGCTGCCTGGTTTTCTCTCATCCTTAGGCTGCTTCATATTCATTAAGCAAGCAACTTTAGTCAAGACCCTTTGCAAAGCAGCTTTTGAAAAGATTAAAAGGTGGAGTGCAGGGACTGGATGGAAGAACTTATAACACGAACAAAACAGGCTAAAAGCAGTGCAGAGTTTATGAGGAAAGGGATCATCAGGAGTGAAGATGACACAAGTACCACACACCACCATCCAAAGCAGCTTCTTCACCACCACCCCCGCCCCAAAAGGAGAAAGATTTCATAAACAGAAAGGTGAAGTCAGAGTTTGGGGGAAAAAAAAAAAAGAGTGGGTTTTAAAACCCAACACGAGGGCCGGGTGCGGTGGCTCACGCCTGTAATCCCAACACTTTGGGAGGCCGAGGCGGGTGGATCACCTGAGGTCAGGAGTTCAAGACCAGCCTAGCCAACATGGTGAAACCCATCTCTACTAAAAACACAAAAATTAGCCGAACGTGGTGGCAGGCCCCTGTAATCCCAGCTACTCAGGACGCTGAGACAGGAGAATCGCTTGAACCAGGGAGGCAGAGGTTGCAGTGAGACAAGACTGTGCCAGTGCACTCTGGCCTGGACGACAAGAGTGAAACTAAAAAAAAAAACCCAACATGATTCAGGAATCTGACTGTAGAAAACTGGTCAATAATTTATCCTAGGGTAGAAAAAGTTAAGGAACTAAAAAAAGAAAATATAACATGTACAGATGTGTTGGTCACTAATCTTGTCCACTTCATTGTGGATTCTGATGCACCTCTGAGCCTGTGTAAAGGCCACGGGATCAGTGATGAAGAAAATTTCGTCTCAGCTGCCACGTGCCCTTCAGAAGTGGCCAGCATTAGAAGGTAACACATATGGTATAGAAATCCTCTCATCTCCTTCAGTTAGATCTCATTTCAACATGTCTGGGGATAAAACTTTCTTCCAAAATACCAAAGTATAACAAGGATCAATTCATTGTTAAGTAATAATCTCTCCAGACTGAAGGAGACTGGGAACATAAATCTCAGGATCACAGTTCAAGCCCAGTGTGCGGACATCAAAACTACTAACCACCTCCGCATGCAGCCCAAAACCTAATTACTTGATTTCACCTCTGAAACCCAACTAGGTCTAGTTAGCTATGTAACACTTTACAAGCTCATCCTGAATGAACCACATTAAATAATCTCCCTGCCTTTTTTTGAGACAGTTCTTGCAATGTCACCCAGACTGGAGTACAGTGGCACTATCCATAGCTCATTGCAGCCTGGAACTCCTCAGCTTCCCAAGTAGCTGGGACTACAGATGCGTGCCACCAGGCCTTGCTATTTTTTTAATTTATTGTAGAGACAAGCTCTTTGTTGCCCAGACTGGTCTGAAATGCCTGAGCTCAAAAGCAATCCTCTCGGCCGGGCACGGTGGCTCACGCCTGTAATCCCAGCACTTCGGGAGGCCAAGGTGGGCAGATCACCTGAGGTTAGGAGTTCGAAACCCGCCTGTCTAACATGGTGAAACCCTGTCTCTACTAAAAATACAAAAAAATTAGCCAGGCATGGTGGCACGCGCCTGTAATCCCAGCTACCAGGGAGGCTGAGGCAAGAGAATTGCTTGAACCCTGGGAGCGGAGGTTGCAGTGAGCCGAGATCACGCCACTGCACTCCAGCCTGGGCGACAGAGTGAGACTCCGTCTCAAAAACAAAACCCACAAAACTATGGCAATTGTAACATATAAGAAGCAAGGATGATAAGAATAGTACTTGGGGTGGTTTAATTTAGAAAAAAGGCTGGATAATAGCCAATAAATTTCCTGCCTTTTTTTTTTTTATGAGACCAGGTCATGCTGTCACCCAGGCTGGAGTGCAGTGTCACAATCACAGGTCACTAAAGCCTTGATCTCCCGGGCTCAAGTGTTCCTCCTGTCTCTTGCCTCCCAAGTAGCTGGAATTACAGGTGTGCACCACCACACGTCTAATTTTTTTTTAATTTTTGGGAGATGAGGTCTCTATGTTGCTCAGACTGGTCTTGAACTCCTGGGCCCAAAAATAATCCTCCCACCTTAGCCTCTCAAAAGTGTTGAGATTACAGGCCTGAGATTACATGCCCAGACTTGGCTTTTTTTTTTTTTTTTTTTGAGATGGAGTCTCACTCTGTCGCCGAGGCTGGAGTGCAATCTCGGCCTCCCAGGTTCAAGTGATTCTCCTGCCTCGGCCTCCCAAGTAGCTGGGACTACAGGCGCACACTTCCACGGCTGGCTAATTTTTGTATTTTTAATAGAGACGGAATTTCACCAAGTTGGTCAGGCTGGTCTCCTGACCTCGTGAACCGCCCACCTTGGCCTCCCAAAATGTTGAGATTACAGGCGTAAGCCACCGCGTCTGGCCTAGTTTTTTGTTGTTGTTGTTTTAAGGCAATTGAAATAAATTCAAGCGGCCAGGTGCGGTGGCTCACACCTGTAATCCCAGCACTTTGGGAGGCTGAGGTGGGTGGATCACCTGAGGTCCAGAGTTAGAGACCAGCCTGACCAACATGGAGAAATCCCGTCTCTACTAAAAATACAAAATTAGCCGGACATGGTGGCACATGCCTGTAATCCCAGCTACTCCGGAGGCTGAGGCAGGAGAATGGCTTGAACCCGGGAGGCGGAGGTTGCTGTGAGCCGAGATCGTGCCATTGCACTCCAGCCTGGTCTACAAGAGCGAAACTCCATCTCAAAAAGAAAAAAAGAAATTCAAACTCCCCTCCTTGCACGGTAAGACCTTACCCCAATCTGGTTCTTGCCAGAATTTCCCAATGTTTCTAACAACCACTGCCCTTGACCACCAACTGTGCTCCCTTCAGACATACTGGCCTTATCCCAAGCTCATTTAGACTAGAATATTCTTTATTCAGGTTCTTACACTGGCCACCGATCTAAAAACATCACTCACCCCAACCCTACCTTGGAACTCTATCCTATGACTCCATGTTGTCTTTCTGAATACTTACTACCACTTGAAATCCTATACTTATTCTAAAAAAGCATGTTATTAATTCTATATTATATCCTCAGTGTTAGAACTGTACTTGGCACATGGTAAGACCCTCAAATATTTGTTGACTAAGTTAACAAGTAAACAAATGAATGTATGAGTTAACTTCTTGATAGCCAAAAGGAGGGAAATGACTTCGGGTCTTCAGTCACTATCAGGTTAAAAACCTGGACACTTATCAGTACTGAAAACACATACCTTTTCTCATCACCTAGTATACTTTCCAGTCTTCCTCAAACAGAAAAGCAGGTACCCAACAGCCAGAGGTAACCCAAGCTAACAGATTTTGATCACTTTGACAACTGGAACAAAATGAAGCTTTAGGTAGAGAAGTTTGTAGCTCAAGTGTCTTCATACTGATACAGACCTACCTGTATTTTACTGAGTACTACAGGAACTTAAGGCTTGCCCCTTAAAAAAAAATAAAATATTTTTAACTAAAAGGCCAATTAGTCCGGGTGCAGTGGCTCATGCCTGTAACGCCATCACTTTGGGAGGCCGAGGTGGGCAGATCACCTGAGGTCGGGAGTTCGAGACCAGCCTGAACAACATGGAGGAACACTGTCTCTACTAAAAAACAAAAAACAAAAAAAAATTAGCCGGGCATGGTGGCGCATGCCTATAATCCCAGCTACTAGGGAGTCTGAGGCAGGGAGAATCACTTGAACCCAGGAGGCGTAAGTTGCAGTGAGCCGAGATCGTACCACTACACTCCAGCCTGGGCAACAAGAGCAAAACTCTGTCTCAAAAAATAAATAAAGAAATAAATAAAGGCCACTTAAAAAGATCTGATCCAAATCCTCTGCCTTACCAGCTCAACTACAGAGAATGACATCAAAAGAGATGTTTTATTTATTTATCTGAGAAGGAGTTTTGCACTTGTTGCCCAGGCTGGAGTCCAATGGCACTATCGGCTCACAGAAAACCTCTACCTCCGGGATTCAAGGTATTCTCCTGCCTCAGCCTCCTAAGTAGCTGAAATTACAGGCATGCACCACCACGCCTGGCTAATTTTGTATTTTTAGTAGAAGAGGGGTTTTGCCATGTTGGTCAGGCTAGTGTCAAACTCCTGACCTCTGGTGATCCACCTGCCTCAGCCTCCCAAAGTGCTGGAATTACAGGCGTGAGCCACCATACCTGGCAAAAGGGATGTTTTAAAACCACCTTGTTGGTCAGGCACGGTGTCTCATGCCTGTAAACCCAGCACTTTGGGAGGTCAAGGCAGGTGGAGTTCGAGGCCAGCCTGGGCAACATGGAGAAACCCTCTCTCTACTAAAAATACAAAAAAAATTAGCCAGGTGTGGTGGTGCACACCTGTAGTTCCAGCCACTTGGGAGGCTGAGGTGGGAGAATCACCTGAGCTCAGGAGGCAGAGGCTGCAGTGAGCCAAGATCATGCCACTGCACTCCATCCAGCCTCAGCAACCAGAGAGACCATCTGAAAAAATTAAAATAAGTAAATAAAAGCACCTTGTCTGGAACACAGTAGATGCTATTTTGTTGACTCTTAATTTGCTGACTAGGCTACCAAGCTCCTCAGAGGTAAAGTGACTTGTCCAGTCATCTAGAAAGCTGACATTTTTTCAGAGCCAAGAATAAATATGTAATCTAGCTGCCAATCTTCAATAAAAAGGGCAGTGTATACAGGCATATAACTGAGAAATAAGAGATGAGACTCTTGGAAATGAGGTACAAATACAAATCTAGGGGTAAACACTGGTGACAGTGAAAACTACTTAAGACAAAAATGCAATCTGTATGAGTTTTTTTTTTTTTCTTTTTTTGAGACGGAGTCTCACTCTGCCACCCGGGCTGGAGTACAGTGGCTCAATCTTGGCTCACTGCAACCTCTGCCTCTCAGGTTCAAGTGATTCTTATGCCTCAGCCTCCCGAGTAGCTGGGATTACAGGCACACGCCACCACGCCTGGCTAATTTTTTGTATTTTTAGTACAGACGGGGTTTCACCATGTTGGCCAGGCTGGTCTTGAACTCCTGACCTCAGGTGAGCCGCCTGCCTCAGCCTCCCAAAGTGTTGGGATTACAGGCGTGAGCCACCATGCCCAGTCCAATCTGAGTTTTACAGGCTCAAGGACAAATATGTAACTTAAACATCTTAATATAACATACATAATAAATAACTCTGGCTCCTGGTCCAGATATGAGTTACAGTTCTAAGGGTGCAAACTAAAAACCCAGTATTCTCCAGGGATGTTCAATGGGAATCGGGCAGAAAGCTTCCTAGGCCTCCAATCCTACAGCCAATGACAACCTCTTAGCCTTCCTTAATGTCTTTGAAAGTCCCCTACACTATCAATAACCTTTCTTCTCCATATCCACAAGAATTGCTCCCAGGACACAAAATAGTATTGCCAGAGACTGGAGGTGGCCAAAATTGATGTGCTACAGTAGCCAAATCACTTCTAGGTACCACTAATTACAAATATTCACTGCCTTCACTATTACAAGTACGTGCTGCACTCACACCTATATCTAAAATCTTTGGATCAGCTGTGTGCTGCTCCAGTAGGCCATTCCAGTGTCCCCAGAATGTTCTAACTCATTTATATGCGATGGCTAACATTTCATGAGAAGTGACTATATACATGTCACATGTTCTCATTTGACTCTCCCAACAGCCGTATAGCATAACGATTATAAACAAAGCCCTAGATGGTTCCAATGTCTGGTTCAGTTCCTTGAGCCACCAACTTTGTAGCCATTTGATCTTAAGAATAGTAACTTAAGGCCAGGCATGGTGGCTCACACCCGTAATTCCAGCACTCTGAGAGGCTGAGTGGGAGGATCATTTGAGGTCAGGAGTTCGAGACCAGCCTGGCCAATATGGTAAAACCCCATCTCTACTAATAATAGAAAAATTAGTTGGGTGTGGTGGTGCATCCCTGTAGTCCCAGCTACTCAGGAGGCTAAGGCAGAATTGCTTGAACCCAGGAGGAGGTTGCAGTGAGCCAAGATTGCGCCACTGCACTCCTCCTGGGTGATAGGAGACTCCATATCAAAAAAAAAAAAAAAAAAAAAAAGAATAGTCACTTAACCAACAGCCTCAACTCCCACATCTCCGAAATAGCTAATGTTGGCCAGGTGCAGTGGCTCACGCCTGTAATCCCAGCACTTTGGGAGGTCAAGGCGGGCAGATCACGAGGTCAGGAGATCGAGACCATCCTGGCTAACACGGTGAAATCCCATCTCTACCAAAAATACAAAAATTAGCCAGGCGAGATGGCGGGCACCTGTAGTCCCAGCTATTCGGGAGGCTGAGGCAGGAGAATGGCGTGAACCCGGGAGGCAGAGCTTGCAGTGAGCCGAGATAGCACCACTGCACTCCAGCCTGGGCAACAGAGCAAGAATGTCTCAAAAAAAAAAAAAAAAAAAAAAAGAAAAAGAAAGAAATAGCCAATGTTGGCAGGGCACGGTGGCTCACACCTATAATGCCTGCACTTTGGGAGGCCGAGGAGAGTGGATCACCTGAGTTCAGAAGTTCAAGACCAGCCTGGCCAACATGGTGAAATCCTGTCTCTACTAAAAATACAAAAATTAGCTGGGCATGGTAGCGGGTGCCTGTAATCCCATCTACTCAGGAGGCTGAGGCAGGAGAATCACTTGAACCCAGGAGGCAGGGGTTGCAGTGAGCTGAAATCGCACCACTGTACTCCTGCCTGGGCAACAAGAGCAAGACTCCATCTAAAAAAAAAAAAAAAAAGAAATAGCTAACGCATGTGAGTTGCTATGAAGATTAATATAATTGTGTTGGCTACACTACTATAAATTTAGTTTGTTGTATTAATATATTTATTGTAGTTAGCTATTATCCTCATTTTATAGGTAACAAAACAGAGGCAGTGTTCCTAATATGTCCAAGATCACACAGCCAAGAAGAGGTAGAGCCAGGATTCAAATTCAGGAAACCTCCTGTAGTCCCAGCTACTTGGGAGCCTGAGGTAGGAAGATCACTTGAGCCATGTGTTCAAGTGTAGCCTAGACAACATAGTGAGACCCTCTAAAAAAAAAAAAAAAAAAAAAACAAAAAAAACAAAACTTAAAAAACTGATTAAAGAGACAACAGTCACTCTTGTCTATACCAAGTCAGTTTACTTTTTTTGTTGTTGTTTTTATGTTTTCCTCAGACGGGGTTTCACTCTGTTCCCCAGGCTGGAGTGCAGTGGCATGATCTTAGCTCACTGCAAACTCCACCTCCCAGGCTCAAGAGATCCTCCAGCCTCAGCTAGACTACAGGCACTACTGGTACGTACCACCACGGCCGGCTAGTTTTTTATTTTTTGTAGAGATGAAGTTTACCCATGTAGCCCAGGCTGGTCTTGAACTCCTGGACTCAAAATGATCTGACCATCCTGGCCTCCCAAAGTGCTAGGATTACAAACGTGAGCCATGACACCTGCCCCAAGTCAGTTTTTAAATCAAATTATATCTCCAAAAAATTTAACTACCTGGGATTACTGCCACATCCTCTCCCTCCTTACCTACCATTTGCCTATCAATAATTATTCATATAAACTAGCTCACTGAGGTAGGTCCTGCCTCCCAGACAATAAATCCTTCAAGGTCAGCCCAAAGCCTGCCTCAGCTAGCTGAGCAAGGCATTTGTTTATTTATTTGAGACAGGGTCTTGCTCTGTCATACGGGCTGAAGTGCAGTGGCATGATCATAGTTCACTATAACCTCCAACTCCTGAGTTCAAGCAATCCTCTTGCTTCAGCCTCCCAAGTGGCTAGGACTACAGATGCATGCCACCACAGCTGGCCTTTTTTTTTTTTTTTTTGGTAGAGACAAGGTCTCACTGTATTGCCGAAGCTGGTCTCAAAAGTCTGGTCTCTAGCAATCCTCCTGCCTCAGCTTCCCAAAGCGCTGGGAATTACAGGTGTGAGCTACCATACCTGGCCACATTTGAAGCACTAAAGACAGATACATGATACGATTTAAATCTAGACATGAAACCCAGTTTTAAGAATTATTTTCTGGAAAACTACAGACTTTTACCCTTTATGACCTTTCAAAGGTACCTATAGATTGTAAAATTCAGTTTCCCATTTGTTACATAGTATACTAGGTCCATAAATCCAGTAAATCTGTTTTCATGATGACCTCACCCATCCCATGATGTCCACCTATTTGGCTTAATAGGACAATATACCTGGAGAACCAACCGTCTGTGCACAGACTGTGGCAGAATTTAAGTGATGGTTTGACTAGAACGCTAGCCCACCTGGACAGGCTGAACCCCTCAGTGATAGTCCCATTACCTCCATTACGAGAGATGGTCTCAAGCCCACCACACACACAATTTAAAACAAGGTCCAAACCTCAGAAGAGCGCAGGCTGACAAGGCTAAAAAGCCTCTAGGTGGTCTTGTTCCAGGAATAAGCCAACTAAAACTTCTCCAATGAAGGCCAAGTTGTAGAGGTGATAGGTGGATAAGTTGAATAATCTGAATATAGAGTCCATTTTTCCAAAACACACTTTCAATGTCTGTCCTCCCATTCACTCAACCCAACTTTCCCCAAGTTATAGAACTTGAAATCAGCAATCCAGAAAGCAAAGAAGCAGGCTATAGGATTAACACAGGTGACATAATTAAAATAAAAGAGGGGAGGGAGATTTTAAAACAATCTGCAAGAGAAAAATGACAAATGATTTGGCTTTGTAGCTCCTTCTGGCTTGAGCAGTTAGGAGCCTGAGGGCTGAGGCAGCAGGGGCAGCAGGACCTAAAGATGACAAGCAGGCAGAGCGCTCATCTGGGTCTGGTCACTTTCAAGAGCTGGGGCTGCGACAGAGAACGTCACCACTGGCCCTGAGAGCACATTTAGCTGTTTTTTGCAGGAACCAAGGGATTGAGACAGTGGCAGAACCCTCACTGGAGAAAAAGGAAGATGACAGAAAGCCACACTGACAAAGAAAAATTGCAAATACACAGGCCACAATCATAACCCTACTACCAACCCTCAATTTTCCAGGGTAATAACCAAAGGTAGGCTTATTAACTTGGCCCTCAGACCACCCCATCACCACGCAGAGAACAAGAAACTTATCAAAATCCTCCTCCCATTCTTTCCCAGTCCTGCAAAGAAATAAAAAGGAGCAGCTAAGCACCTGAAAGCAAAGCAGTGAGCAGAAAGAGAAGCAAGGGAAAGAGCCATGGCCCCAGTACTCCCTGAGATTATCCCAGTTAGCATCCACAAATAAGAACTCACGGTCATAAGATCGAATGCTTTTGCACAATGGCAAGAGGGAAGAGGACATCCAGGGCAAGATATTCTGTCACAGGCAAGTTCACATGAAGCCAGTGAAGGAGGCAGAAGATAACCCACCTGACCTCCACTTGACTGACACGTACACCTCCCCAAAGTCGCCTTGCCCCAGTAGGCTCCCAAATCGAGTCTTTAAAGCCCCTTTTCCCAAAGGAGCATCAGTAAGTTCTCCCATTATCATCCCACTCAACCAGTCTTCCATTTATCCATCATTAAGCCCAAGTCTCCATTTTGTCCCTGGTTGGAAATGTCTTATTTTTTTGCCCAGATCCTCAATCCCCAGCCCTACAATAAAAGCACAGAAAGAGTCCTCAATTCCCCACCCAACCCTAGCATCCCTATTTGGTTATGCTTGCACTCCACCCCTTCCCAGATTCTACACCTTCAAATATAAACCCAGCGAAGAGGACATCTGAAAACCCTAACAGATAGGGATAGGGAAAGGAGTCTCCGGTGACTATAATGGCAGGGGTTGGCAGGACACAGGAGGATGTTCCATGGTACAGCTCAACAGGCACAATACGAGCTCTATGGCCAGAATGCCCCATACCTGCTTCAAGTTTTCTCTGCCCTTCCTTATTCCAACCATAGGGCAGTATCGGGCAATGCCATTACCTCCACTCCACTACTGGTTCCTTTCTGGGTCCCAGCCCCAGCACTCATTCGAGCCTACTACCTAAAGGATCTACTAGCCTGTAAATACCATGGCAGCCCATTCCCCACTTATTGAGAGGCCAAACCCCAGAACCATCCCATTGGAACACAGGTTATTCCTGAACTGGAGAAAAGTCAGTGAAAATGGTCAAGCACAGGCAGAGGAAAATGGGCATTATTTACTGCATTTTGGTGTGACTAACTCAAGTTGAAGGCTGAGGACCAGGCCACCTGCCCTGGAAAGTCTGAAAGATGGCAGGCTAGCAGGACGATGATGAGCTAAATCCTTCTGGGCCACAGGGCAATCCTTCTAATTCCCACATTCAAACCCCTTTCCTCACCAGTCCTGGGTTCTCTGACTGCCTTCCCTTTAACTATCAGGTCTTCCTGGATGTCAAATTGGCTCCTTTGACACTGAATGCAATCAAGACAATGACAACCAGGTTTCCAAACTGCAAATTGCCCCAAGTTTTATTTGTAGTCCATACAAAAGGGAAAAAAATTAACGTTTTCTAACACCACCTACTTGGGGAGATGGGGAAGTGGGACTGTGCCGCTCACCATCAGCTAGAACATTAGTGGTCAGCAGGGACTTGGATACATACCGACTGACTGTCCCAACAGGAACTCAGTCTCAACAGTCTACAGAGGAACAGTCAGGGTACCCTGGACTGCTGGCACAGCTTGGCGCATAGGAAATGGTTAAGCTAACCCTTTCCTGGCCTCCTTCCCATCTAAAAAGAAAAAGGCGCCGGCGACCTCAGCTGCAGGTTGCTTCCCCATCCAGACGACCTTAAATATCGCGCACAAAAATAAAAGGGAGCCAGGAAAAAAATAAAAACATAAAAGAAATTCCCATTCTGGGGAGACAGGAGGCAGGGTAGGGGGGAAACCGCAGATCTAGAGCCAGTAGCAAGATTTGCTGCTGAGGCGAAGGAACAAAGTAGGTTACTGCCGAACACTCAAAAGGATCATCTCCTGGGGAAGGCCCACATGGTAGAGGGGATGAAAAACCGCAACCAGGAAAGATATGGGCCAGAGTAGTTATAACCTGGATCTGTAACCCTACCCACCTCTTTTCTCCCTCCCTCCCTGTGGTGCCCAATCCCAGGATGGCCCTACATGCGGCGCTGGTAGCCAGAGTGCATCTGAGCCGCCCGCAGGTAATCATTATAGGAGCCCGAATAGCGTGCGTAATCGGAATGGGCATCGGGCAGGCGACGGTAATCCAGCGAGGACTTTGTCGGCGAGCGGCGGAACGAAAGCTGCGACTCTGATAAACGGCGGTAATCAGAGAGCTCGGCTAAACGCCGGTCGGAACCATACCTAGTCGAGAGAAGAAGACAGTTGGTGAATGAGACAATTGAGGGGAGGACTCCAGGTGGGCATTGGGGAGATGCCAATGGGGACAGGGAGGGTGTGATCACATTGGTCTCCAAGAGATTGGTCTCCTTTTGTCAGAAGGCTCATCACCCTATCCAGGCCAAAAAAATCAAGCCTGGCTTCAACTCAGTGGGAAATCAAACCCTCCACTGAAGTCCTCCCCTCTGAACTAGCCAAGGTGGATTTTGGTCTACATTCCCACACCACAGCAAACTATCTCCGCCCCTGGGCCCTGCAGAGAAAGACCTTGGTTGTTTATCAACAGAACGGCGGATGAAAGCAAGGTCCCCAACTTCCCACAGTGGACGCACCTCATAAACTTGCCTTTAGCCAGTGAATGCCAAAGGGACTACTCTTTAACCCCCATCCCTGCCAAAGCCAGGACAACCACGTAATAGGCTTAAGGATCCTTGAGACAGTGGGAAAGGATATGGGCCACGGTCCTGCAGGCAGTAGCTCCAATGACACTTGAGCTAGCCTAGACAGGTGACTGTACCTGGCCTGACTAGCAGGTACCACCCCAGGCTGAGCACTATGCTCCACCTGAACCCTGGTGACCAGAAAAGTTCATAGACACTGCTCCCCTCGGCCTCTGGACATCCCACAGAAATACAGAAGACCGAGGGAGGGGCCAATGCCTCCAGTTTCCCTCCCCTGCCAACCTCAGCCCCTTGCCCTAAGCCCCAGCTGGGGGCAGAGGCGGGGGGGCATACAGTACCTTTTCGACATGGCGACAGCCTTTTTGTAGGGATCGTCGTAGCTGGCCCGGGGTGGGGAGAGGCGGGTACGCTCATAGGGCGGCGGGGTGCTGTTGGCGTTGGCAACGGCCCCCTGGGACATGGACAGGTAGGCTGCAGACGGCTGACCTGCCCCATCGTAGGCATTGCCTGGCTGGCCGCGGTAGGAGGCAGCAGCCTGGGGATGCTGCTGGGCAGCATAGGAAGCAGCCAATGAGGCTGATGACTGAGTGCGGTAAGGAGCTGCCAGGGTGGCAGAAGGTTGGGCCCCATAGGCTGCTGCGGCACCATAGGAGCCAGTGGCCGCAGCAGCCGACTGAGCCCCATAGGAGCCTGAGAGGCCCATTGATGCTTGGGCCCCATAACTATTCAGCTGGGTCTGGACAACCGGCTGGGCCCCATAAGAGCCAGCCATTGGGGTAGTGGCTTGTGCGGCGTAGGCTGCTGGCTGGCTGGCATAGGCAGCAGCTGTGGCTGGCTGTGCCACATAGGCAGCAGGTTGGGAAGAGTAGGAAGCAGCCTGCTGTGCAGCATATGGGGCAGACTGGGCATTGTAAGAGGCCGAGGGCTGGGCATTATATGAAGCTGCCTGGGCTCCATAAGCTAGTGAGGAGGCTGCAGACTGGGCCCCATAGGAGGCTGCCTGAGCCCCGTAGGAGCCTAAGGAGGAAGCTGCTCCCTGGGTGTTGTAGGAAGAAGCAGCTGCACGAACCCCATAGGAAGAGGCAGCCTGGGCGCCGTAAGAGGATGGCTGGTTACCATAGGAGGCAAGGGAGGAACCCTGAGCCCCATAGGAGTTGAGCGAAGAAGCCGCAGCTGCCTGACCCCCATAGGAGGAAAGGGCCGAGGCTGAGGGCTGGGCTCCACCATATGGGCCGAGTGAAGAAGCTGCAGACTGGGAGCTAGGACTAGCCAGCTGGCCCCTGTATGGTGCCCCAAGGGAGACAGAGGGCTGAGCGCGGTAAGAGGCTGCCTGGGCTGTCATGGGCTGAGTCCGATAGCCAACACCCAAAGAGGCAGAAGGCTGGGCCCTATAGGCAGCTCCCAGTGACACTGACGGCTGGGCCCGGTAGGTAGCTGGCTGGGCCGTCAGAGGAGCCACATAAGAGGCTCGGGGAGGTGAACGGCGCAGAGGGCTGCGGTCGCGACCAAAGAAGGGTGGTGTGGGCTGACGGGCTTGCCCATCAAAGCCACCAGTGCTGTTGCCAAAAGCCTGCTGGTAGTCGAAGGTGGCAGAGAAGCCACCAGTTCCAGGGAAGGCCGTATCCCCAGCCCCTGGTTTCTTGGTCTTGTCCCCAGACTGGACAGCCAGGCCAGGCCCCTTCTTCTGACCCTTGGTGGAGAGTTCCACGTTGATGCGCTTGCCCTTCACTTCTTTGCCGTTGAGCTGCGCGATTGCGGCTTTGGCATCTGCTTCCTTCTCCATGTGAACAAACGCGTAGTCTGATAAAGCAGCAGACAGAGGGTTAGCAATTAGGGGGGCAGGGCATGCTACCTGATGGGTCCCAAATTGGACACACAACAGCACCCAGCTGTTGCCAGCTACCTCCAAGGCCTCCAAACCCTCCTCTCCAGGAGTATGTCATAAAATGTAGCTCCCATATAACAAAGCTTCTGACTGTCCCAAGCAGTCATCTTTACCTACAGCCTTCTTCCCATTCTCCCCTTTACAAACCCTGCCACCTCACCCAACTTCCTGGTGAGAGAAGAAGGAGCAAAGATGAACTGCAACACAGGATAAAAATCTTCACATCTCCTGTAAGTACAAACCGGCAGAACAAAATGCAGAAAGGGTTCCTAGATCACTCAGTTCTTCAGTGTTCTCAACCCAAGCTCACCAAACAGCTTTGAGGCCTAGCTCACTTTTGAGGCCTAACTCTCAAAACACTGGAAATGACCATTCACATTTTGGTATGACCCATCTCTCAGCCCATGTCCAATTAAGGCAAGAGAGACTGCAACAAGCAAGCAGTTCACAACATTCCAATATGATCTCTCCACTTTTTCACAGTACTTCCCAAGTTTTCAAGGCACTCTCAGGTACAGGAGGAACTCATTTGGGCCTCACAATCCTGTAAGGTAGGCAGGGCAAAGAATCATTACCTCCATTTAACAGGTGGACATACATACATGCTCAGAGTTTTTATATGGCTTGCTCCACTCAAAGTGTGTTAGAGTCAGGACGAGAATCACAGCTCTTCCAATGCCCCTTTGCTACACAATCTATCCCTGAGAAGTCAAGGTATAAGGCAGGACTGTGTAATGTGACTAAAAATTTAGGCTTAGAAGTAGAGAAGATGGACCCTGTGTAAGCCAATGAGGTATGGGAATAGAAACTAAGCCTACTGACTGAGTTCATGCCCAATCCCCCTGTCCCAGACCACATTGCATCCTCCACTGTTTCCTCTTTAAGGGACAGAGGTATACCTTACACCTTGGGCTTCTGTTCACAGAGCAGACTGCTTACCAGAAAGATCTGGTTTCTCACCTATAAGATATGAAGCTGCAATTACTGCAGCTAACAGGCTCTGCTAAGCAGGTTACCCCTGCAGCTCTCATTATGATCTGAATAAGCTATGGTAGGAGAAGACAGGATGCTGGTCTCAAAGTTATACTTATCTACCACACAGAAGGAGAAAACTTCAGGAAATGAAGGAATGGAAAGAAATTCTCATGTCCACATTCACAAAGCACAAAGCACGGGCAGAATCTGAACGAGAGAATCCTGCCCCTAGGAAATAAGCCTCTGAGCTTAGCTCCATTCTCAACCTGTGGCTACTCTTAGATAGTATCCAAGTACCAGAATGCTATCTGTCACATCAGTTTAAGAAACAAAGAGCTACCTAGATGACAATACTAAGATAAGAAACATTCTTAAAACCTCCAAACGAGGGTCCTCATTTTTAGAAACTTTCGTACTGGGATGCCTTATCTAGCTGCTCCTACAGAACAAGTCATTTCCCTGGATTTGAAGACAATGACACAAAACGCAGGATAATGGGGAAAAAAAATACAATCAATAAGTAGAAGTCAGAAGTGTGGCATAGCACAAAAGGGATCCTTAATTAGGAATTCAATGGTCTCAGTTCCAGACCCAGGTATCACTAACTTATTATAAGATCTTAGGAAACTTACCATTGAGGCAGGTACAGGGGCTCATGCCAGGGCTTTGGGAGGCCAAGGCAGGCAGACTACCTGAGATCAGGAGTTCAAGATCAGCCTGACCAACATGGTGAAACCCTGTCTCTACTAAAAATACAAAAATTAGCCAGGTGTGGTGGTGCACACCTATAATTCCAGCTACTCGGGAGGCTCTGGGGCAGGAGAATCACTTGAACCTGGGAGGTGGAGGCTGCAGTAAGCCGAAATGGCACCACCGTACTCCAGTCTGGGTGACACGGCAAGACTCCATTTCAAAAAAAACAGAAAGAAAGAAAGAAAAAGAAGAAAAGAAAAAAACTGGCCAAGCACGGTGGCTCACACATGTAATCCCAACATTTTAGGAAGCCCAGGTGGGTGGATCACCTGAGGTCAGGAATTCGAGACCAGCCTGGCCAACATGGTAAAACCACGTCTCTACTAAAAATACAAAAATTACCCGGGCGTGGTGGCTGGCACCTGTAATCTCAGCTACTCCAGAGGCTGAGGGAGGAGAATCACTTGAACCCGGAAGAAAGAGAAGGAGGTTGCAGTGAGCCAAGATCATGCCACTGCACTCCAGCCTGGGTGACATGCACAAAACTCCGTCTCAAAAAAAAATAAAAAGAAACTTACCATTTATTTCCTCCGACACATCTATCCTACCTACCTCAAAGTTAAGAGGTACAAGAGAAAAGACAAAAGTGCCTTGTAAGATATGAACAGCTACAGAATAAGGAATTATGATTATTCAAACCTAGAAATAACCAGAGATTTATTTCCCTATAGAATATTATCTTTTATCTCAAGCAAAACACAATGCCATGCAAACTTAGAACCTGGCACAGATGATAAAAGAACACAATGAGACCAGGCGCAGTGGCTCACACCATAATCCCAGCACTTTGGGGAGGCCGAGGCAGGTGGACCACCTGAGGTCAGGAATTCAAGACCAGCCTGACCAACAAGGTGAAACGCCGTCTTTACTAAAAATATTAAATTAGCCGGTGGCATGTGCCTGTAATCCCAGCTACTCAAGAGGCTGAGGCAGGAGAATCACTTTAACCCGGGAGGCGGAGGTTGCAGTGAGCCAAGATCGTGCCACTGTACTCCAGCCTGGGCAAAAAAGGAGAAACTCCGTCTCAAAAAAAAAAAAAAAAAAGGAACAAAATGAATTATCACAACTCTGTCCTCAACACTCCCATGGCCAGAGCCTTATCTACCACCTGTGAAAAGCTACGTGTTTCCTTTGGCCTAGCCATAAGGCACTAAAGTTGTCCTGTGATCCTTCATCTCCACTTTGGGTAGAGTAAGCTTAAAAAAAAAAAAAAAAAAAAAAAACAGCATGTGACCTAAAAGCCCTTTAAAAGCAGAGGCTGGGCCAGGCATGGTGGCTCCCTCCTGTAATCCTAATACTTTGGGAGACTGAAGTGGAAGGATGGCTTGAGCTCACGAGGTCAAGACTACAGTGAGCCACAATCACGCCACTGCACTCTGGCCTGAGCAACAAAGCGAGACCCTAAAGAATGAATAAATATTTTAAAAAATTTTTAAATAAAAAATAAAAATAAAACCAGAGGCTGAGGTAATCCTCGGGAATGGCAAAACCACCTGGAGACGGCAAGCAGAAAGGCCCAAAGTGAAAAGGAAGCAGAGTTGCTGGAGCTCATAGGCACTTGTTGCGGGGAGGGGCCTCCAGACATTCTGAGGGAATATTAAGGAACAATTCTAATAGTCCTGATTATTCTATCCACAAATTCCTGACACTAGAATGAGACAAAAACTTCCATGGGCTTACAAGAGCATTTGGACATCCCATTGTCTGTTTCCCTCCTTAGCTGGGTTTTATTCAGACCAAGTGGTGAAATTTGAAACTTGAGATTCCACATGTACGATTCAAATGACTACCCAAATAAGTTTTATAACTGGTCAAAAAATTTAAAAATCCAGGCCAGGCATGGTGGCTCACACCTGTAATCCCAACACTTTGGGAGGCCAAGGCAGGCAGATCACCTGAAGTCAGGAGTTCAAGACCAGCCTGGCCAACATAGTGAAACCTGTCTCTACTAAATATTCAAAAATTAGCCAGGTGTGGTGGCCTGTAGTCCCAGCTACTTGAGAGGCTGAGGCAGGAGAACTGCTTGACCCCAGGAGGCGGAGGTTGCAGTGAGCCAAGATCTCACCACTGCACTCCAGCCTGGGCAACAGAACGAGACTGTCTCAAAAAATAATAATAAATATATAAATAATATAAAAATAAATACAAAATTTAAAAATCCATCTGATACAATTGTAACCAAATTGTATCAGGAAGTTTCTAAGCTTGACATTGGAGGGGAAAGTGTGAATAGGTTGCCCAGCTAACTCAACTGCATCCAGTAGTGATAAGCCCCATCACAGTAAGCAGCAAAGCACAGACCTAGCTAGATTAAAGATGCCCTAACACCCAAGTACTCCTAAGACCATTAAAACGAGAGATCTGAAAAATTCCAGGAACCTTCTTGCCCAGAGATCTAATTCAAGGAAACTCTGAAGGAAATCACTGCATTGGGACTATCAAGTAATGTTTTACAGAGATCTCCAAATGGTCTGGTGGCATCACAAGTCCTCCAGTAACAAAGTTAAGTGAATCCAGAAAAACAAGTTCTCCTATCTTAAGACTAAAAATCTTAAACTTGAGGGCTAGGCGCGGTGGCTCACACCTGTAATCCCAGCACTTTGGGAGGCTGAGGCGGGCAGATCACAAGGTCAGGAGATGGAGACCATCCTGGCTAACATGTTGAAACCCCGTTTCTACTAAAAATACGAAAAATTAGCCGGGCTTGGTGGCGGGCACCTGTAGCCCCAGCTACTTGGGAGGCTGAGGCAGGAGAATGGCATGAACCCGGGAGGCAGAGCTTGCAGTGAGCCAAGATGGCGCCACTGCACTCCAGCCTGGGCGACTGAGCAAGACACCGTCTCAAAAAAAAAAAAAAAAAAAAAAGAAAAGAAAGAAAAAATCTTAAACTTGAAACTACAGAGCTCTGTATAGGAAGAAGAAACAGTCACTCACAAAAATGAAGAGAAGATATTTTCCTCTTTTGTCTTTCAGATCTCCCCACAAGTCTGTACATGTTTCCGGAAGCTGTTCATCTTTGAACACCCAACAGGAGGAAACTGTGGAGTGGTTACAATCCACTGTTGCTATTGAGATTTCTGTTCTACAAATCCTATCTAAGCTCCTGGAGTAACCAAGCAACTATGTTGTTTTTTTTTTTTTCCTGTGAAATAAAACAGAGCTGGTTGTCCGGTACAACACCAAGCTTCTGTGCTTTTCAAAGCCCTGTAAGTCAACATAAGGAGACTCAATCAAATGACCATTCCCAGCACAAGAAATGAGTACACTCTTTGGAGAGCCAGTCGCTTCTACTACACGCCCAACTTTCAACCCTCACTTTCCGTAATCACAAACAGATAAAAAGACATCAGTGGAAGATATGATGTTCAAATCTTTCCCAGACTCTTACATCGAAGTATATCAGGAGCTCTGTTACACAACAATATAATTGCAAATAGTTGACCACCACTCCCTGAGTAAGTCAATGCATTTTTGCTAATCAAATGTTTACAAAGGAACAAAATGCACAAAACTCTCTCTAACTCTCACAAGGAGTCAGCCAGGAGTTCTAAAAATTCATGTGCAGTTATGCACTTCACCCGCATTGTCACTTGGTGTTGGGTCCCAAGCAAATTCAGGCAAATTTTTGACTTTCTCTACCACCTGAAAGCAAGCAAGAAGCTTGAGTTCCAGGGAGACTGTCCCTTCAGATGTTTGACTTTAGACTCTCAATCTAGTAGCCACTCTACCTAACAACCACAAAAGAAACTTGGTAAGTCAATTAAACACAAAACTCTCACAAATGAGACTCATATACCCCATCTTTCTGCTGGACAAGTACCCAATCTGAGACCCTCCCCCACTCTTTTACTCTAAACAAAAGCAAAAATCCATGCACCATACAGCCTGCCTCAGAGCACCCAGCAGGAAAGCCCGATTCCGGATAGTCGTGGACTTGTATAACCTGAGTTGAGGAAAATAGAATGCAGTATTAATGCAGAACAAGGACTTGTTCCTAGTAGTGGACACTACGACCCTTTATATTTCCCCCACTTAAAGGACTAGGAATGGCCCCAAACATGTGCCTTTCCAGGACAGCAAATGAAATATCTTGGTGGGATAAATAAGCACTTGCACCCACATTTACTTCCTATCCCTGAAACTTATCACACAGGGTATGAGCAGGTATGAACCCACCAGGAATAGGGCATCAGATACTCCCAGGCTGCATCTTCCAAAATGACAGGGCAAAGTTAACTCTGATCTGTTCCCAAGTGGAGCAGAGACTGGCCACATACACAAGGGCTGTCCCACCAAACCTTGCCAATGTAAAAGATAAAGAGCTTAAGGGATAAAACTCAGGCTATGAAAAAGTCAACTGGGTCCCTAGTCAGGCTTAAATTATGGTGACACATTTTTCTCGAAGAAAAGGCAATAGGGATCTGCCCTGAGGATTAGACTACTCAAGCAATGACTACTACTGATTCAGTAAATCGTGTTTAGCCACTGTTTAATGAAGACCTCTCACAGACTTCTCCCCAGGACCCCCTCAGCCAGAGTATGCCCCCCTGCAAAGTCACCAAGCTTATAAAAGAATGACACTGCCCTAGGGCACTGGCTTGGCACGTAAAGACCACGCAGAAGGGGACTTCATAAAACAAGCTTTCTTGCACATGCAAAAGGCTGGGGTTTCCAGTTGACAGATGTAAAATCGAGCCCAAAGAAAAATCCCAAGTTTGAGGGAGGAGGAAAGCACAGAGCTGCCACGCCTAACCTACCTAACGTTGAAAGGCCAAAGTGATTCGGAAGGGGCCCCTCTCTTACCCAAGTGTAACTGTGCCCATGAGTAGACCCATGCCAGACAAGACTAAAAGACCCCAGCCCGAGAAACGTCCAAGGGCCCCGTTACCTTCCGCTTGAGCACATTCATCGGGAGGGAACAGGAGGGCGGCCTTGGGGCGTCAGCCCCCACCTTTTCCCTCTTCCCTTGCTCTGACCGACGTCTGGAGAGGAAGTGGGGAAGTGGAGAAATCTTCCCCGCTTCATGATCCGGCTTGTGCCCGTCACTTCCCAATTTCCGCTGGGTGCCAGGCCCAGGAGACCAGGAGAAGGCGCGCCCCCGGTACACTCGCAAGGCTCTCAGGCGCGTCCCCGGCCCCGTAGCTTGGCTCGCAGTGGCCGCCGCACCCACCCAGAGCCGCTTCCTCCTACTTGGTGGACGGTTCCTGGACCGCAGGGGAGGAGGGTGGCTCTACCCAACGCGCCCCCAACACCTCCGACCTGCTCCCGCGCACTTCCCCACCCCTCCCAACCGCGCAGTGACCGACCCCCGGGTAAGGGGCGTGGCTAACAGGCAGAGTGCCCCGAGCGCGCCCGCGCCCCCGCCCCCGAGCGCGCCTCCGCGTTACCTTTCACCACGTCACACTCGATGACGCGTCCGCGGCGCTCGAAGAGGCTGCGCAGTTCCTGGCTCGTGCATGCAGCCGACACATTGCCCACGAAAATCTTCCAAGTATTAAGAGGCCTTGGGCGCGACATCTCCACCACGAGCGCGCGCCCCGGCCGCAGCTCGTGGCCGTGCAGGGCTTCGATGGCGCGCAGCGCGCCCGCGTTCTCGCGCATGTGCACGAAGGCGAACTGTTTCATGACGGCGCAGCTCATGACCGTGCCGTAGGGCGCAAAGAGAGCTGCCAGCTCCTCCGGAGTCGTATCCGCCCCGTCGACGTTGCCCACGAATATCTTCATTTTATCGCCCCAGCCGCCTTCTCGGAGAGCCCGGACCTCTCCTCCAGCGACAGCTCAGACGTCCGAACGACCGGCAGTCCTCCCCAGGAATGGCTGGCGACCGAGAACCCCGCCGCGCAGGCGCCCTGGCCTAGCCAATGGGGACTCGCATCCCGCGCGTCCAGCGACCAATCAGAAACGCTGAGGGAAGATGCGCTCAGGCACAGCCAATCCCAGAGGGCCTAGAGCCCGCTCGTTAGCTGAGGGGGTGGGAAAGGGACGACCAACCGCCACGGCCCGTGGCGGGAGGGGGGTTGGGAAGGAGAGGGAGGGCTGAAGAGAGGAGAACGCGCGCGAGCGGCGCCGGCGGCAGAGGCCTAGTCTGTAAGGCGGCCTCTGGCCCGGGTGGGGCTGCGACCGGCGGGCTCCCAGGAAAAACTTTGTTCAATTGAAAGTCAGGGCTCCTCCCATTCTGGAAGCCCTGTCCAAACTCGCGCCTGGAGGTGGCCGCGTGAGTGTACGGGGGAAGGCCGGGCCTGGCGGGAGAAACCAGGACAGGCGCCTTGAGTCGGCAAACGGCTCCCGGGACTGTGCTGGGCACCGCGAGGGGACCTGAGGCAGGCCCCGGAGAAGCCCTCGTGCCATTAATTCATTCTTTGGAAACATTCCCTGGGGTTGCTGAGCTGCTGGCAGACGGTGAAAAATCAAAGGCCTCTGCCCTGATGGAATTCCCAGTCAAGAAATAATGGAATGACGCTATTGTATGTTTGAAGATTTTCATAATAAACAGTTTAATAAACGAGAAAATTAATTCTGCAGGAAGCAAAAGTTGAGCCTTATTAAAAAAAATTTTAGTCCGGGACTGGTGGCTCACGCCTGTAATTCCAGCACTTTGGGAGACAAAGGCAGGCAGATCACCGGAGGTCAGGAGTTCAGGATCAGCCTGGCCAACATGGTGAAACCCCGTCTCTACTAAAAATACAAAATTAGCCGGGCGTGGTGGTGCGCACCTGTAATCCCAGCTACTTGGGAGGCTGAGGCAGGAGAATCGCTTGAACCCGGAAGGCGGAGGTTGCAGTGAGCCAAGATCACGCCACTGCACTCCAGCCTGGGCGACAGAGTGAGATTCCATCTCAAAAATTTTTTTAAACAGATTCGAGTATGTAAATAAGATTGTTGCATGGCAGACAACATCAAAAACATAGATATGTGACAAACTCAGGGAAATATTTGCCTACGTGTTCAGTCAACAAATAGCACCTACCATGTGGACACCACCAAGAATATAGCAGTGAACAAAAAAAAATGACAGAAATCCCAACCTTCTTGGATCTTATGGTGGGGAGAGACAGGCGAGAAATAAGTAAAACATAAGCGTGTTAGATGGTGATGAGGACTTGGAGTAATCAAAGGAACTAAGCCATCTTCTGAGGGAAGATCATGCCGGCCAGAAAGTACAAGTCAGAGTGCTGGGGCAGAAGCAAATCTGGCTGGTTCAAGGAAGAGTCAAGAGCCAGTATGGGCCAGGCCCAGTGGCTCACGCCTGTAATCCCAGCACTTTGGGAGGCTGAGGCGGGCGGATCACCTGAGGTCAGGAGTTCAAGACCAGCCTAACCAACATGGTAAAACCCTGTCTCTACTAAAACTACAAAACATTAGCTTTGCGCAGTGGCAGTATCGTAGCCAATGAGGTTTATCCGAGGCGCAATTATTGCTAATTGAAAACAAAACATTAGCCATGCGTGATGACTGGCACCTGTAATCCCAGCTACTCAGGAGGCTGAGGCACTAGAATCACTTGAACCCAGGAGGTGGAAGTTGCAGTGGGCTGAGATCGCGCCACTGTACTCCATCCTGGGCAACAGAGCAGGACTCCATCTCCAAAAAAAAAAAAGAGCCCAATATGGCCAGAGCCTGGAACAGAGAGCAGAATAGGAGGGTGGGAGTTCTGCAGCACAAGGCCATTGAAATGGCATGTGCTTGGGCCAGGCGAGGTGGCTCACGCCTGTAATCCCAGCACTTTGGGAGGCCGAGGCGGGCAGATCACGAGGTCAGGAGATCGAGACCATCCTGACTAACACGGTGAAACCCTGTCTCTACTAAAAATACAAAAAATTAGCTGGGCATGGTGGTGGGCGCCTGTAGTCCCAGCTACTCAGGAGGCTGAGGCAGGAGAATGGCGTGAACCCGGGAGTTGGAGCTTGCAGTGCGCCAAGATCGCACCACTGCACTCCAGCCTGGGCGACAGAGCAAGACTCCGTCTCGAAAAGAAAAGAAAAGGGGCAGTACTCTGGTATCTCCTGAAATCCAAACTGCTGGCAGTATTCCCAGAACAGGGTATCAGCAAACCCCTAGCTACCCAGTAAGCATAGCCATTTTATTTATTTATTTATTGAGACAGAGTTTAACTCTCATCACCCTGGCTGTAGTGCAGTGGCACTATCTCAGCTCACTGCAGCCTCCGCCTCCTGGGTTCAAGCAATTTTCCCTGCTTCAGCCTCCCGAGTAGCTGCGATTACAGGCGCGCACGCCACCACGCCTGGCTAATTTTTGCATTTTTAGTAGGGGTTTCAGCATGTTGGCCAGGCTGGTCCGGAACTCCTGACCTCGTGATTCGCCTGCCTCGGCCTCCCAAAGTGCTGGGATTACAGGTATGAGTCACCCCACCCGGTGGGTGGGGTCTCACGTTAACACAGTGAGACCCATAGGTGCTTTTAATTTTTCTAGT
This sequence comes from Nomascus leucogenys, assembly GCF_006542625.1. Lineage (NCBI taxonomy): Eukaryota > Metazoa > Chordata > Mammalia > Primates > Hylobatidae > Nomascus > Nomascus leucogenys. The sequence goes on along the minus strand of NC_044384.1, from coordinate 86,197,319 downwards.
AGCCACATTTTAAAAGGTGAAAAGAAACAAGTAAAACTAATTTTAGGCTGGGTGTGGTGGCTCATGCCTGTAATCCCAGCACTTTGGGAGGGTGAGGCAGGGAGATGGCCTCAGCTCAGAAGGTTGGGGCCAGCCTGGGCAACGACCAAAACCCATCTCTAAAAAAAATTTTTTAAAAATTAGCCAGCGGCTGCGCGGGGTGGCTCATGCCTGTAATCCCAGCTCTTTGGGAGGCCGAGGAAGGCAAATTACGAGGTCAGGAGTTCGAGACCAGCCTGGCTAACATGGTGAAACCCCGTCTCTACTAAAAATACAAAAAATTGGCTGGGCGTAGTGGTGTGCGTCTGTAATCCCAGGTACTCAGGAGGCTGAGGCAGGAGAATTGCTTGAACCCAGGAGGCGGAGGTTGCGGTGAGCTGAGATCGTGGCTGCTGCACTCCAGCCTGGGTGACAGAGTGAGACTCTGTCTCAAAAAATACATATGTACATATTTGTGTGTGTGTGTGTGTGTGTATATATATATACACACACATATATATACACACACACACATACACACATATATATTCATATATATACACACATATATACACATACACACACATATATACACATATATACATATATATACACACATATATATATACACATATATATATATATATATCTGCGGGTGGTAGTGCACCTGTAGTCCTAGCTACTTGAGAGGCTGAGGGGGAAGGAATCGCTTGAGCCCAGGATTTTAAGATTATAGTGAGCTGTAATGGTGCCACTGGACTCTAACCTGGGCAGAAGAGTGAAACTCTGTTTCTAAATACATAAATTAATTAAATAGATGTAAAGAATCTTGCCAAACTTCACAGACCTGGCAAATCAGAATGCTGGGGCTTGAATAAGGATCTGACTCCTTGATCTGGAATAATGGAAAGAGCGTTAAATTAGCCCTAGTTCAGTTTTATGGTCCAGGTGGGCAACCCTCTTCCCTCCTGCAGCCCTCACTGAGTTTCTCATCTGTAAAGTGTCTAGTTTGGCTTGGCTGATCTCAAAGAAAAGTTTGCAGGTTTTTTCTTTGTTGTTGTTGTTTGTTTGGTTGGTTTGTTTTGTTTTTTTGGAGACGGAGTCTCGCTCTGTTGCCCAGACTGGAGTACAGTGATGAAATCATGGCTCCCTGCAGCCTGGACCTTCCGGGCTGGTCTTGAACTCCTGACCTCATGATCTGCCCAGCTCAGCCTCCCAAAGTGCTAGGATTACAGGCATGAACCACCATTCCCAGACACCCCCAGATAATTTTTTAATTTTTACTTTGTAGAGACGGGGGTCAATTTGTTGCCCTGGCTACTCTCAAACTCCTAGCCTCAAGTGATCCTCCAGCATCAGCCTCCCAATGTGCTAGATTCTTTACACTTATGAATATCATCTTCCTTACCTATAAAATAACTGGCTTTACCACATTTTTGTTTTTAGGTGTAAGAGTTTTTTAATTGTAAGTTTGGGGATGGGTGTGGTGGCTCATCCCTGTAATCCTAGCACTTTGGGAGGCTGAGGCAGGAGGATCACTTGAGCTCAGGAGTTCAAGACCAGCCTGAGAAACATAGACCCCATCTATATGAAAATAATTTAAAACATTAGCCAGGTGTGGTGGTGTGTGCCTGTAGTCCCAGCTACTCTGGAGGCTGAGGTGGGAGGATCACTTGAGCCCAGGAGGCTAAGGCTGCAGTGAGCTGTGATCACACCACTGCACTCCAGCCTGAACAACACAGTGAGACCTTGTCTCTAATAAAAATTTCTCTTGGCAAGTATGTATGAAGGATAAGGCCATTTTCAGCAATAACAAGTGTTGAACACAATGTAAGACATACAGTAAGAAGTTTGGCCGGACGCAGTGGCTCAAGCCTATAATCCCAGCACTTTGGGAGGCCAAGGCAGGAGGATCACTTGAGCCCAGGAGTTTGAGACCAACCTGGGCAACCCAGGGAGACCCCATGTCTCAAAAAATACAAAAATTAGTCCCGGCACAGTGGCTCACACCTGTAATCCCAGCACTTTGGGAGGCCGAGGTGGGCGTATCACTTGAGGTCAGGAGTTCAAGACCAGCCCAATCAACACGGTGAAACCCCATCTCTACTAAAAATACAAAAAATTAGCCGGGAGTGCTGGCACGTGTCTGTAATCCTAGCTACCTGAGAGGCTGAGGCACAAGACTTGCTTGAACCCAGGAGGTGGAGGTTGCAGTGAGCCGAGATCATACCACTGTGCTCCAGCCTGGGTGACAGAGTGAAACTCTGTCTGAAACAAAAAAAAAAAAAAAGAAGAAAAGAAAAAGAGCAATTAGCCAGGCATGGTGATGTGCACTAGTGGTCCCAGCTGGGAGGCTGAGGCAAAAAGCTTGCTTGTGCCCAGGAGTTTCAGGTTGCACAGAGCTACGATAATCATGACACTGAACTCCAGGCTGGGCAACAAACTGAGAGATCATGTAAAAAAAAAAAAAAAAAAGAAAAGAAAAGAAGGAAGGAAGAAAGAAAAAAAAAATAGGTCGGCTATGGTGGCTCACACCTATAATCCCAGCACTTTGGGAAGCCAAGGCAGGCAGATCACTTGAGGTCAGGAGTTTGAGACCAGCCTGGCCAACGTGGCAAAACCAATCTCTACTAAAAATACAAAAAAAAGGCCGGGCGTGGTGGCTCACGCTTGTAATCCCAGCACTTTGGGAGGCCGAGGCGGGCGAATCATGAGGTCAGGAGATCGAGACCACGGTGAAACTCTGTCTCTACTAAAAATACAAAAAATTAGCCGGGCGTGGTGGCGGGCGCCTGTAGTTCCAGCTACTTGGAGAGGCTGAGGCAGGAGAATGGCGTGAACCCGGGAGGCGGAGCTTGCAGTGAGCCGAGATTGCGTCACTGCACTCCAGCCTGGGTGACAGAGCGAGACTCTGTCTCAAAAAAAAAAAAAAAAAAAATTAGCTGGGCGTCATGGCACATACCTGTAATCCCAGCAACTCAGGAGGCTGTGTCAGGAGAATCGCTTGAACCCAGGAAGCAGAGATTGCGGTGAGCTGAGATCATGCCACTGCACTCCAGGCTGGGCAATAAGGTGAGACTCCGTCTCAAAAATAAAGAAAATAAAAAATAAGTTAGCTGGACATGGTGGTGCATGCCTGTAGTTCCAGCTACTCAGGAAGCTGAGGCAGAAGGATTGCTTGATCCCATGAGATGGAGGCTACAGTGAGCTATGATCACACCACTATACTCCAGCCTGAGTGACAGAGCAAGACACCATCTGAAATATACATAAGTAGTGATTTTTCACCTGCAAGGGTATCCTGTGGGCTATTTGGTGCAGGACTATCCTGCGCATTGAAGGTTGGTAAGTATCCCTAGTCTTCCCCCGATACCAGCAGCATCCCCGCCCCCACCTAGCATTGTCACAGTCAGAAGAAATAGCCCTCACAAACTTCCATAGGGCCATACCATCCCCACTGAGAACCACTGATCTAAATCAAATTTTGTAAACTTAGGTAAACTTAGTTTTGGGTAAAAACAATCTCTGTAATAAAGCAATCTGATAAGGAAAGTCTTTACCTCTTTACAAGGAATGGAGAGAGAGGCTAGAGAGAAATTCTGTCATGGAAACTAGTCCCGTCAAATTTACTTATGAGACCTTTTCCTAAGTTAATTGTATCAATTTACCTGTGATTTACTAGGTCACTGTAGCAGGTTTATTAACGGCCTCCAAAGATATTAGGTCCTAATCCCTGGAACTTGTGAATGTTACTTTATGTGGCAAAGTCTCTGAAGATGTGATTAAATCAATGGCCCTTGCTAAGAAGAGATTATCCTGGATTACTCTGGTGGTGTTAAATGCAATCACATGTATCCTTGTAAGAGGGAGGCAGAAGGAGATTTGACACAAATACACAGAGGAAAAGGCCATGGGAAGACAGCAGACTGAGTGGATGGTGCTGGCCTTGAAGATTGGAGTGAGATTCGGCCACAAGCCAAGGAATGCCAGCGGCCGCACAAAGCTGGAAGAGGCCAGGAAGGGATGTTTCCCTGTAGTTTCTGGAGGAAGCAAGCTCTTGTCCACACCTTGATTTCGGCCCAGTGATACTAAGTTTGTACTTCTGGCCTGCAGAACTGTGAGAATAAATTTTTGTTGTTTTAAGCCACAGTTTATGGGACTTTGTTACAGCTGCCACTGTTACAAAGGAAACTGATTACAGGAAACTAATATGAGTTAGTAACAACACAGATAAAGACATTTTCACAGCTGACTTTCATTATTCCATTGCATAGGTGTTCTTCTCTGTTAGAAAGGAGCTTTTCCCTTTTTGGTCTCCTTCCTTCCAGCTTTCCACCCTATCATGTGAATGTGTGACAATGGGAGGCTTGGTGCTGTGGTAATCACCCTTGCCACCAAAAGGGGAGAGGGGATATGAAGAGAAACACAGTTCATGATGACAGTATCCTGACGTCGCCACACCACTGGACCTGCTCTGAATCTTCAAATCTCCAGACTGTTGATCTGGTGACATAATTAAATGTCTTAATTGCTTTGGCCACTATTAGGACTGTGTTACTTACTGCAGAATTCATCCTAATATAGAATTCCACAGACAATATCAAGACTGAAAATAAACAATGACACAGTCATGTCATTAAAAATAGGGAGGTATAGGCCGGGTGTGGTGGCTCACACCTCTAATCTCAGCACTTTGGGAGGCCGAGGCGGGTGGATCACAAGGTCAGGAGATCAAGACCAACCTGGCTAACATGGTGAAAACCCATCTCTTTTTTTTTTTTTTTTTTTTTTGAGACGGAGTCTCGCTCTGTCGCCCAGGCTGGAGTGCAGTGGCGCAATCTCAGCTCACTGCAAGCTCCGCCTCCCGGGTTCACACCATTCTCCTGCTTCAGCTTCAGGCCTCTCCGAGTAGCTGGGACTACAGGTGCCCGCCCACCCACGCCTGGCTAATTTTTTTTGTATTTTTAGTAGAGACGGGGTTTCACCGTGGTCTCGATCTCCTGACCTCATGATCTGCCGGCCTCGGCCTCCCAAAGTGCTGGGATTATAAGCGTGAGCCACCACGCCTGGTGGTGAAAACCCATCTCTACTAAAAATACAAAAAATTAGCCGGGCGTGGTGGCACTCACCTTTAGTCCCAGCTACTCGGGATGCTGAGGCAGGAGAATCGCTTGAACCCAGGAGGTGGAGGTTGCAGTGAGCCGAGATCACCCCACTGCACTCCAGCTTGGGCAATAAGAGAGAAACTCCATCTCAAAAAAAAAAAAAAATTTTTTTTTAGAGATGGGGTTCTTGCTATGTTGCCCAAGTTGGTCTCAAACTCCTGGCCTCAAGTAATCTTCCCATCTTGGACTCAAATTTTCCTTTTCATTTATTGATTTATTTTTGAGACAGGGTTCTCACTCTGTCCTCCACGCTGGAGTGCAGTGGCACAATCATGTCTCACTGCAACCTTGACCTCCTGGGATCAAGCAATCCTCCCATCTTGGCCTCCCAAACTGCTGGGATTAAAGGCCTTTTTTTAAAAAAATTATTTTTATTTTTTTAGATACAAGGTCTTACTCTCTCAACCAGGCTGGAGCAGAGTGGCATGGGGCTCACTGCAGCTGCACACTCCTAGGCACAAGCAATCCTCCTGCCTCAGCGTCCTAAGTAGCTGGGACCATAGACTTGTGCCACCACACTCAGCTAATTTTTAAGTTATTATTATTATTTTGAGACAGAGTCTTGCTCTCTCACCCAGGCTGGAGTGCAGTGGCGCGATCTCCACTCACTGCAAGCTCCGCCTCCTGGGTTCACGCCATTCTGCCTCAGCCTCCCAAGTAGCTGGGACTACAGGCACGTGCCACCACACCTGGCTAATTTTTTGTATTTTTAGTAGAGATGGGGTTTCACCGTGTTCGCCAGGATGGTCTCGATCTCCTAACCTCGTGATACGCCCACCTTGGCCTCCCAAAGTGCTGGGATTACAGGCATGAGCCACCGCGCCCGGCCTTTTAAATTATTTTTTGTAGAGACAGGGTCTTGCTTTCTTGGCTAGTCTGGTTTCTAACTGGCTTCAAGCAGTCCTCCTGCCCTGGCCTCCCAAAGTGCTGGGATTACAGGCATGAGCCACTGTTCCTGGCCAAAACGGAGCATCTTTGCCTGCAGTTCCACTTCTGCTTTGCAGATGAGGCTTCAAGATGTTTGAACAGTGTTCTGTGATTTAAAAATAAACTTTGAAAAACCACACAGCCAGAAGTTCAGAAGAAAATGAGGATGTTGATCTTTTTTTTTTTTTTTTGAGACGGAGTCTTGCTCTGTCACCCAGGCTGGAGTGCAGTGGCGCCATCTCGGCTCACCACAAGCTCTGCCTCCCAGGTTCACGCCATTCTCCTGCCTCAGCCTCCCAAGTAACTGGGACTACAGGTGCCCTCCACCACACCCAGCTAAGTTTTTGTATTTTTAGTAGAGACAGGGTTTCACCGTGTTAGCCAGGATGGTCTCAATCTGACCTTGTGATCTGCCCGCCTTGGCCTCTCAAAGTGCTGGGATTACCGGTGTGAACCACCATGCCCGGCTGATCTCCTTTTGTGTGTGTGTGTGTGTGTGTGTTTGTGTGTGTGTGTATGTGTGTGATAAGAATCTGGCTCTGTCACCCAGGCTGGAGTGCAGTGGTGTGATCTCGGCTCACTGCAACCTCTGCCTCCTGGGTTCAAGCAATTCTCCTGTCTCAGCCTCATGAGTAGCTGGGATTTCAGGCACTGTAATACCACTACACCTGGCTAACTTTTGTATTTTTAGTAGGGATGGGGTTTCGCCATGTTGGCCAGGCTGGTTTCAAACTCCTGACCTCAAGTGATCCACCCGCCTCGGCCTCCCGAAGTGCTGATATTACAGGTGTGAGTCACCGCACCCAGCCTGCAGTGAGTCCAGCCTGGGCAACAGAGTGAAACTCTGTCTCAAAAAAAGGAAAAAAAAAAGAGGCTGCCAGGCGCGGTGGCTCACGCTTGTAATCCCAGCACTTTGGGAGGCCGAGGCGGGCGAATCATGAGGTCAGGAGATCGAGACCACGGTGAAACCCCGTCTCTAATAAAAACACAAAAAAATTAGCTGGGTGTGGTGGCAGGCGCCTGTAGTCCCAGCTACTTGGAGAGGCTGAGGCAGGAGAATGGCGTGAACCCGGGAGGCGGAGCTTACAGTGAGCCAAGATTGCGCCACTGCATTCCAGCCTGGGCAACAGAGCAAGACTCCATCTCAAAAAAAAAAAAAAGGCTAATAGAGTGGTGTCATGGTGAACCGTTTAGGCTTAAAAAGCTTAAAACCAAGGCATCATTCCAGAATGGAGGTGAGAGGATGTCAGGGGTTAGCTGTGGGCAGAATCCAGGATGAGTTTCTGCAATGACCTGGAAGTGGGGAAAGACAGCCTGAGTCTGGGCTTAAAAGGGTTTGGCTCCCAGCAACCACAGGGAGCTGGAAAACAACCAGCATAGGTTTGGCAAGAAAGAGCAGAGTCCAAGGGTTGGGGCTAGAGGTGGAACCCACCCACAGCCTTGAAAGGGAAAACAGACAGGGACTGGGGAATGGGTGCCGAGCTCTGCCTCAAAGCCAAGGACAACTAACTGCGAAACCACCCACCCAGTTCCAAGCAGGCAGTGTAGGGACAAAGTTTGTAGTCTGCCAGCTTGGGGCAAAGTTTGTAGTCTGCCTGCTTACCCTGTCATAAAAGCAGCTTTGTCAAGGATGAGCAAGGCACTCCATGGGGGTGGGGGTACAGGGAAATAATAGATGAGTAGGGAGGCTCTGAACCCGAAGTCCCACAAACTGTTCCCTGGTTAGCAGCTCATCCAACCATAGGAAAGGGGAGCTTGGCTAGGGCTGCCTCCAAGGGTCCCACGCAGCCTCAGAATCATAGCTGCTGCTCCCTTAACTTTATATGATGGGCTCTGTGCCAAGCACTTCACTTATTATGTTAATTAATAATTTTTACTTATGACTAAAAGAAATAAAGTCAGGTGGTTTTGTTTTTGTTTTTGTTTTTTTTGAGATGGAGTCCTGCTCTGTTGCCCAGGCTGGAATGCAGTGGCGTGATCATGGTTCACTGCAGCCTCAACCTCCCAGGCTCAAGCGATCCTCCCACCTCAGCCTCCCAAATAGCTGGGACCACAAGCATGCACCATCACGCCCAGCTAATTAAATTATTTTTTTTTTTGTAGAGACAGGGTCTTACTCTGTTCCCCAGGCTGGTCTCAAACTCCTAGGCTCAAGAGATCCTCCCATCTTGGCTTTCCGAACTGCTGGGATTACAGATGTGAGCTACCGTGCCCAGTCTCAAGCCAGATTATCTTAACAGGGGGATACATTAGGAGGATCCAGGAGCATCTCTTCAATCCCAGGCAGGAGGCAGCTGGCCTCACGAAAGGCTCAGAGAGGGGACTCCAGAGTGACTGGGATTCTCCAGCAACTCTTAGATTCTCCCTGCCTCATTCTTCCTCGTTTTTCTGATGCTCA